>NC_069502.1:922634692-923234692 GCF_027579735.1 Bombina bombina
TTTAAGCAACTTTCTAATTTACTCCTATTATCAAATTTTCTTCATTCTCTTGGTATCTTTATTTGAAATGCAAGAATGTAAGTTTAGATGCCGGCACATTTTTGGTTAACAACCTGGGTTGTCCTTGCTGATTGGTGGATAAATTCATCCACCAATAAAAAAGTGCTGTCCAGAGTACTGAAACCAAAAAAAAGCTTAGATGCCTTCTCTTTCAAATAATATTAGCAAGAGAACAAAGAAAAATTGATAATAGGAGTAAATTAGAAAGTTGCTTAAAATTGCATGCTCTTTCTGAATTACAAAAGAAAAAATTTGGGTTCAGTGTCCCTTTAAGCTGCATGTGCAAATATAGTTTAAAGAGGCATACTTTAATAATTTATTTCCCCTCACCTTTTCCTCTAATTTAAGTCTGAAAAGTATGGGCTTTCCAGTTCTAAGAACTTAAAGGGACATGAAACCCCAAATTTTTTTTTCATGATTTAGATAGAACATACAATTTTAAACAACTTTCCAGTTAACTTCTATTATCAAATTTGAGTCATTCTCTTGGTATCATTTGTTTAAGGAGCAGCAATGCACTACCAGTTTCTAACTGAACATATGGGTGAGCCAGTAACAATCAGTATATATATATATATATATATATATACAGCCACCAATCAGCAGCTAAAACCTAGGTTCTTTGATGCTCCTGAGCTTTCCTAGATAAACCTTTCAGCAATGGATAACAAGAGAAGGCAGCAAATTAAATAATAGTAGTAAATTGGAACGTTGTTTAAAATTGTATGCTCTGTCTAAATCATGAATGCCTAATTATGACATTGCTGTCCCTTTAATGGACACATTACAGGCTTCACAGGCCTAACCCTCCCACATATCTGCCCCTAACTAGTTTCAGCAGAGATGATTGAATAAACAAAGTATGATTTGCTCACAAAAAGACAGTGGCTAGCTATGACTTCTCCAGAAGCAAGTCTGGATTGGATCTTAAAAATTAGACAAATGGTGGCTGGAGTTTAGCTATTGAAAACTATAGCAAATATGGGGTGTTTACTGCCCCTTTATGTTTAAGGGCCTGATGAGAAAATATTCTCCTGCTTGGAGAAGAATTATAGTGCAGGCAATGCCGCCCAGCAATTCTGCACATGCAGATACGAGCCCAGTGCAGTACAGCACTGCATGGCATTAGAGTTTTGTTACACTTTGTATTTTATATTACTTTACACTTCAGATAAGCTCCTTTCAGTATTATTACATTTAGGCTTTTGTACTTTCTCTTTTGTATTTAATGCACTTAGATTTAGATGCAGCAATGGTTTTAAAAATTCTGATTTTGCTCCAAACTAGAGAATCTTTGATCATTGGGCAAATAGATAGTAACAAAGTTCTCTGGGAAACTGAATCTGTCAGTGTTTTTTAAAATAGAATACAAAGTGCAATGTATATTGTAAAATGTGCACATACATATACAAAGCATGACCCCACTATGTTAAAGTTACACAGAAACTGTAAAAGCATAATCAGAATCTGTAAAATCACAATCCTAAATAAGTTGTTGTATACAGAATCTATATGTATTAAAATACAAAATAGAAAGTACAACACTTAAATGTAATAAAACTGAAAATCTGAAATGTAAAGTTATAGAAAATACAAAGCACAAAATGTAAATGCAGCAGAACTGCCCTGTCATGCAGTGCTTAATTGCACTGAGCTAGTCTCTCCTTCACATACAGAAAAGCAGGGAATAACCTTTCATGAAATACAGCAATATCTGCCATTATAGAATCTCGTCATGGATCTTGCAATGCTGGAGAATACTTTAATAACATTAAGCCCTAAATAATAATTCATTGTCTAAAGCTGATTTTCTGTTGTTTATCATTTTTGAATGGAAGAAAACAATTGCCCAAAATTAAGCAGTTTCATTTATCACTTGAAATAAATTGCTTCCATATGCTGTTACTTTTTAATATTGGTTTTGACTGTAGAGAGATAAGTTCTTTTTTAAATTAAATACATTCAAATACAGCACCATTCCTTTGCATATATTTAAAATTTTGCAGTAAAAATGTTGTTTTATATTGGACAGTCATAACATTTACCTTGTCATAGTTCTGCAGAGCTCAGACTAAAATGTTTTAAACTTGAGAGATTTGTAGTTACTTTTGTGCATAGTTTGAGGTCTAACAAATGTGCTGTGTAGATCGTCTTTAATGAGAATTTGCTTATGAACTCATTAACCTATATATATGATGGACTAACTCTCTACTTCTCTATGTGATGTCATTAGGAAATTTAAAACTGCTAAATTGCTCATCAAGGATTTAGAGTACTTCACTGCCTAGTAATGTTTTGTAGCCAAGTGGTAAGGAACATTTTAATTTCTCATAAATCTATTCTAAAAGACAGTGAGATTAAATTACAAAAAATATGTGCATGAAAGAGTTTAAAGGGGCATAAAGAAGCATTAATAAAATGAACTAATGAGCTAAAGTGTTTAGTTATTATACTTTAAGGGGACTATGTCTTTAACTTCTGCAAGCAACAGTATAATAATGTGCTTTAACACTTTTAAGTTCCTTTAAGAGAGAGCTAGACCTGCTTGTTTAAGTTTGATTTTTTTAACCTTTCTCTCTCTATTTCTTAAAGAATACAAAACAGGGTCTTCAGCACTTAAAAAAAGTTTTAATGACACAGAGATATAGCGACGTTTCGGGGTCACAGCCCCTTATTCATGCTTGATAGTTTATAGTGGCCTAACTCACATTTAAATACCCTTATCTTGGCGCCTTCATCGGGAGAAGGGCTCCCTCTAGTGGCCAATTGCCAACACACACCTATACCAAATTTATACATACAAAAAAGAAATAAGTATATTATAGAAAACAGGTAATAAACACCTACTAGATAATAAGTTAAAAAAGATTACACATAACTTTAAAACATGTTGGGATTTATCTAGAATAACAGACTCATTTTCCTAGATGTGGTTAAAGACAATCTAATTTATTCCCTATTAAGACATTAGAAGAAACAAGATAAACCATAATCTCTATTAAGCCCTTTAGGTGTCAGTGTTTCCAGTTTGTGCACCCACCACATCTCCTTCTGCTTTAAAAGATGCTCCCTATCAACCCCCATTCTGTTCTGGGGAATATGGTCAATAATTTGCCATCTCAGTTGGCTTATATTGTGACATTTTTCTAAGAAATAGCTTGACACTGGTGCATCTAGGTTCTTGCATCTAATATTGGACCTATGCTGGCTCATGCGGTCCCTTACTTTGCATGTGGTCTCCCCTATGTAAACCAATGAGCATGGACATTTGATTAGGTAAACAACGTGGGTGGTCTCTCATGTGTAGTACCCCTTAATTTCCTATTTTCTCCCACTTTGCGGGTGGTGGAAATTGGCCCCACTGATGACTGAATGACAGCTCATGCAGTTGAGACATGGGAAAGTACCCATGTTCGTTTTACCTAGCAATAGTTGTCTATTTCGTTTGCCTGCCCCTATATCTGTATGTATTAAGTGGTCGCTCAAACTTTTTACCCTCTTGTGGGCCATATGGGGCGGTTCCTGGAACTGTTTAATGTTAACATTACATTCTTTTAGGATATGCCAATTTTTTCAAATTAAATTAGATATTTTGTTACTAAGGGGACTATATTGGCTTACAAACACTAACCTATTATCAATCCCATTGTATTTCTTATTCCTAGTGTCCTCTAATGTCTCCATGGTGTCATTCAAAAGTTTTTTAGGGTAACCCCTATCTGCAAATTTTTTTTGTCATTTCCCCAAATCTCACCTTGAGTCTATCCTTGTCATCCACTATCCTTTTGACCCTGAGAAACTGGCTCCTGGGAAGTTAGTTAACTAGTGATCTGGGATGGAAGCTGTTATATTTGAGTTAACTATTTTTATCAGTTTCCTTTTTATAAAGATCAAATTCTAAATGATGGCCTTTCTTCAGTAGCAGTGTGTCCAAAAAGGGTATACTCTCCTCACTGTAGTTCACAGTGAAAGAAAGATCTCTCACTTCTGAGCTCACCTACAAATTGAACAAGGGACTCCATGCTGCCCCACCATACACCAAATATATCGTCTATATATCTCCACCAAGTGGCTCCATATTGTTTAAACAATTCATTTTTATAGACGATACTTTCCTCAAATTCACACATGAAGAGGTTGGCGTATGATGGGGCAACGTTGGAGCCCATTGCCGTCCCCTTGGTCTGGACATACCAACTGTCCTGAAATATGAAATAATTCCAATAAAGAATTAAACTTAAGAGATCCTCAATGAATTTAGATTGACCTTGATTATACCTCCTGTTCACCATTAATGTTTTTCTTATAACAGAAATTCCTGTTTCGTGTTTAATAGAAGTATATAAACTTCGTACATCCATGGTGAACAGGAGGTATTTTTCACTTGGAAACTCCAAGTTTCTTGCCTTTTCCAAAAAGCTGTTAGCTTCTTTTACATAACTTGACATATTTATGACCTCAGGTTGGAGAACACTATCCAGAAATTTTGAAATGTTGGTGAATACTGACTCCACACTGGAGACAATAGGCCTCCCTGGGGGCCTATGCTTGTCCTTGTGGACTTTGGGAACCATGTAGAAAACTGGAGTTCTAGGGTTAACCACATAAAGATACTCAAATATTTTTGTATCTATAATTCCCTGGTCTTATGCTCTTTGTAAAATGATGGTAACTTCCTTTTGTATGTCTGTCAGAGGATTCCCTTTCAATAACCTATAGGTGTTAGAGTCTCCTAACTGGGATAATGCTTCCTGGACATAAAAGTTTTGTCCAATAGGACCGTGGCTCCGCCCTTATCAGCTCCCTTGAAAATGATACTCTGGTTCTTTTTTAGATTTTCCAAAACCTTATTTTTACCTTTTCCAAAATTAGTAAGAGTAATGTGCTCACCTCTTTGCCATATCTTTGTATAGTTTTTATTTTTATACTCATTACATAACTTTTTCACCCCATTTTGTATCAAATTCATAAAAGTATTGACACTATGGTTATTGACATTTGGATTAAATACACTTGTCTTACTAAGGCCTAACTGTTTTAAAGAATCTGATCATTACTCTCTCTAATACCATGATCATTGTTAAACCATATTCTTAGTTTGATGTTACGGTACAGTCTCTGTAAGTCCTTTTCAAGTTAAAAAAAGTCTGTATCACGGAAAGGACAAAATGAGAGGCCCTTATTGAGTAACTCCGACTCTTTCTGATCAAAGACATATTCAGATGTATTTATAATAATGTCATTTTTATCATCAACAGACGTATTGGAATCACCCGTCGCATCGTCATGATGTTGTCCCTTCCTTGTCGGCTTGTGTCTATGTCTGCCTCTGGGTCCCTGTGCCCCACAGTTTCCATAGTTACCGGAACGCCATCGGTACACTCTGCCCTGCCGATAATCCTCTTCATCCCTCATGAATTTTGTTCTATTGATCTCTTTGATTGATTTCTGCTCACTCTGGATCTTAAATGCAACTTTCTGCTCCATCTCATCAAATTCTTCTTTTGTCATGCAGGTAAATAGCTCCTCTCTGCATTTCTGGATATCGCCCTCTTGAGCTTCCATTTCTATCTGCAGGCACTCCACAGTTCATACGATCAAATCGTATGAACATTTGTTTAGGATTGCTTTGAATTTGTCACAGTCGGTTTTGTTGTTGCTTAATAGAGTAGGGCGAGTATTCATGCGTAATCCTCTTGCTATTCTCTTTACACGATAAAATTCTGCCAAGGTGTTAGCGTGCAATTCCCACTTCATTTGTTTAAGTTTCAGCGCCTCATACTCCTTTCCTCCAGTTTCTCCAGGTGCCGCTCTCAGGTACTCCCTTGAGCCTTTCATTAGAACCGTGATTCTAGCAGCATCCACATCAGTGTATGCGAACATGATACTGCCATCGGTTCCCTGTGTCTCACTGCTTTCAGAAAGCATGGTAGTCCTCAGTATGCACAGTGTCCCAGCAGCCAAAATAGTAGCAAAACAGTCAATGGAAACAGCACACACACAGGTACAAGTGCATGAACGACCTCAGGATGCTGCTCAGTCCTGAAACATGTAGGGATACAAAACAGGGTCTTCAGCACTTAAAAAAGTTTTAATGACACAGAGATATAGCGAAGTTTCGGGGTCACAGCCCCTTATTCATGCTTGATAGTTTACAGTGGCCTAACTCATATTTAAATACCCTTATCTTGGCGCCTTCATCCCACTAATTGGGAGAAGGGCTCCCTCTAGTGGCCAATTGCCAACACACACCTGTGACCCCAAAACGTCGCTATATCTCTGTGTCATTAAAACTTTTTTAAGTGCTGAAGACCCTGTTTTGTATTCCTACATGTTTCAGGACTGGGCAGTGTCCTGAGGTCGTTCGTGCACTTGTACCTGTGAGTGTGCTGTTCCCATTGGCTGTTTTGCTTCTGTTTCTTAAAGAGACAGACTACTTGAAAATGTTTATTGTTTAAAAAGATAGGGATGATCTTAGTATCCAGTAACATCTCCAGAAACAACATATAGTAGGGGCACTTCCCAGATTCTCTGTTTTTTTGTGGGTGTGGCTGTAGGGGGACAGAACTAGGCATTCTGTGGTCAGGTTCTGCATGTAAAGGGGTGTGGCCATGGGTGGCATTGGGGGGCCTAGACAAGAGTGGTGGTGGGAGAATGAGGGATGATCACAGTTGGGGGCTACATGGGGGGCAGAAATTATGCGGAGAGTGCTGTGACAGTATTAACTTAGTTACATGTAATAAGGCTGTGTCCATAGGCCAAAATGGCAAAACCCACCTCTACCTCATCACCCTAATGATTGCTGACTGTCTACTTCCTTCCTCCTATTCCACCCCTTCCAACTGCCGTGGCAATGTCCAATACAAACAGTAATATTTCCTTCATATGGTAATGGAGCACAATCATATGAAGGCAAATGCACTCTGCCAACCAGTTGTAATTTCTTGTTGTCAAAGTTAAAAGCCATATAAAATATATTACAAATATTATAGGCAAAAAAATAGTTTCATCCAAAAAATTGTTTCAGATATTTTTTAGATTTTTTCACATTTTTAGTTTGTACAAATTTCATTCATGTGAACATTTGTTTTGGACAAATTTTGGATTTGGAATTCTTTTCATAAACCCGGCATTATTAAGCAAGAAGTGAGTGTAGAGCAAAATTGTGCTCCATACTGCACTCTAATACCTACCAGCGCTGCTGAAAGCCACGGTGAGCTGGTTTTACGTGCTCGTGCACGATTTCCCCATAGACATCAATGGGGAGAGCCGGCTGAAAAAAAAGTCTAACACCTGCACTAAAGAAGCGTAAAGCTCCTTAATGCAGCCCCATTAAAGTCTATGGGGAAACTAAATTTATGATTACACCTAACACCCTAACATGAACCCAGAGTCTAAACACCCTGATATCGCCAACACCTACATGCTGCCCCCAACGTCGCCACCCCTATAATAAACATATTAACCCCTAAACCGCCGCACTCTTGCATCGAAAACACTAGTTAAATATTATTAACCCCTAATCTGCCACCCCTAACATTGCCGCCACCTACCTACATTTATTTACCCCTAATCTGCCGCCCCCAACGTCACCACCACTATACTAAATGTATTAACCCCAAAATCTAAGTCTAACCCTAACCCTAACACCCACTAACTTAAATATAATTCAAATAAATCTAATTACAAATTCCTATAATTAACTAAATAATTCCTATTTAAAACTAAATACTTAACTATAAAATAAACCCTAAGCTAGCTACAATATAACTAATAGTTACATTGTAGCTAGCTTAGGGTTTATTTTTATGTTACAGGCAAGTTTGTATTTATTTTATCTAGGTAGAATAGTTACTAAAAAGTTATTAACTATTTACTAACTACCTAGCTAAAATAAATACAAATTTACCTGTAAAATAAAACCTAACCTGAGTTACACTAACACCTAATCTAACACAACAATTAAATAAATTACATAAATTAAATACAATTACCTAAATTACAAAAAAAACAAAACACTAAATTACACAAAATAAAAAATAAATTATCATATATTTAAACTAATTACACCTAATCTAATAGCCCTATCAAAATAAAAAAAGCCCCACCAAAAAAAAAAAAAACCCTAGCCTAAACTAAAGTACCAATAGCCCTTAAAAGGGCCTTTTGTGGGGCATTGCCCCAAAGAAATCAGCTCTTTTACCTGTAAAAAAACATACAAACAACCCCCCAACAGTAAAACCCACCACCCACACAACCAACCCCCCAAATTAAATCCTAACTAAAAAAATCTAAGCTCCCCATTGCCCTGAAAAGGGCATTTGGATGGGCATTGCCCTTAAAAGGGCATTTAGCTATTTTTCTTCCCAAACCCTAACCTAAAAATAAAACCCACCCAATAAACCCTTAAAAAAAACTAACACTAACCCCCTTACAGTTTTGAAGACCGGATGGCGTCCCTTGAATTCCGATTGGCTGATAGAATTCTATCAGCCAATTGGAATTAAAGGTGAAAAAATCCTATTGGCTGATGCAATCAGCCAATAGGATTGAGCTTGCATTCTATTGGCTGTTCTATCAGCCAATTGGAATTCAAGGGATGCCATCTTGGATGACGTCATTTAAAGGAACCTTCATTCGGGAAGAAGACTTCAAATGAAGAGGATGCTCCTCACCGGATGTCTTGAAGATGGACCCGCTCCGCTCCAGATGGATGAAGATAGAAGATGCCGTCTGGATGAAGACTTCTGCCCATCTTGAGGACCACTTCTGCCAATATATATATGGATTTTTTTTAAACCAATCATGTATGGCAAAGTGTAGAATTTGGTGCAGACCTGATGTCCTGGCATAGATGTATAGATGATATTATCTGTATATGGAAGGGAGGAGAGATAAAACTGACCCATTTTGTAAACACTCAATGATAATAATCAATATGTGAAACTAACCCCTGAATATCACAAATAAGAAATAAACTTTTTGCATCTAACTTTATATATTAACAAAAATATGGTACATAGCAAAACATTCTTCAAGAAGTGTGATACAAACACATACATAAAACAAGACAGTTGTCACCATCCCAACTGGTAAAAGGCAGTACCAAAAAGTCAATTTTTAAGAATCCGCAAAAACTGCAGTAAGATAGAAGATTATGACCAACAATCCAAGAATCTTAAAGAAAGATTCATTCAAAACGGATATGATAGCAAAATCTTAGAACACGAAAGAAATTAAGTTAAAAATAAGTTTTGACGTTTTGAAGGAAAATGAATATCTGAGATCATCAATTCCAACTAAACCAATAGTTATTTACAGAAAGGGACAACATTTTAAACAGAAACTAGCCCCCTCGATGATAAAGGGTATAGCTCCCAAAAAAACACTTCAGATTAGCAACATGACAGGTTTTGTTACCTGTGGAAAAAATATGAATTAAAAGAATTTATTACGCGCAAGAGTAAAAATGTCATATCTTTGTTGCAGTGTGGCTGCAAGTGTCAATATTTAGGACAAACGTCCAGGTTTCTAAAAATGAAAATCATGGAACACCAAAATAAAATAGAAAAAAAATCATATCATAATGATCATGGAGTGCTGCTACATTGCAACAACTGCAAATTTTTCACAAAAGAATCTTTCTTATGGATAGGGATAGAAAAAGTTGAACTACACTGGAGAGGGGGACATATAGCTAAACAGTTAGATCAAAGGGAACTAAAATGGATACATATGTTAAAAACATATGCTCACTGGGGTTTAAACAAAGATACAAAAATTGCTGCTTTTGTCTAATAATAACTATCTAAAGTGAATTAAAGATACAAGAATTGCTGCTTTTGTGTAACTATTTAAAGTGAGTGAAGACTCGTCTAACAATAACAATTTAAAGTGAATTAAAGATACAAGAATTGCTGCCTTTGTGTAACTATTTAAAGTGAGTAGAGACATGTTGTAATATAGGTCAGAATTTGATGATATTATCATCTAGCTTATAAACAATATTGTTCACATAAGAGGAATAAAACTTTTGTTTCCAACCTAAATAGTTTAAAACTGAAATGGTGTAATATGTCCATATTTGTTTATACAATACTTTGTTACTGATAGCATTAAGTCACTATACTGAATAAATCGATGTCTATAAAAACATTTTAGATGGCAATATACTTTTTCTAACACTATTGTCTTTTTTCTAACAATATTGTTTTTCCTATAAACGGCATTTGAAGCCGAGAATAGTAAAAATAAGTCTATTGGACAATCCACATCATGTGACATCTATCACACCGGAGTGGACCTGATAGGAAACTATTAACAAAAAACGGCTTGAAAGGGAACTGCAACCGGTTAAAACAAAGATTTTTAAAGTAATGATTGTGGATTAATGTTCTTTGTGCTAATATATTGTGTAAATTAGGTTTTCTGGACAAATATTCAAATTTAATTTAGAATGTATGTTAACTTTTTAAGCGTGTGTAAACCTGTGCTCCTCCAATGGGGGAACAGGTAGCGTCACCAATCATGTATTTAAAGACCGCCTGTGTAGCGGAAAGGTATGCTTGGTTTGTAAAGCACTTTTAAAAGCTCTTGATAAAGACGGCTGGGTCCATTGAAATGCGTTGGGAAAAATAAATATACTATTTTTAAAACCTGAAAATCTGTGAAATCCTTTTTTACACAAAGAAAGAGCCGGATATTGAAAATACATGCTGTGAGTATATACACGCCTTATATGGTGTCTTAATTTGGTATCATAGCACAATTCTTCTACCCTGAAACAGGAGTACGTGCCTACTGAGGAGGAAGACTAATATACAGTGATTAAATCGATTGACACTGAACCTGCGCCTCCACCTGGCACACCCGAACAATAAAAATAACCTATCTTTCAAAGTTAAAATAACATACAACTCCAGTATGAGTAAAATCAAACAGCTGTACCTAACATCAGTCATTGGTAACACTATGGCAGGATTAAACAGGGGACGATGAACAAATGAATGGTAAGACCCACTGTACATCATTACAAATAAATTAGTTTTTTAACCAAACAATATAACTCCTTATCCCCATTCCTTCACCTATTTTTTGGTGCCAAACGAGTGAATATAAAATAAATCTATACCAGAAGGTAACTGATCATTATATGAACTATGAAATGTCCATGTTAATATTTATCCCTTTTGGATGATTTGATAAATACAGTTTGGATTAATTGATTTAAGTTGTTTTGTTTATCATATATTATGAGAAAAGAAAATGAATTTTTAAATAAATGTTTTAGGGTAATGCTCCTCTAAAAAGCTGTCTGCATTGAAGGGACTGAGTTACTTAAATGTTTTGGCCAAAATGTAGCACCAAGATATTTAAGATATTTAATATTAATAAAAAAAAGTTTATTTAAAAAAAAAATATTTTTTATCAAATGTAATATTTTATTTTAAAATGTAATATAGCATGACCGGATTATTATTATGATTAGATTATTATTTAATATTCTTATAATAACATGAAAATTATATTTTTCAGGCTTCAGTACCATATAATATTTGAATATTATATTCAGTACTTGAATGTTAATATTCATTTTATAGAAAGATCCAAGCAGCAGAAAAAGTGTCAAAGAGAATATTCATTATACAGATTGAGTGCCAAAATTGCAACGTTTGATCATCCCCAATCAGTTTGTGATGAAATATCACATAGACATTGGAATATTATTACATTTCTTTACCTGTACATTGAAAAAAATAATACATTTACTTCCAAATTAATTTTATTGTAAGTAGGAAATGTTGGTGTTCAGATACGTAACAGTAAAAAAATTGTAAATTGCTAATAGATTTCGGCATTCGGGCTGGTCACAATCATTTGTTAATTATCAACATACTAATGGCTACAGATGTTGATGTGATCAAAATCAACTATTTTCCAAATTTATAGTGAAAAATAGCCACTAACATGTTACAGTCTTCTGTTCTAAATCCAATCCCAATTTTCAATACTTAAAGTGATGGTAAATTCACTTCCATAACTTCACATAGTATGAAAACTCTTCTCCTAACTAGCATATTGATATGCTTATTTTGTTCCAATGTCAAATCTACTTTTTTGTCAGGCTCCATTTACCTGATTCAATGCAGCCTCCCTGAATAATTTTCCCTTAGGCTACTTTGACTGGCAGCTCTTTCAGCCAATCAGAGCCTCACCATGCACCCCATGTAAGTTAATAACAGCACGCTCCTGTGCTTGAAACTCAGGCTGGAAGTTGAACTCACTGTGCAAACGCAACTTCTACGCTATTTGCGCAACATAAACAGTGAGACTGCTTACTGTTAACATAGTGTAAGTAGCCTCACTGTTTATGATGCGCAAATAGCGTAGCAGTTGCATTAAAAGTAGATTTGACATTGGAACAAAATAAGCATATCAATATGCTAGTTAGAAGAAGAGTTTTCATACTATGTGAAGTTATGGAAGTGAATTTACCATCACATTAAGAACACATTTATCAAATTTCACAGCTAAAAGGACTTGGAAACATTTGATTTGCACATTGGCAAAGCCTTCTGAAATGACCCATTGTTGTATTGGATAACATTAGAAATCACCATCACCAGATATAAATGCTCAATCAATTAAAGTTACAAAGTTAAGAATAAGCACATGCACTCTAATACAAGTTGGTGAAATCAAATACCCAACAAATATACAGGCCCACTATACCAATAATGCCCCTGTTAAGATATTTTAAAGAAACATACACATTGGGTTAATTGTTGGACCACAACAGGTTAATTAGATATTAGCATCACTAAACACTAATTAAATGGGTAAATATACAGGCCCTACTACCTGTGATATAATCATTTACCTTCCCAAATCGCCATTTTGTTTGTTGTTAATCATGTATATTTCTTTTTTTATTTTACTATATCCTGAGAATAAAGACGCATATAACAATTTTGTGTTTTTATTTTTTTCGGGAGGTTTGATTATGAGCTTTGGGTTATTAATGGCAGAATGATTTTGGGATTGGGATGACTTGAAAAGCACACTGACAATACTGGCTGAATTTCAGAATTTTGTTGATCACCCCCCTATTTCTTGAGCAGTATCTGAATTGAATTCCTTTTTTAAAGAATTGATTTTGTTGACTAGTTAAAAAGAAAAATGGCTAGCAATCCATGATTACAATCTATTGGATAGTATTTATTCATTTTAGTGTTTAATAGAAAAAAACAAAACTCGTAAGTCTAATGTAATTGATAATTAATTATTCAGTATTGTTCATTAAAACTTAGTACCTAAGCACGTTTCTTTATCACATGACTTTAATAGAAAAAAAAAAACTTGGAAGTCTAATGTAATTGCTAATTATTTATTCAGTATTTTTTCATTAAAACCTAGTACCTAAGCACAATGTTTCTTTATCACATGACTTAAAGTGAAATCTATTCGCAGCCCCATGTAGAGAGGAATCTTAAAAATGCAAAAGGAATGTTAAAGCTTGGAAAAATTCTTGGATCAGTTACAAGTACAGGGTCATTGATGTGCTTATTCCTTAAATTCCGGTAAGGTAACATTTTTCCACAGATCTTGCTAAGCACTTTTATGAAAACAGTTTAAGTATTTCTGTACAAAGTAAATTGTTACACATAGGGTTTAAGTTTATCCTTTACATAAAACACATTTCTGACAGTGGCAACTATGTCTTTTAATAAAACAAGATATTTCATCATGTTGAAAGTGAGTTGCTTCTTGCCTAGCAGCTAGAAAGCTATTACATGGAATAGCATCTTCCAAACATCTATTTTGTTTCAGGGGTTTGATATACAGAACAGGCAGCAGCTGTTAGATTTCATCAACACATGTCACTGTCATCTAAATACCACTGCTTCACTTATACTGTACACCATATAATTAAATTGTCATTTTGTCCAGTTTCAGTGAAAAAAAAATCTTTCATACAAGCTGTGGCTAGATTTTTATGAATTAGGAAAATTTAACAATACCATACTAGTTAATGTTCTGTTATGACAATATTACTGTATCTAACAGGACATGTATAAAAGGATTGGCAGCGTGTTATTGGGCAATTTTAGATTTAGAGGTACACCATGATTTAAACCCTTACTATACCTATAAAATGTCAAAATAACCAGAGTATTGCATTATGTTATTATACGTTTTTTTATAGCACTAACATAAAATATAAAAGACAAGTTTTTAAGATATTTACTCCCATTCTCAAGTCTGAAGCTATGTATATATATATATATATATATATATATATATATATATATATATATATATATTGGTTGAAGAATAAAAAAAGAGGACTTGTTCATTAGATATGTATAAAAATATAAATGTGCTATAGTAAATATACAAAAAAATGTCCTTAAAAGGCCACTGTAAGTAAATATTTTCTATGCCTGTTACTAACTAACTACCCCAAATACACTTTTTATCAATAGCATTTCATTAACATATCTCTACCGTATATCAGAAATCTTATCTGCAAATGTAATTGTTTTCCAAACCCACTCCGTGGGTATCCTTTGCTCTGTACCAATCCGTTTACAATACCTAGGTTTCAAAATGGCACTTTAAACACAAAGTTATTGGTTTAAGTATTTTGAACATGCAGTGCTGAAAATAGTGGGCAGGATAACGTGACATCATCGGCGAATAAAAGATATAACTTTTAAAATGTTATGAAACTTCGTTTTGGAGAATATATAGGTCAGTAGGTTTTAATTAATGTTTATTAACTTTAATATGTTAGTTGTTTAGCTTAAAAAATATAACAGAAAGTAATCGTTTAAAATCTAAGAAAGAAAATCCTCACTGTTATGCTCACACCAGGGTGATGTCCAAGTACAACTGACAACAGGGAATAAACTGAAAAATTGGGACACAAAAGAGTTGCATAGCTACTCTAAATTATCTGCCAATAACCAGTTGCCTCACTGTCAGGTGGAGAGCAATGCTAGGTAGTCAAATTGCTCTCAAATAAGAAGAAAAATAAATTAAAATTGTAGGGTTGGGCATTTTGACCCCAAAACAGTATTTTGTTTGCTATAAATCACTTTTCCTTTTTTTTTTTTAACATTTTTAGCAACAATTAATAAAATTAACAAAAAATAAAATAAAATATATAAAGAAATATTAGAATAATTTACAGTACTTTATGTATACAACAGAATGAAACCAGTACATTAGAAAATGTTATACAAAATAAGATGTAATAAAGAACTTAAAACTGTATTTTTTTTTTTTTATAACAACCTTTTCATTGTTTTGCAGTCATGGGACACAACCATTGAAAAGTATTGTTTATCTTATCTCCTTTGTGTGTGGCCACTGCTGTAACTATCAAGCAATTACTGTACAGGTGAAAATTATGGTAAAAGCAGGCAAAAAAAATATTTATTTTTATGAACAAAATAAATAAATTTGTTGTTTTCTGTCGGCATTTAGCGATATCCGCCCACATCATGATAAATCGGCCCCATGCTCTCATCTTGTTGCACCCAGTTGGATATTCTCTAGATCTCCCAGTGCTGTGCAGATCTTACACAAGCAAACAGTGTGCAGGACTGAGTGAGTGGGCTTGTTTTTGTTTGTTGGTTGTTTTTTTTTGGTTGTTTTTTTAAATAAATTGGTTTCACATTGAATATCCACCCATGTGCTCCAAGATTAAATGCTCTTTGGCCCCTTGGCTGCCAAAGAGGACTGCAGCATATTGCTGTGCAATGGGATGCATCTTTTATGGCAGCTATAGTGTTAATAGTAATTATGTTTTGTAGTGCTGTGTGTCAAATAATTGGAGTTTTTATGGGTGGGGCTTCTTTATGCTTAGTATTGCTTCTTGCTCTGTGAGACTGTCAGTGTCATATGATGTACTAATCTTCAGAGCCTGCTAAGGACTCAGGCTGCAAAGAAGTGTGTTTAAAGTTATATTGTGAAGCAAAATAAATAAAAAAAAAGAACTATATGAAAAAAAATATTTTAAATAATGTTTTATTTAATTTCTAACGGCTAGATTTAGAGTTTGGCGGTAGCCGTGAAAACCAGCGTTAGAGGCTCCTAACGCTGGTTTTAGGCTACCGCCAGTATTTGGAGTCAGTGATTAAAGGGTCTAACGCTCACTTTTCAGCCGCGACTTTTCCATACCGCAGATCCCCTTACGTCAATTGCGTATCCTATCTTTTCAATGGGATCTTTCTAACGCTGGTATTTAGAGTCGTTTCTGAAGTGAGCGTTAGAGCTCTAACGACAAAACTCCAGCCGCAGGAAAATAGCAGGAGTTAAGAGCTTTCTGGGCTAACGCAGGTTCATAAAGCTCTTAACTACTGTACTCTAAAGTACACTAACACCCATAAACTACCTATGTACCCCTAAACCGAGGTCCCCCCACATCGCCGCCACTCGATTAAAATTTTTTAACCCCTAATCTTCCGACCGCCACCTACGTTATACTTATGTACCCCTAATCTGCTGCCCCTAACACCGCCGACCCCTATATTATATTTATTAACCCCTAACCTGCCCCCCACAACGTCGCCGCCAGCTACTTACAATAATTAACCCCTAATCTGCCGACCGCAAAGCGCCGCCACCTACGTTATCCTTATGTACCCCTAATCTGCTGCCCCTAACACCGCCAACCCCTATATTATATTTATTAACCCCTAATCTGCCCCCCTCAATGTCGCCGACACCTGCCTACACTTATTAACCCCTAATCTGCCGAGCGGACCTGAGCGCTACTATAATAAAGTTATTAACCCCTAATCCGCCTCACTAACCCTATCATAAATAGTATTAACCCCTAATCTGCCCTCCCTAACATCGCCGACACCTAACTTCAATTATTAACCCCTAATCTGACGACCAGAGCTCACCGCTACTATAATAAATGGATTAACCCCTAAAGCTAAATCTAACCCTAACACTAACACCCCCCTAACTTAAATATAATTTAAATCTTACGAAATAAATTAACTCTTATTAAATAACTTATTCCTATTTAAAGCTAAATACTTACCTGTAAAATAAATCCTAATATAGCTACAATATAAATTATAATTATATTATAGCTATTTTAGGATTAATATTTATTTTACAGGCAACTTTGTAATTATTTTAACCAGGTACAATAGCTATTAAATAGTTAAGAACTATTTAATAGTTACCTAGTTAAAATAATAACAAATTTACCTGTAAAATAAATCCTAACCTAAGTTATAATTAAACCTAACACTACCCTATCAATAAATTAATTAAATAAACTACCTACAATTACCTACAATTAACCTAACACTACACTATCAATAAATAAATTAAATACAATTGCTACAAATAACTACAATTACATAAACTAACTAAAGTACAAAAAATAAAAAAGAACTAAGTTACAAAAAATAAAAAAATATTTACAAACATAAGAAAAATATTACAACAATTTTAAACTAATTACACCTACTCTAAGCCCCCTAATAAAATAACAAAGACCCCCAAAATAACAAAATGCCCTACCCTATTCTAAATTAATAAATTTAAAAGCTCTTTTACCTTACCAGCCCTGAACAGGGCCCTTTGCGGGGCATGCCCCAAGAAAATCAGCTCTTTTGCCTGTAAAAAAAAACATACAATACCCCCCCCAACATTACAACCCACATACCCCTAATCTAACCCAAACCCCCCTTAAATAAACCTAACACTAAGCCCCTGAAGATCTTCCTACCTTGTCTTCACCATCCAGGTATCACCGATCCGTCCTGGCATCCGGTGCTGAAGAGGTCCAGAAGAGGCTCCAAAGTCTTCCTCCTATCCGGCAAGAAGAGGACATCCGGACCGGCAAACATCTTCTGCAAGCGGCATCTTCGATCTTCTTGCATCCGGTGCGGAGCGGGTCCATCTTGAAGCAGCCGACGCGGATCCATCCTCTTCTTCCGTTGTCTCCCGACAAATGACGGTTCCTTTAAGGGACGTCATCCAAGATGGCGTCCCTTGAATTCCGATTGGCTGATAGGATTCTATCAGCCAATCGGAATTAAGGTAGGAAAATTCTGATTGGCTGATGGAATCAGCCAATCAGAATCAAGTTCAATCCTATTGGCTGATCCAATCAGCCAATCAGATTGAGCTCGCATTCTATTGGCTGATCGGAACAGCCAATAGAATGCAAGCTCAATCTGATTGGCTGATTGGATCAGCCAATCGGATTGAACTTGATTCTGATTGGCTGATTCCATCAGCCAATCAGAATATTCCTACCTTAATTCCGATTGGCTGATAGAATCCTATCAGCCAATCGGAATTCAAGGGACGCCATCTTGGATGACGTCCCTTAAAGGAACCGTCATTCGTCGGGAGACAACGGAAGAAGAGGATGGATCCGCGTCGGCTGCTTCAAGATGGACCCGCTCCGCACCGGATGCAAGAAGATCGAAGATGCCGCTTGGAGAAGATGTTTGCCGGTCCGGATGTCCTCTTCTTGCCGGATAGGAGGAAGACTTTGGAGCCTCATCTGGACCTCTTCAGCACCGGATGCCAGGATGGATCGGTGATACCTGGATGGTGAAGACAAGGTAGGAAGATCTTCAGGGGCTTAGTGTTAGGTTTATTTAAGGGGGGTTTGGGTTAGATTAGGGGTATGTGGGTGGTGGGTTGTAATGTTGAGGGGGGGGTATTGTATGTTTTTTTTTACAGGCAAAAGAGCTGATTTTCTTGGGGCATGCCCCGCAAAGGGCCCTGTTCAGGGCTGGTAAGGTAAAAGAGCTTTTACATTTATTAATTTAGAATAGGGTAGGGAATTTTTTATTTTGGGGGTCTTTGTTATTTTATTAGGGGGCTTAGAGTAGGTGTAATTAGTTTAAAATTGTTGTAATATTTTTCTTATGTTTGTAAATATTTTTTTATTTTTTGTAACTTAGTTCTTTTTTATTTTTTGTACTTTAGTTAGTTTATGTAATTGTAGTTATTTGTAGCAATTGTATTTAATTTATTTATTGATAGTGTAGTGTTAGGTTTTATTGTAGGTAATTGTAGGTAGTTTATTTAATTAATTTATTGATAGGGTAGTGTTAGGTTTAATTATAACTTAGGTTAGGATTTATTTTACAGGTAATTTTGTAATTATTTTAACTAGGTAACTATTAAATAGTTCTTAACTATTTAATAGCTATTGTACCTGGTTAAAATAAATACAAAGTTGCCTGTAAAATAAATATAAATCCTAAAATAGCTACAATATAATTATAATTTATATTGTAGCTATATTAGGATTTATTTTACAGGTAAGTATTTAGCTTTAAATAGGAATAAGTTATTTAATAAGAGTTAATTAATTTCGTTAGATTTAAATTATATTTAACTTAGGGGGGTGTTAGTGTTAGGGTTAGACTTAGCTTTAGGGGTTAATACATTTATTAGAATAGCGGTGAGGTCCGGTCGGCAGATTAGGGGTTAATAAATGAAGTTAGGTGTCGGCGATGTTAGGGAGTTAATACTATTTATGATAGGGTTAGTGAGGCGGATTAGGGGTTAATTACTTTATTATAGTAGCGCTCAGGTCCGCTCGGCAGATTAGGGGTTAATAAGTGTAGGCAGGTGTCGGCGACGTTGAGGGGGGCAGATTAGGGGTTAATAAATATAATACAGGGGTCGGCGGTGTTAGGGGCAGCAGATTAGGGGTACATAGGGATAATGTAAGTTGCGGCGGTTTACGGAGCGGAAGATTAGGGGTTAATAATATAATGCAGGGGTCAGCGATAGCGGGGGCGGCAGATTAGGGGTTAATACGTGTAAGGGTAGGGGTGTTTAGACTCGGGGTACATGTTAGGGTGTTAGGTGCAGACGTAGGAAGTGTTTCCCCATAGGAAACAATGGGGCTGCGTTAGGAGCTGAACGCTGCTTTTTTGCAGGTGTTAGGTTTTTTTTTCAGCTCAAACAGCCCCATTGTTTCCTATGGGAGAATCGTGCACGAGCACGTTTTTGAGGCTGGCCGCGTCCGTAAGCAACTCTGGTATCGAGAGTTGCATTTGCGGTAAAAATGCTCTACACTCCTTTTTTGGAGCCTAACGCAGCATTTGTTTGAACTCTCGATACCAGAGTTAATTTTATGGTGCAGCCAGAAAAAAGCCCGCGGAGCGTTAACAGCCCTTCTACCACCAAACTCCAAATCTAGCCCTAAGTGACTCCAATCACTGCTCTATGAATAAGTATAATTGGTTGATGATATGAAAGAGGATATTTATATTTGGATGCACTCATTGTTTGTATTCTTAAATAAGCAGTGCATTTAGCTAATGCATTTGGTAAAAAATAAATCTATTTAGTTATTATCAATAACAAATATTTATGATGCAATGGATCAGGTTATGTAGGAGAACTATTGTTTAAGCCTAAATTCAAAAAGATAAATGATTTAGAATGATATATGACAATAATATATAATTAAGTGCTTCTTTCAAAAGGCATGTTGATTAGTTTGTTGTTAAAGGGACACTAAACCCAAACAAAATTCCCTCATGATTCAAGTAGAGAATACAATTTTAAACAACATTCCAATTTACTTGTATTATCTAATTTGCTTCATTCCTTAGATATTGTTTGCTGAAGAAATAGCAATTCACATGTGTGAGCCAATCACAAGAGGCATCTATGTGCAGCAACCAATCAGCAGCCACTGAGCCTATCTAGATATGCTTTTCAGCAAAGTATACCAAGAGAATTAAGCAAATTAGATAACAGAAGTAAATTAGAAAGTTTTTTTAAAATTGTACTCTCTTTCTAAATGTTGAAAGAAAAAATTTGGGTTTCATGTCCCTTTAAGTTTGTTTAGCTTTCTAGTGTATTAAGATTATCAAGTGGATTTGGTCACATAGTCTAAGATGAATTGAGACTGGGAACTGATATACAAAGCCTAGGAAACTGAATCTGAAATGACTTTCTGATAAAAGGAATACTGATACAGGTCTGCGATAAAAATAAAATCATAAAAATAATACAGTGTAGTTGATGGTAGGAAATTGTTAGTACAGCCATGAAAGGAACTCAAAAGATATTGCAGAGTGCAAGACAGTTACAGTTATGGAAGCCATCAATATTAACCCATTCAAATAAAAGAATATGAGTTGCGGTTATTCAGAGAATAAGAAGAATACTGTTCAGCGCACCTATGTAAATAAAATTAAATAGGAATTAGAGAGAACATTGAAGTGAAAAATAAAAGAAGTGACTGTGCCTGTTTGGGTAAATGGTATCAGATGATAATAGAATTAATTGACTAGCGATGTCGCGAACCTAAAATTTTCGGTTCGCGAACGGCGGACTCGAACTTCCGGTATTGTTCGCGAACGCGCAAACCGCGAGAACCGCCATTTAATTCAATAGGCAGGCAAACTTTAAAACCTACAAGGACTCTTTCTGGCCACAATAGTGATGAAAAAGTTGTTTCAAGGGTACTAACACCTGGACTGTCGCATGCTGGAGGGGGATCCCTGGCAAAACTCCCATGGAAAATTACATAGTTTATGCAGAGTCTGCTTTTAAGCCATAATGGGCCTAAATCAACTAACATTCCCAAAGTGGCTGTCTCAAAACATCCCGGACAGAAGATAGATTGATAGATAGGATAGATAGATAGATAGATAGATAGATATACATAGATTGATAGTTAGATAGAATCGATAGAAGAGAAATAGATAGATTTGTTAGATATATAATTACACAAATAAAGTCTAATAATTAAACATGCGTTCTTGGACCCAACTAGCTTGTGTTAATTAGTACTTTTCTTAGCACTTTAATCCCTGTTCCCCCCCCCCCCCTATCGGGGGTGTTCTATATGGCCTGCCTGATTACCCTGAAAAAATATAATAATAAGACATGCGGTCTGGTACCTATTTTAACTAGGTTGTGTTTTAAGTACTACCATTCTTAGCACTTTAATCTCTGTAACTCCCCCTATTTGGTGAGGTCTATACGGCCTGGATGATTACCCATACAAAATATAATAATATGACATCTGCTCTTGGTCTGCGACCCATGGTAACTATGTTGTGTTAATTAGTAATGTCCATCGCATTTTAATAGCTGTTACTCATACTCACCCTATCGGTGGAGGTCTATATGGCCTGCATGATTACCCTTACAAAATATAATAACCAAACATATGCTCTGGGACCCATGGTAAGTAGGTTGTGTTAAGTAGTACTGTTCTTTGCAGTTTAATACCTGTTACAACACCAAATGGTGGCAGGTCTATCTGGCCTTCATGATTAGCTGCACCCAAACCCCAAAAAAAGCTGAGTGGTCTTACACTAACACCCATGGCTAACTCGGTTGTTTCAATTAGTACTATTCTTAGCACTTTCATCCCTGTTACGGGTGGTCTACATGGCCATCATGATTAGCCGAACAAAATACTACAATCCAACCTTTGCTCAGTCTTCATAGGCCCTTCATTGGCTGTATTTTGATAGTACAGTTCTTATTATTTTTATAGCTGATACAACACCGAATGGTGGCAGCTCTATATGGCCTGCATGATTAGCTGCACCCAATACAAAAATAAATCCAAGCGGTCTTGGATTAACACCCATGGCTAACTCTGTTGTTTCAAGTAGTACTATTCTTAGCACTTTCATCTCATCATCCCTGTTACTTCCAGGACTCTCGGTGGTGGTCTACATGGCCATCATGATTAGCCTAACCAAATACTACAATCCAACCTTGGCTCAGTCTTCCTAAGGCCCTTCATTGGCTGTATTTTGGTAGTGCTGTTCTTATTCGTTTAATAGCTGATACGACACCGAATGGTGGCAGCTCTATATGGCCTGCATGAATAGCCGCACCAAAAGCCAAAAAAAAGCCAAGCGGTTTTGCACTAACACCCATGGCTAACTCTGTTGTTTCAAGTTCTACTATTCTTAGCTCTTTCATCTCATCCCTGTTACTTCCAGGACTCTCGGTGGTGGTCTACATGGCCATCATGATTAGCCTAACCAAATACTACAATCCAACCTTGGCTCAGTCTTCCTAAGGCCCTTCATTGGCTGTATTTTGGTAGTACTGTTCTTATTAGTTTAATAGCTGATACGACACCGAATGGTGGCAGCTCTATATGGCCTGCATGAATAGCCGCACCCAAACCCAAAAAAAAGCAGAGTGGGCTTACACTAACACCCATGGCTAACTCGGTTGTTTCAATTAGTACTATTCTTAGCACTTTCATCCCTGTTACGGGTGGTCTACATGGCCATTATGATTAGCCGAACAAAATACTACAATCCAACCTTTGCTCAGTCTTCATAGGCCCTTCATTGGCTGTATTTTGATAGTACAGTTCTTATTATTTTTATAGCTGATACAACACCGAATGGTGGCAGCTCTATATGGCCTGCATAATTAGCCTAACCCAATACAAAAATAAATCCAAGCGGTCTTGGATTAACACCCATGGCTAACTCTGTTGTTTCAAGTAGTACTATTCTTAGCACTTTCATCTCATCATCCCTGTTACTTCCAGGACTCTCTGTGGTGGTCTACATGGCCATCATGATTAGCCTAACCAAATATTACAATCCAACCTTGGCTCAGTCTTCCTAAGGCCCTTCATTGGCTGTATTTTGGTAGTACTGTTCTTATTAGTTTAATAGCTGATACGACACCAAATGGTGGCAGCTCTATATGGCCTACATGAATAGCCGCACCCAAAGCCAAAAAAAAGCCAAGCGGTTTTGCACTAACACCCATGGCTAACTCTGTTGTTTCAAGTTCTACTATTCTTAGCTCTTTCATCTCATCCCTGTTACTTCCAGGACTCTCGGTGGTGGTCTACATGGCCATCATGATTAGCCTAACCAAATACTACAATCCAACCTTGGCTCAGACTTCCTAAGGCCCTTCATTGGCTGTATTTTGGTAGTACTGTTCTTATTAGTTTAATAGCTGATACGACACCGAATGGTGGCAGCTCTATATGGCCTGCATGAATAGCCGCACCAAAAGCCAAAAAAAAGCCAAGCGGTTTTGCACTAACACCCATGGCTAACTCTGTTGTTTCAAGTTCTACTATTCTTAGCTCTTTCATCTCATCCCTGTCACTTCCAGGACTCTCAGTGGTGGTGGTCTACATGGCCATCATGATTACCCTCACCAAAATATAACAACAATACGTGCATGCAGGGAACCATGGTAAGCTTACTTCCTTTTGCAAAATCGAGTATAACAGTTGCAGGCAGAGGTTCTGACCCTGCATTATGGCTGCACCTCTCCCTAAAAGAGGCATGCGTTACAGAGTCTGTGGGCATGTATGCAAAGAGCTGGCCTGCCTAAAAAGAGGAGCAAGGCTGTACAGGTTGTTCTCCTTCAGCCGTTTTATACGCTGTCCCACGGCCACGACCCTCAGAAACCACAACAGAATGAAACACCACATATGCCATCCTTTTGAACAACAGAGTACAGGTATGGAATTGATTTTAGTTACACAGCGATATTTATTATGAACCGTGAATTTGAAAACAAAAACATGATTGGACACCAAGTACAGTACAGGTCTTTCTCCTTCGGCCTTTTTAGAATAGTGTTCCGGACCCCCAACAAAAACAACAGCAGGAAAGAGGACATATGGCATCCTTTCAAACAATAGATGACAGGTAAGGCATAGATTTTACAAAGCCATAGATAATTTATTTGCAACTGTGAAATAAAAAAAAACATTGATTGGACACCCAGAACACTTCTTTATCCTTAGGCCTTTTTATAAGAGGCTCCCGGAGCCTCAACTGAAACAACAGCATGAAAGAGGACATATGGCATCCTTGTGAACAATTGATTACAGTTAAGGCATTGATTTTAGAATCCCAGAGATCATTTATATGACCCGGGAAATAGAAAAAAACATTGATTAGACACCCAGTACACTTATTTATCCTCAGGCCTTTTTAATAAGAGGGTCCCGGAGCCTCAACCGAAACAACAGCATGAAAGAGGACATATGTCATCCTTTTGAATAATAGATTACAGGAAAGGCATTGATTTTAGAATCCCAGAGATCATTTATATGACCCGGGAAATAGAAAAAAACATTGATTAGACACATAGTACACTTATTTATCCGCAGGCCTTTTTAATAATTGGGTCCCGGAGCCTCAACCGAAACAACAGGATGAAAGAGGAGATATGTCATCCTTTTGAATAATAGATAACAGGAAAGGCATTGATTTTAGAATCCCAGAGATCATTTATATGACCCGGGAAATAGAAAAAAACATTGATTAGACACCCAGTACACTTATTTTTCCTCAGGCCTTTTTAATAAGAGGGTCCCGGAGCCTCAACCGAAACAACAGCATGCAAGAGGAGATATGTCATCCTTTTGAATAATAGATAACAGGAAAGGCATTGATTTTAGAATTCCAGAGATCATTTAAATGACCCGGGAAATAAAAAAAAACATTGATTAGACACCCAGTACACTTATTTTTCCTCAGGCCTTTTTAATAAGAGGGTCCCGGAGCCTCAACCGAAACAACAGCATGAAAGAGGACATATGTCATCCTTTTGAATAATAGATTACAAGAAAGTCATTGATTTTAGAAACCCACAGATCATTATTTGCAACCGGGAAATAGAAAAAAACATTGATTAGACAGCCAGTACACTTATTTATCCTTAGGCCTTTTTAATAAGAGGGTCCCGGAGCCTCAACCAAAACAACAGCATGAAAGAGGACATATGTCATCCTTTTGAATAATAGATTACAGGAAAGGCATTGATTTTAGAATCCCAGAGATCATTTATATGACCCGGGAAATTGAAAAAAACATTGATTAGACACCAAGTACACTTATTTATTCTTAGGCCTTTTTAATAAGAGGGTCCCGGAGCCTCAACCAAAACAACAGCATGAAAGAGGACATATGTCATCCTTTTGAATAATAGATTACAGGAAAGGCATTGATTTTAGAATTCCAGAGATCATTTATATGACCCGTGAAATAGAAAAAATCATTGATTAGACACCCAGTACACTTATTTTTCCTCAGGCCTTTTTAATAAGAGGGTCCCGGAGCCTCAACCGAAACAACAGCATGAAATAGGACATATGTCATCCTTTTGAATAATAGATTACAAGAAAGGCATTGATTTTAGAAACCCACAGATCATTATTTGCAACCTGGAAATAGAAAAAAACATTGATTAGACACCCAGTACACTTATTTATCCTCAGGCCTTTTTAATAAGAGGGTCCGGAAACCTCAACCGAAACAACAGCATGAAAGAGGACATATGTCATCCTTTTGAATAATAGATTACAGGAAAGGCATTGATTTTAGAATCCCAGAGATCATTTATATGACCCGGGAAATAGAAAAAAACATTGATTAGACACTCAGTACACTTATTTATCCATAGGCCTTTTTAGCAGAGGCTCCAGGACCCTCAACAAAAACAAGAGCAGGGAGGTGGGCATAGGAGTACAATGTAGTGTGACAATAATAATGTGAAGGGGAAGATTGCGGAGTTGTGGCATTTTAATTTTGTTATCGTGGGAAGTACTTGCAATGACCTTGCTCTGGTGAATCCATATTGCAAATGTCTTTTTTAAGGCACTGTTTGTCTATTTTTTTAATATCAGCATTTGGTAATTGAAGCTCAACTTAAGGCTGGTGAGAACCGACCTTTCTTCTGGCTGTTTGCAAATGTTGTGGCTCTGGACAAACATGTGAATAAGGGGCCATCAGCCATATTCTGCACGCAACCCCTTTGATGATTGACGATAAACATGTGTCACCTGCAATCAGAGCCCGTTACTTCTGTCTAAATCATCTTCCTGGTATGGACAGGCCACTGTTTCCCACAGCAAGTCCGAAGCTTGAACTACAAGATTGTCTTGAGTATGGTAGGAAACCAAAGTTTATTTAATTCTGTACTATCACCACAAAAGCTGAACTTCTTGAACCAAGGAAAATGCAAGCAATTTCATGTGCTTATGGATGACAAGGACGTCCTGTCCTGTGGTGCACAGAGATGGAGAGGATTTTGGGCCTCCCTGTACACTACCCAGATGTCTCCAACATCACCAGAAACACAAGACAGCGACTCTTGTGAAGTTCCTGGAGTGTTCCGGTAGCCATCTCTTTGCTCCCCGAAAGGAATACTTTATCAGTGTTTTTGTATACATCCGACAACAGCTTCGGAGACTGTGGTGACGCACATGTTATTTACTGTTGTTCCAGCTGTGGCAATATCAATTGGCATTAAAAAGGTAATATTTGGGGGGGCGGAGCCTATAGCTGTTGCGGTAGGACGTGTGTTTGAGGAGCTCCAGGTCTTACAAGTTACTTTGGAGTTAGTTTTCAACCTTAATTTAATTTTCTTTTTGGGATTCATAGTCACACTTTCTGGGGCTATCCAAGAGGAGCCTGGTAAAAGCACTAGTCACCCCTTATATCAACGGGTACGGAGACCTGTTTTTTGCCTTTCCAATATGGCGCCGGACACCCCTGAATTAAAAAAAAGGTAAGATTTGGACTAGTGACGCACATTTTATGCATGCTGTGGCAATTGCAATTTAAAATAAAAATAATCTGCTAACAACCACTACCTACAACCACACCTGACTCCTGAAGTCATGCTACAGTTATTAACTCAATTTAAATTATTTTTTTTTTTTTTTATTATGCTCAGCAGATTCAAAACATACCATTCTTCAATCTTCTAGTCATATCACACGACATGTCAAAATGCTGCATGGAAAAGGGCAGTGTGCAAAGTCATAATCTTAGTGAACCTATAAGTGCATTACATTTTCTAAAATAAACAAAAATACAGAGAAAAAAAAAAGGAAAGAGGACATATAGCATCCTTTTGAACAATAGATTACATTTAAGGCATTGATTTGAGAAATCCAGAGATAATTTGTTGCAACCGGGAAATCTAAAAAAACCTGGATTAGACACCCAGTACACTTATTTATCCTTAGGCCTTATTAGCAGAGGCTCCAGGACCCTCAACTAAACCAGCAGCAGGAAAGAGGACATATGGCATCCTTTAGAAAAATAGATTTCTGGAAAGGCATTGATTTCAGAAACACAGAGATCATTAGTTGCAACCGTGAAATCTAAAAAAACTTAGATTATACACCCAGTACACTTCTTTATCCTAAGGCCTTTTTAGCAGAGGCTCCAGGACCCTCCACAAAACCAGCAGCATGAAAGAGGACATATGGCATCCTTTTGAAAATTAGATTACAGGAAAGGCATTGATTTTAGAAACACAGAGATCATTAGTTGCAACCTTGAAATCTCAAAAAACATAGATTATACAACCAGTACACTTCGTTATCCTTAGGCCTTTTTATGAGAGGCTCCCGGAGCCTCAACAGAAACAACAGCATGAAAGAGGACATATGGCATCCTTGTGACTAATAGATTACAGGAAAGGCATTGATTTTAGAAACCCTGGGATAATTTGTTGCAACCGTGAAATCTAAAAAAAGATTGATTAGACACCCAGTACACTTATTTATCCTTAGGTATTGTTTTAGCAGAGGCTCCAGGACCCTCCACAAAACCAGCAGCAGGAAAGAGGACATATGTCATCCTTTTGAAAATTAGATTACAGGAAAGGTATTGATTTTAGAAACACAGAGATCATTAGTTGCAACCGTGAAATCTAAGAAAACATAGATTATACACCCAGTACACTTCTTTATCCTTAGGCCTTTTTAGCAGAGGCTCCAGGACCCTCCACAAAACCAGCAGCATGAAAGAGGACATATGGCATCCTTTTGAAAATTAGATTAAATGAAAGGCATTTATTTTAGAAACACAGAGATCATTAGTTGCAACCGTGAAATCTAAAAAAACATAGATTATACACCCAGTGCACTTCTTTATCCTTAGGCCTTTTTATCAGAGGCTCCCGGAGCCTCAACAGAAACAACAGCAAGAAAGAGGACATATGGCATCCTTGTGACTAATAGATTACAGGAAAGGCATTGATTTTAGAAACCCTGGGATAATTTGTTGCAATCGTGAAATCTAAAAAAAGATTGATTAGACACCCAGTACACTTATTTATCCTTAGGTCTTTTTTTAGCAGAGGCTCCAGGACCCTCCACAAAACCAGCAGCAGAAAAGAGGATATATGTCATCCTTTTGAAAATTAGATTACAGGAAAGGCATTGATTTTAGAAACACAGAGATCATTAGTTGCAACCGTGAAATCTAAAAAAACATAGATTATACACCCAGTACACTTCTTTATCCTTAGGCCTTTTTATCAGAGGCTCCAGGACCCTCCACAAAACCAGCAGCATGAAAGAGGACATATGGCATCCTTTTGAAAATTAGATTACATGAAAGGCATTGATTTTAGAAACACAGAGATCATTAGTTGCAACCGTGAAATCTAAAAAAACATAGATTATACACCCAGTACACTTCTTTATCCTTAGGCCTTTTTATAAGAGGCTCCCGGAGCCTCAACAGAAACAACAGCATGAAAGAGGACATATGGCATCCTTGTGACTAATAGATTACATGAAAGGCATTGATTTTAGAAACACAGAGATCATTAATTGCAATCGTGAAATCTAAAAAAACATAGATTATACACCTAGTACACTTCTTTATCCTTAGGCCTTTTTATAAGAGGCTCCCGGAGCCTCAACAGAAACAACAGCATGAAAGAGGACATATGGCATCCTTGTGACTAATAGATTACATGAAAGGCATTGATTTTAGAAACACAGAGATCATTAGTTGCAACCGTGAAATCTAAAAAAATATAGATTTTACACCCAGTACACTTCTTTATCCTTAGGCCTTTTTATCAGAGGCTCCCGGAGCCTCAACAAAACCAGCAGCATGAAAGAGGACATATGGCATCCTTTTGAAAATTACATTACATGAAAGGCATTGATTTTAGAAACACAGAGATCATTAGTTGCAACCGTGAAATCTAAAAAAACATAGATTATACACCCAGTACACTGTTGCAATCGTGAAATCTAAAAAAAGATTGATTAGACACCCAGTACACTTATTTATCCTTAGGCCTTTTTTTAGCAGAGGCTACGGGACCCTACACAAAACCAGCAGCAGGAAAGAGGACATATGGCATCCTTTTGAAAATTAGATTACAGGAAAGGCATTGATTTTAGAAACCCGGAGATAATTTGTTGCAACTGGGAATTTGAATCAAACAAATGATTCGATGGACACCCAGTACACTTCTTTCTCCTTCGGCCTTTTTATAAGAGGGTCCAGGACCCTCAAAAAAAAGACCAGCAGGAAAGAGGACGTATGGCATCCTTTTGAACAATAGAGTACAGGTACAGCATTGATTTTACAAACCCAAAGATAATTTTGGTCAAATGTGAAATAGAAAAAAAATTTGAGTGGACACCCAGTACACCTCTTTCTCCTTAGTCCTTTTTATAAGAGGGTCCAGGACCCTCAAACAAAATACCAGCAGGAAAGAGAACATATGGCATCCTTTTGAACAATAGAGTACTGGTACGGTCATTGATTTTAGAAACCCACAGATAATTTTTTTGAAAAGTGAAATAGCTCCAAAAACCATGCTTGGACTCCCACTCCAGGTCGTTCTCCTTCAGCTTTTTTATAAGAGGGTCCAGCACCCTCAACAGAAACTACGGCAGGAAACACCACCACATATGCCATCCTTTTGCACAAGCGAGTACAGGTATGGCATCCATTTTAGAAACCCAGAGATAATTGAGACGAACCAGGAACATTTTTCTAAAAATTTAATGGGCTACCCATTACAGGGCGTTCTCCTTCAGTCTTTTTATACCATGGGCCACGACCCGCAACAGGCACAACAGCATGAAACACCACATATGCCACCCTTTTGTACAATAGAGTACAGGTATGGCATAGATGGAACACAGAGATAATTTAGAGCAACCAAGAGACGGATAAAGATGCTTGGTAGGTCCTCCTCCTTCAAATTTGCGGCATTTTTCATTCAATTTAATGGTCCACCAGATATGAGTGGTTTGCTAATGCTAAGTTGTACAATTCATAACAGTTTAATCACTATTGTTATGTGCCTTATTTTTTTTATTTGAGTTTTGTACCCACAGAGCTGCAGCAGAGGCCAGAAAAATTAGGAATGTACAAATGACTGAAAAAATTGGTTATTGTTGTAGCAACTGCTGTAGCAGCGGCCAGAAAAATTGATGTTTGTAAAAAATTTAAAAAGTGCCCTAAAAGCTTGTGGCTTGAACACTAGTTGTTGGCGGATAAGTCAAGCGAGTCCTCCGGTTTTATAACCAAAAAAAAAGGCCAGCCTGTGTACCAGTTGTAGCCCAAGCCAGCTCATCTCATCATCAGGCCTTTTTTATTCAAATGTATCGCCCAATGTCAGTCCCTTCGGGATCCAGCCCTCATTCATTTTTATAAAAGTGAGATAGTCAAGGATATTTTGACCTAGGCGACTTCTCTTCTCAGTGACAAAACCTCCTGCTGCACTAAAAGTCCTTTTGGACAGGACACTTGAAGCGGGGCAGGCCAGAAGTTCCATTGCAAATTGGGATAGCTCAGGCCACAAGTCCAGCCTGCACACCCAGTAGTCAAGGGGTCCATCGCTCCTGAGAGTGTCGAGATCTGCAGTTAAAGCTAGGTAGTCTGCTACCTGTCGGTTGAGTCTTTCTCTAAGGCTGGATCCCGAAAGGCTCTGATGGTGCATGGGAGTTAAAAAAGTATGCATGTCCTCCATCAACAAGATGTCAGGAAAGCGCCCAGTCCTTGCCGCCGTGGTCGTGGGAGGAGGAGGATTAATTTCATCTCTTCCCCTGTTACATTCCCGTGGTGTTGTGACATCACCCTTATACGCTGTGTAAAGCATAGTTTTTAATTTATTATAAAAATGCTCCATCCTTTCCGACTTGCGGGAATTTGGTAACATTTCAGGCACTTTATGCTTATACCGGGGGTTGAGGAGCGTGGACAACCAGCACAGGTCATTCTCCTTCAGCTTTTTTATACGAGGGTCCCTCAACAGGCACGACAGCATGAAAGAACCCATTTGAACAAGGTTGGATGCTGAGCTAATCATGTCGCGTTCCTCCTCCTCACTGATCTCACTGATGGTATCTTCTTCCCCCCAGCCACATACAACACCACGGGTACCAGAGAGGTGACAACAACGAGCACCCTGGGATGCCTTTTGTGCTCGGTCTTCCTCCTCCTCCTCCTCCTCCTCAAAGCCACATTCCTCCTCTGACTCCTCTTCCTCACAATCCTCAACCTGCGTTGCCGCAGGTCCAGCAAGCGATGCTGATTCGGCTGTTTGTGGGGGTGATGGACACCACAACTCTCCCGCTTCCTCTTCACGCTCATCTACTGCCTGATCCAGCACTCTTTGCAGGGCACGCTCCAGGAAGAAAACAAATGGTATGATGTCGCTGATGGTGCCTTCGGTGCGACTGACAAGGTTTGTCACCTCCTCAAAAAGAGGCATGAGCCTACAGGCATTGCGCATGAGCGTCCAGTAATTTGGAAAAAATATCCCCAGCTCCCTAGAGGCTGGCCTAGCACCCCGGTCATACAAATACTCATTAACAGCTTTTTCTTGTTGGAGCAGGCGGTCAAACATTAGGAGTGTTGAATTCCACCGTGTCGGGCTGTCGCAAATCAAGCGCTTCACTGGCAGGTTGTTTCTACGCTGAATATCGGACAAGTGCGCCATGGCCGTGTAGGAACGCCTGAAATGGCCACACACCTTCTTGGCCTGCTTCAGGACGTCCTGTAAGCCTGGGTACATATGAACAAATCGTTGTACAATTAGATTACACACATGTGCCATGCACAGCACATGTGTCAACTTGCCCAATTTCAATGCCGCCACCAAATTACTTCCATTGTCGGAAACAACCTTGCCAATCTCCAGTTGGTGCATAGTCAGCCACTGATCCACCTGTGCGTTCTGGGCGGTCAGGAGTGCTGGTGCGGTGTGACTCCAAGACGGCGTGACACTGCCATACCCGGGATGTAGCATAGTACCTGGGGATCTGGGGGGGTGCCATAGATGTGGAGCAAGACACAGAAGTTGAAGAGGACTCAGCCGAGGAAGAGGTTATGGAAGAGGATGGAGTAGGAGGAGTAGAGGAGGTAGCAGCAGGCCTGCCTGCAAGTCGTGGCGGTGTCACCAACTCTTCTGCAGAGCCACGCATTCCATGCTTGTTAGATGTCAGCAGGTTTACCCAATGCGCAGTGTAGGTGATATACCTGCCCTGACCATGCTTTGCAGACCAGCTATCCGTGGTCATATGGACCCTTGCCCCAACGCTGTGTGCCAGATATGCCATAACTTCCTTTCTGACAACAGAGTACAGGTTTGGGATTGCCTTTTGTGAAAAGAAATTTCTGCCAGGTACCTTCCGCTGCGGTGTCCCAATAGATACAAATTTTTTGAAAGCATCAGACTACACCAGCTTGTATGGTAAAAGCTGGCAGGCTTAGAGTTCAGACAAGCCAGCTGTCAGATGCCGGGCAAGGGGGTGACTTTGAGAAATTGGCTTCTTACGCTCAAACATGTCCTTGACAGACACCTGACTGTGGGCAGATGACCAGGAACTGCTACGTAAGAGAGACTGAGTGGAGGATGGTTGAGAGGGGGCAAGGAGGACAGCACTGGTTGACGTGGCTGAAGATGCTGGAGCAGGAGGAGGAGGGCGGCTTTCACTTTGTGTGCTGCTTCTACTCATGTGTTCTTCCCATCGGCCTTTGTGATGGGAGACCATGTGCCTTCGCAAAGCAGTTGTACCTAGGTGGCTGTTGGACTTCCCACGACTCAGTTTCTTTTGGCACAGGTTGCAAATGGCATCGCTGTTGTCAGAGGCAGACACACAAAAAAAATGCCACACTGCTGAGCTCTGCGATGACGGCATTCTGGTGGTGGCAACAGCATGCGTTGATGGGCGTCGGCATGCTGTCTGGCTGACCCCTGGTGACGATGCATGCTGTCTGAATGTGCCACTAGCTCCTTGAGACGACCTCCCCGTGCTTCCAAATCGTCTCCTCCTCCTCTCTCCTCTGTCTCCCCATCTGAACTTTCCCCCTCTTCTTCTTCTCTTCTAGCAGGCACCCACGTGACATCCACCAACACATCATCATCAACCGCTTCACTTGTATCTGAAACATCAAGAAAGGAATCATCAGCGGCTACAACATCATCATCATCATCACACCGTACCTCCATGTCGGTAATGCTGCCTGACTGAGACTGATCACTATTATCGACATCCTCTGTCAATGATGGTTGCGCATCACTCATTTCTTCCAAATGATGTGTCAATAACTCCTGTGACAGATCAAGTGAAGCGGCTGTGGTGCTTGTGTTGGTGGTGGCGACAGGCGGGGGAGTGGCACTGGTCACTTGAGACCTGCCGAAAGCACAGCTGGACTTAGATGGTGCGTCAAGGTTAGGAGGACTAGCAGCGGAAGCTGAAGAAGATTGGGTGTCCTGTATTAGCCATTCAACTAGGTCCTCCTCAGAAGTTTTCGCGTCCCCCCTGGCACCTGGTGTCTGAACAATGTGCATATTTGTAGGGTCTAAAGGAATCACAGCACCACGACCATGTCCACGGAACCTGTGGGGTGACCTGCCTGTGCCTGTCATTTTTTTTTAAATGGACACTAACAATACTATTACACCAATTGAGTGGTGTCACTGTGAAAGTGGGCACAGTATACGCTGTGAGACTGACAATGACAAAAAAGACAGATGTTTTAAAAATCACAAATTGTTAATGTTTTAAAATATTACAAGTACTGTGGCAACAAATATGATTGTTTGGCACTAGTTGGCAAATGGGCCTGTCTGGCACACACGCTGGGAGAAAGGAAACTGCAATTCAATGGCACTAGGAGACTGAAGAATCACAGTCAAAACAGTTATGATTAACAAAATTTCCAATCCTGTTACAATAAATATGAGTGGTGGCACTAATTGGCTAGTTGGGACTGGCACACAGGCAGGCAGGGGGAAAATGCAATTCAAGGGCACTAGTAGACTGCAGATTGACAGTCAAAACAGTGATGATTGACAAATTTTGCAATACTGTTAAAAGAAATATGATTGCTGGCACTAATTGGATAGTTGGGCCTGGCACACAGGCTGGCAGGCATTAGAAAAGTGCAATTCAATGGCACGAGCAAACTGAGGATTAAGATCAACAATCAAATTTTTTTTAATATTAATTAGTAACTATACTGTAGACAACAATTATGATTGGTGTAAATAGTTGGCAAGATGGCCTGGCACAAAAGGCTGGCAGGCAGGAGGTAAATGCAATTCAAGGACACTAGGAGACTGATTACTGACAGTCAAAACAGTGATGATTGACAATTTTTGCAATACTGTTACAAGAAATATGATTGCTGGCAACAATTGGCTAGGTGGGCCTGGCTCAAAGCAGGCTGCAAGGCAGGAGGAAAGTGCTATTCAATGGCACCAGCAAACTGAGGATTTACAACAACTATTACCAAAAATTTTAAATTTTAATTATTAAGAATACTGTCACAACAAATATGATTGGTGTAAATATTTTTCAAGTAGACATGGCACACAGGCTTGGAAGGCTGTAGAAAAGTGCAATTCTAGGGCACAAGCAAACTGAGGATTAAGATCATCAACAATCAAGAATTTTTTTAATTTTTATTAGTAACTATACTGTGACAAAAAATTATGATTGGTGTAAATAGTTGGCAAGACGGCCTGGCACAAAAGGCTGGCAGGCAGGAGGTAGATGCAATTCAAGGACACACTAGGAGACTGATTACTGACAGTCAAAACAGTGATGATTGACAATTTTTGCAATACTGTTACAAGAAATATGATTGCTGGCAACAATTGGCTAGGTGGGCCTGGCTCAAATCAGGCTGCAAGGCAGGAGGAAAGTGCTATTCAATGGCACCAGCAAACTGAGGATTCACAACAACTATTACCAAAAATTTTAAATTTTAATTATTAAGAATACTGTCACAACAAATACGATTGGTGTAAATATTTTTCAAGTAGGCCTGGCACACAGGCTTGGAAGGCTGTAGAAAAGTGCAATTCTAGGGCACGAGCAAACTGAGGATTAAGATCCTCAACAATCAAGAATGTTTTAATTTTAATTAGTAACTATACTGTGACAAAAAATTATGATTGGTGTAAATAGTTGGCAAGACGGCCTGGCACAAAAGGCTGGCAGGCAGGAGGTAGATGCAATTCAAGGACACTAGGAGACTGATTACTGACAGTCCAAACAGTGATGATTGACAATTTTTGCAATACTGTTAAAAGAAATATGATTGCTGGCAACAATTGGCTAGGTGGGCCTGGCTCACAGCAGGCTGCAAGGCAGGAGGAAAGTGCTATTCAATGGCACCAGCAAACTGAGGTTTCACAACAACTATTACCAAAAATTTTATTTTTTAATTATTAGAATACTGTGACAACAAATATGATTGGTGTAAATATTTTTCAAGTAGGCCTGACACACAGGCTTGGAAGGCTGTAGAAAAGTGCAATTCTAGGGCACGAGCAAACTGAGGATTAAGATCCTCAACAATCAAGAATTTTTTTAATTTTAATTAGTAACTATACTGTGACAACAATTATGATTGGTGTAAATAGTTGGCAAGACGGACTGGCACAAAAGTCTGGCAGGCAGGAGGTAAATGCAATTCAAGTACACTAGGAGATTGATTACTGACAGTCAAAACAGTGATGATTGACAATTTTTGCAATACTGTTAAAAGAAATATGATTGCGGGGGGCGGAGCCTGACCACCCTGGAAGATGGTCACACACTAGAAAGGCTCCTGCTTCTTGTACTGATAAAAATGCCTAAAATAGCTCAAATGCACTATATCAAATCTTTTTTCTTAGATGTCTGATCCAGCCTAACAAGAAACCTTTATTTTTGAATACTTTTAGCCCTGGGAAATATCGGGCTACTTTATTTACCCCACCGCTCCTTAGCCTGTCTCTAAATGGCGCCAATCTAGACAACTACCCATCTAAGCCACCCCTTGCTCTTATAAGGACTCACCGGACCTTTTTTTATACCACAAACAAGCTACCCGGAGCCCTTTTACATAATTTTGGGTCCGCACACACCAGCACAGAACTTTGGCCTGAACCGGCGATATCGCTCTGACCTAGCTGAAGGATTAACGCAGCTGCGCCATTTTAGCCCCGGGACACGCAGAGCCGACCCCGGCAGCTCAGGCCTCCGGATCTATACCCTCAGCAAGACCAGTGGAGAGGTGTGTACTCAGTGGTAGCTCCAGCGCATCTGTCACCGTAACAGACCGGCTAGCACATAAGACCCCCGGAGAGAGAACCCGGTAAGCCACACATCAACCTTAATTAGGAGCGCTGCAAGGGGCCATATACACGCCACCAATATTATGTAAGGACAGAACGGGGCCTAGATAGGACTTACAAAAGGAGATTTTACTGCCCTCACGGTCTGTACCTCGATAAGGGATTCCCCCCCCTCTGCTCCCTTGGCGTATGGTAAATGGCACAGTACTGTTTGGCCTAGCATAAGAATAACAGAGGGCACAGTATAATTACTCGGCTGAGCACACACGGGGAAGGAAATAAACAAAAATAAGAAAATCAGCCCTTCTCAAATTCCTGAAGAGTCGTATTAGTCTATCCTAGGATATAAATAAATGGTAGCTGCTTAAATATCAGGTCATCTAACAAGACCTGTGTATTGGAGCTGTTAGAGAGAACTTACTCTAAGGCACTACCTAATTAATCACTTATTTGAAGGGGTATGCCTATCAAAAAAAACAACAAAGCTGATAAGATAGCTGCTTCTAAATCTATGAGCCATTATCTCAGGCCCCTGGACCATACAAAAGAGGCCCCTGACACTAACATGGATAACTCTCAGGACCCTCCTGCACCCTCCATGTCACACCACGCTGACTCTCATCTCCAATTTGTAACTAAAGATGACATTAACCACCTGTAATCTAAAGAAGATATTCAAGGGGTAATGAAAGAAATGAGGAGCCTCTTTGGAGATCTTAGAAAGGTTTTTGTCTGCATTGGAGGCTAGGGTCCTGAAGATTGAAAAGACCTCTCAAGATAACGCAAAATTAGGGACGCAACATGCTGCAGACCTACAAAACCATGCTGACAATCTACAATTTTTGAATGATAAACTGGAAGACCTAGATAACCGGGGACGTAGGAATAACCTACGGTTCCGCGGGGTGACTGAATCAGTTCATCCACAGAATATCGAAGGGTACCTACAAGCCTTATTTCGTATCATTAAAGACTTGCCTACCTCACCTGAGATCCCCATAGAAAGGGCTCATAGGGCCCTCAGGCCTAAGCCTCCAAGTAAAGCACCCCCGAGGGACATAATAGTTAGATTTCTGAGTTATAAAGACAAGGAAGACCTTCTCCAAGGGGCCCGAAAGAAATCACCTATCACACACGTCGGAGAGGAAATCCAGGTTTTCTCTGATTTGTCCCCCGTGACCCTACAAAAAAGAAGGGACCTGAACCATATTACATCTGTTTTACGTAATCACAGAATTCCTTACAGATGGGGCTTCCCGGTCTCAATTATCGCCACCAGCAATAACAAAACTTTCATTTTTAGGCCGGGAATGGATCACATGGAGTTGATGATGGACCACAGGTTCTAAATGGGGTTCAGATCAGGTGAACAAGGAGGCTATGTCATTAGATTTTCTTCTTGTATACCCTTTCTTGCCAGCAACGCTGTGGAGTACTTGGACGCGTGTGATGGAGCATTGTCCTGCATGAAAATCATGTTTTTCTTGAAGGATGCAGACTTCTTCCTGTACCACTGCTTGAAGAAGGTGTCTTCCAGAAACTGGCAGTAGGACTGGGAGTTGAGCTTGACTCCATCCTCAACCCAAAAAGGCCCCACAAGCTCATCTTTGATGATACCAGCCCAAACCAGTACTCCACCTCCACCTTGCTGGCGTCTGAGTCGGACTGGAGCTCTCTGCCCTTTACCAATCCAGCCACGGGCTCATCCATCTGGCCCATCAAGACTCACTCTCATTTCATCAGTCCATAAAACCTTAGAAAAATCAGTCTTGAGATATTTCTTGGCCCAGTCTTGATGTTTCAGCTTGTGTCTTGTTCAGTGGTGGTCGTCTTTCAGCCTTTCTTACCTTGGCCATGTCTCTGAGTATTGCACACCTTGTGCTTTTGGGCACTCCAGTGATGTTGCAGCTCTGAAATATGGCAAAACTGGTGGCAAGTGGCATCTTGGCAGCTGCACGCTTGACTTTTCTCAGTTCATGGGCAGTTATTTTGTGCCTTGGTTTTTCCAAACGCTTCTTGCGACCCTGTTGACTATTTTGAATGAAACGCTTGATTGTTCGATGATCACGCTTCAGAAGCTTTGCAATTTTAAGAGTGCTGCATCCCTCTGCAAGATATCTCACTATTTTTGACTTTTCTGAGCCTGTCAAGTCCTTCTTTTGACCCATTTTGCCAAAGGAAAGGAAGTTGCCTAATAATTATGCACACCTGATATAGGGTGTTGATGTCATTAGCCCACACCCCTTCTCATTACAGAGATGCACATCACCTAATATGCTTAATTGGTAGTAGGCTTTCGAGCCTATACAGCTTGGAGTAAGACAACATGCATAAAGAGGATGATGTGGTCAAAATACTAATTTGCCTAATAATTCTGCACTCCCTGTATATAGCGGCAGCCTTGTTACATATATTATCAACTACACAACAAGCAAAGGGGCTAGTAGATTGCAAGCCCGTATAGTCCCATTTTAGACTGCTCCACTAAATAAACACCTGCCCGCTCGCCTGCACTCTTCTGGGAGGGATTAACAGCTGGATAATGAGATCCCCCGCTTGTAGTCTCATCTTTAGTACACATACTAAAAAATGGTCCTGAATTATATAGCTCCCCTGCGACCAAGACTTTTCCCTTCATATGTGGTTTTTTTTTAGCTTGACAATCATAACATCTGACTTATCTAAACAGATATCCTGCCTAGAGCATATGAGTTCTCTCTCTGCATTCCTTATTACTCTAGTCTGGCTGGACAGCTCTTACATATTGATATGCAATAAGTATACTTTTGTTTTATTATAACTTACATCAGTAAAGGGGCTTTTCCCCTAACTTAAGTTTGTTGCACAGTTTTTGTATATAGACTTATTCTTAAGAGTGACCCATTCCCTGTGTTTACTCTGATTTATAATACTACACTCTCCCCTTAATATTTATTCTAAATCTTCCAATAACTCTCCCTTACCTTTCTTACTCGTAACCCTCTCTCTATAACTTCTCCCATATCTTAACCCCTTCCTCTCTCTCCCTTCCCCCCCCCCCTTTTTTTTTTTTTTTATCATGGCAGCGCGCCAAAAATCTAAAAGGATTTTTGATCACTCAATCAATCTCACCACTATAAATGCTAAAGGCCTGAATAATCCAGGCAAACGCTCTATTGCGCTCAGAGAACTGAACAAAATTCAGAGTCATATAATCCTGCTACAGGAAACACATTTTAAAAATGGTATGGAACCCAAATGGCACAACTCCCAATTTCCACTGGCTTACTTTGCCTCTGGTCAGACTAAAAAAGGAGGAGTAGGTATTGTTTTCCACAAAACTGTCCCATTCAAAATGTCACACATTGAGAAAGATCCAAATGGCAGATACCTTATCCTTGTAGGCACATAATACGGTCACCATATCACCTTAGCTTCAATATATTCTCCTAATCACGGTCAAGACACATTTCTCAAACAGACCTCAAACCTCCTCATGGAACTTTCCAGAGGTATCACCTATCTTGGCGGAGATTTTAATATCGTCGCCGACCCCGCAGTTGACACATCACGGGGGGTTTCTTGTACTCCCAACTCTACAATCAAACAAGTAAACGACACACTCAAAAAACTAACACTACATGACATCTGGCGAACCCTACACCCAACCTCCAGAGACTACTCTTTTTACTCTGCCCAACACAACAGTTACTCCAGGATTGATTACATTTACACAGACTCCTGTGGGCTCTCACTCACCCACCATTCTACCATTGATCATATTACCTGGTCTGATCATGCCCCGGTTTCTTGCTCAATACTGTGGCCGGATATTCCAATCACACAAAAAACATGGAGAATGGATTACTCTATCCTAGACAACCCCTTAATTTATAACGATATACATAAAATTATAACAGAATATTTTGAGATTAATAGTCACCCTTCCTCATCGCATGCCATTATCTGGGAGGCTCACAAGAGCGTCATTAGAGGATCTATGATTAAACATAAAGCTTTCCTTAATAAACAATATAGAACCAAATATAATGACCTACAAACAAAAATTAGTGCCCTAGAAACTAAGCACAAAGCAGACCCCTCGTGTCTCTCTACTAGCACTCTCTTAAAAGAAACAAGAACTGCATTTCATAAACACTTAACAGAATCACATCAAAAAATTGCACTTCATCTGAAACAACACTACTATGAAGGGGGAAACAAACCGGGTCGCATCCTAGCCAGAACCCTTAAAAAAAAACAACTTAGCTCTTACATTCACTCCTTAAACTCTACAGATGGCCGCTCTTTGCATAGCAGCGACCAAATAGCCTCAGAGTTCCGCAAATATTATCACTCCCTATACAACATACATAATCAACCCTCAGATCTGAACCAACTGACAGAAGGTCCCGGCCCAGATGGATTTTCGTCAGCCTATTATAAAAAATTTAAGGAGACCTTAGCAGGCCCACTCCTAGAATTACTCAATGATCTTAGAGAAGACCCCTATTTATCCCGGGTCCTCTTATAGGCACACATAACAGTAATACCCAAGCCGGGAAAGACCCCAGACCGCCCAGGCCACTTTAGGCCAATTTCACTCATTAACTCAGACATGAAGCTGTTTGCAAAAATTCTAGCGACCAGACTAAACAAATACTTGCCTGACCTGATAGGCAATGATCAAGTGGGATTTGTCCCTAGACGTGAGGCCAGGGACAACACTATCAAAGTCACACAGCTAATCAATCACGCTAAGGTCTCGGGCCTCCCTCTGGTGCTCTTTTCCACGGATGCAGAGAAGGCCTTTGACAGAGTGAGTTGGGCCTTCCTGCGTCAGGTAATGGAACGAATGGGGTTTGGAAGATCCTTTACAAATTTAGTTTTTTCCCTTTACTCTAACCCCAACGCTAAAATTAGGATTAATGGCACACTATCAGACTCTTTTGACATTAGAAATGGTACTAGACAAGGCTGCCCCCTATCCCCACTGCTATTTGCCCTTTCAATAGAGGTCCTAGCCAATATCGTCAGAGCCTCTCATCATATCACTGGTATAAAAGTAGGAGACACAGAATATAAACAAGCGCTTTATGCCGATGACGTCCTCTACACACTAACAAATGCATCTGAATCCCTTCCCGCACTCTTGGACGTCCTTAAGGAATATGGCAAAGCCTCCAACTTCTCCTTGAACTTGCATAAATCCGAATTACTGAACATTAACACTTGTCCTATGATTATACACACTTTACAGCTAGCACACAAGATCCCTATAGCTGCATCTAAATTAAAATACCTAGGTATTTTCCTGACCTCGGATCCCTCCGATTTATTTAAGTATAATTATATCCCCCTTAAGAATGCGATCTCAGCGGACCTCTCCTCTTGGAAAAGCAAATACACATCTTGGCTTGGCAGAATAGGGGTCATTAAAATGAATATCTTACCCCGAATCCTCTATCTCTTCCAGACCCTACCCATCACTCTTCCAAAGGGCTATATATCTCAGCTACAAAAAATCATAGAGCAGTACATATGGGCTGACACCAAGCCTAGAATCCCTAGACGGTGGGCTCGGGCTACCAGACATCTCTCTATATAAAAGGGTGATTGGCCTTCAGAAGATAGTGGAATGGGCACAAAACGAAAAGCATAAAGCATGGATAGAGTTAGACAGGCAAATCCTCAAAATAAATAATGTGAGCACCTTGGCGTGGCTTCCGCCTTCTCAGCGACCTAGCACAATTAAGAACTATCATCTTTTGTCCGAAACATTTAACACTTGGGACTCAACCGTAGCAACCTCCACTCACATTTCTTCAAGACACTCCCCCTTAACACCAATACTAGAAAACCCTGAAATTCCCTATCACAAAATAGGATACTTTAGACTCGCACCATATAAACTCAAAGGGGGCACGGTCTACGCAGTAGTTGAAAACGGAAAGATAATCCCACAAGCTACGCTTAGAGACGCCCACCCCAGGGTATTCTCTTCTTGGCTGCACTACAACCAGCTAATACATTATATATCCGGCCACAGACAAAAACAAGACCTGGGCAGGGCACTTACCCCATTTGAGAAACTTTGTTCGGGGGAATTCCAACCAAGACACCTAATATCTCTCCTCTACAAATTAGTCGCTTCCCCGGGTACAGACACACTCCCGATTTATGTCACACAGTGGAATACAGAACTGGGGACAGATAATGATGAGCAAATTTGGTTAAAAGCTTTTAGCTTGATTAAAAAATCGTCTGTCTCATCAACCATCCAGGAACTCCACATTAAGCTCTTGGGTAGATGGTACCTGACCCCAGTCAGACTTCATAAGATATTCCCTACAGTTAGCCACATGTGTTGGAGAGGGTGCGGAGGTAGCGGCTCCCTGCTCCACATATGGTGGACTTGCCCACTTATAACGCCCTTCTGGACAGAAGTCTTTGATAAAATGACTGAAATCCTCAACATCCCTCTTCTAAAAACACCAGAGGCTCTATTATTTCTAGCGCTCCCCAGAACACAAAGCCGAACACACCTCGCATTGTTGCTAATCATGCTCACTAGCGCGAAGAGATTGATTCCTAAAAAATGGAAGAAACAAAACCCCCCTACGTTAGGAGAATGGCACTCACAAGTTGAGGAAGTTTTACTGTTGGAAAGATACTTTTACCTTAAAAATCACAAGTTAGATGAATATGAGCTCCTGCGAGCGCTGTGGCAGGGCACAATATAACCAATTAATCAGCCGTTTGCGCATGATGGCCACAAAAAACCTGAATATTACTATTACTATTTTTCTTATTTCTGTTTTTTTTTTTTTTTCCCCTCTCTTTCCCCTACCTTTCCTCTCTACCCTCCCCCCCCTCCCTCCCTACCATGGACCTTCCTTGCTGCTCCCCTCCACCCTCTTTCCCCCGCTATTCTAACCCCTTTAAACCTTTAAATGACCAACCTATGTAGATAAGAAAAAATGGAAAAGTTTATACCTGTTTCCTCTTGCTCCTGCTGTGTGCCACGGAGCATGAGTTATATATCATTTTGAAGTGTAAGATCTCTATGCACATAGAAGCAAAATGTATAGCTTCCTTTTTGGTTTGTTTTTGCTTTTTACATAATGTGCCAATTTGTTATTACATCCAATTAGCACCAACCTCCCTGATCAATAAAGCCTGTTAAAAAAAAGAAAAAAAAAAAGAAATATGATTGCTGTCAATAATTGGCTAGGTGGGCCGGGCACACAGCAGGCTGCATGGCAGGAGGAAAGTGCTATTCACTGGCACCAGCAAACTGAGGATTCACAACAACTATTAACAAAAATTTTAATTTTTAATTATTAAGAATACTGTCACAACAAATATGATTGGTGTAAATATTTTTCAAGTAGGCCTGGCACACAGTCTTGCAAGGAAGTAAAAAAGTGCAATTCTAGGGCACGAGCAAACTGAGGATTAAGATCATCAACAATCAAGAATTTTTTAATTTTAATTAGTAACTATACTGTGACAACAATTATGATTGTTGTAAATAGTTGGCAAGACGGCCTGGCACAAAAGGCTGGCAGGCAGGAGGTAAATGCAATTCAAGGACACTAGGAGACTGATTACTGACAGTCAAAACAGTGATGATTGACAATTTTTGCAATACTGTTAAAAGAAATATGATTGCTGGCAATAATTGGCTAGGTGGGCCGGGCACACAGCAGGCTGCAAGGCAGGAGGAAAGTGCTATTCACTGGCACCAGCAAACTGAGGATTCACAACAACTATTAACAAAAATTTTAATTTTTAATTACTAAGAATACTGTGACAACAAATATGATTGGTGTAAATATTTTTCAAGTAGGCCTGGCACACAGGCTTGGAAGGCAGTAGAAAAGTGCAATTCTAGGGCACGAGCAAACTGAGGATTGAGATCAACAATCAAGAATTTTTTAATTTTAATAAGTAACTATACTGTGACAACAATTATGATTGGTGTAAATAGTTGGCAAGACGGCCTGGCACAAAAGGCTGGCAGGCAGGAGGTAGATGCAATTCAAGGACACTAGGAGACTGATTACTGACAGTCAAAACAGTGATGATTGACAATTTTTGCAATACTGTTAAAAGAAATATGATTGCTGGCAACAATTGGCTAGGTGGGCCTGGCTCACAGCAGGCTGCAAGGCAGCAGGAAAGTGCTATTCAATGGCACCAGCAAACTGAGGATTCTCAACAACTATTACCAACAATTTAAAATTTTAATTATTAAGAATACTGTCACAACAAATATGATTGGTGTAAATATTTTTCAAGTAGGCCTGGCACACAGGCTTGGAAGGCAGTAGAAAAGTGCAATTCTAGGGCACGAGCAAACTGAGGATTAAGATCAACAATCAAAATTTTTTTAATTTTAATTAGTAACTATACTGTCTGTGACAACAATTATGATTGGTGTAAATAGTTGGCTAGACGGCCTGGCACAAAAGGCTGGCAGTGGCAGGCAGGAGGTAAATGCAATTCAATGGCACTTGGAGACTGAATATTTGCAGTCCAAAAAATTATGATTTTTATTTTTTTATATACTGTTACAAGAATTGTGATTGGTGCCACTAATTGGCTAGTTGGGCCTGGCACACAGGCTGGCAGATATGAGTCGTGGATGGTAGGTAGGGCAGCAATTTAACACAGTATGCTGTGTAAGTGACAAAAACACAGCCCTGATAGAAAATTAAGTTAGCTTACACTAGCAAAATATTTTAAAATTTTAGATTTTAATATTAAAATTATGTTAAGAAGTGCAATGCACATATGACTCTATGAGTGGTCGCACTGGCTGGCTGCTACGTAGGGCAGCAATTAACAACAGTATGCTGTGTAAGTCAGATAGACAGTTAGACACAGGCCTGATAGAAAATACAATTAGATTACACTAGCATAATGATTTAAAGACTTTTTTGGGGGAATTTAAAGAAAAAGGTTAAGCACATACATATGAGTCGTGGCTGATAGCCTTGGAAGGGCAGCTATTAAAAACAGTAGGATCTGTAAGTCAGATACACACACGCCTGATAGAAAATACTATTAGATTACACTAGAAAAATTATTGAAATTAATTTTTTTTGGGGGGGGAATTAAAAAAAGGTTAAACACATATGAGTCGTGGCTCATAGACTAGGGAGGGCAGCAAGTAAACACAGTAGGCTCTGTATGTCAGCAAAACACACAGGCCAGATAGAAAATTATATTAGATTACACTAGCAAACAAATTTAAACTTTTTTTTTTATATTAAAATTAAGGTGAAGAAGAATAGATATGAGTGCTGGGTGGCTGCCTGGCACAGACCAATTAACCAAAAGACTGAAAAAAATTAGGTATATTAATGCTGAGTGAGCCTGACAGACACAGGCCTGATAGTAAATGTAATTAGATTACACTAGCAAAATATATATATATTTTTTTAAATTTAAAATAATGTTATAAACGGATATTAACACTGGTGGCTGCTGGCTGGCACATAGCAATGAACCAGAGTATATGCTGTGTGACACTAGAAAAATAATTACATTTTTTGGTTAGTTAAATTTAAACTAATGTTGTTAGGGAGATATCAGTGGTGGCAGTAGTCACAGCATATGCTGTGAGCCTTAAACACACAGCCTGAATGCCAGGCAAATGCTAATAAAAAAAAACGGAAAAAAAAAAAAACGGCACGAAATATAGCCCTAAAAAGGGCTTTTTGGGGTGCTGTGCTTGCAGCAGAGATGAGTGGAGTCCATCTGGACTGTAAATACACTAGCCTAGCTATGTTTTTCCTATTAATGTCAGGAGCAAAAACACAACACTTCCTCTCATTAAGAAAGCAAGGTCGTTATGAGTCTAAAATGGCGGATTCCGAGTAGCTGGGAGTGTCTGTGAGGGAGTGTCTGATGTTGATTGGCTCTAATGTGTCAGGCCGCTGTGATATAAAGGGTCAAAGTTTCCACAATGATGACACATAGGGGCGGATCGAACATCGCCATGTGTTCGCGAAAAAGATATGTTCGCTGTGAACCGTTTGCGGGCGAACAGTTCGGGACATCACTATATTTGACAGTGTTTAAAAAAAGAAAAAGTAAAAAAGCTTTAATATAAAGCAGCAACAATTAATGTAACAGTCCCTGATAGCTCAACTGGATACACTAATAAAATGATTCTTTTAAACATGAGAGATAGTAATTTTAAACTTTTAAAATCTAAGTCAGTTGTATAAAGGGCTCATTTGTGAACACAGTTCATCTGTGGTGCACCCAATTACCAATATTTTATTCTCAGTAATTAGTAGACTGTTGTAGATGTTGGCAAGAGGTAGGATAACTTTTGCGTACATCAGTAGTTTACTTGTTTTTAACATATCTAGTTAAAACACCAAAAAAGCACTCTTTTTGTGTTGATGTTTGTTTTTTTCTTTTTTTCAATTTTATACTGAAATTTCCAGTGACTCTAAATATGTATATATGTCTGGTAGCATTAAATACCTTACTCACTTGGCTGCAATTTGTTTTATATGTAGTCAGAGTATGTTTTTATATATGAAACACCCACACAAAAATATACTTGTATCAGAGTTAAAGACATAAAAATGAAAAATCCTTAGTTTCATTTAAAAAAATAAATTCAGAACCCATTTAAATTAATGATTTAATATTTTTTTTTATGTCATACAAGTGCAGCCATAATGCAAGCTGGACTTTAAAGGAACAATGCATTCAGGCATACAGCTAAACAATAGTTCATTTTATTTAACAATGGTGCAGGAACACCCTTTCAAATTGGCTCAACCTCAAACCCCATTTGGAGTTTGATTTCACATTGTTTAGACAAATTGAACCGAATCGGCTGGATTCGGTTCGATTCGGTTCAATTCGGTTCGTAAATTCGGCATTTCGGTAAGTGTTAGGTGGGATTAGACTAGTATTATACTTAGACATGTGCATGGCGAAAAAATTCGGTTCGGTTCGGTTCGTATCGATTCGGAATTTTTCGAAGTTCGGTTTGGATCGATTCGAATTCGGAAAATTATGAATCGATTCGTTTCGGATTCGTTTCGGATTCATTCGGATTCGAAGAAATTCGGCTGGATTCGGTTCGATTCGGTTCAATTCGGTTCGTAAATTCGGCATTTCGGTAAGTGTTAGGTGGGATTAGACTAGTATTATACTGTATATTAGGTGTTAACCTAACATACTGTACAATACTAGTGTAATCCCAATGGCCATCCGAATTTACGAATCGATTCGGTTCGATTCGGTTCGATTCGGAAAATTCGGCAGAATTTTAATTCGGAAATTCGGTTCAATCCGAATCGCCGAATTTGCCGAATTTTCCGAATTTCCGAATCGAACCGAAACGAATCGCACATGTCTAATTATACTGTATATTAGGTGTTAACCTAACATACTGTACAATACTAGTGTAATCCCAATGGCCATCCGAATTTACGAATCGATTCGGTTCGATTCGGTTAGATTCGGAAAATTCGGCAGAATTTTAATTCGGAAATTCGGTTCAATCCGAATCGCCGAATTTGCCGAATTTTCCGAATTTCCGAATCGAACCGAAACGAATCGCACATGTCTAATTTTTTTGATTGAATCATATTGAATGCAAACTCATTTACTTTTAAAATGTTTCTTGATTACTTTAGAAAAGCTATGAGTTTATTTAAAAAAAAATGTTTTATGTTGTATTTTTGTTATTTCACAATTTTTTGGTTGGTTTGGTGAATTGTTAATAAAGTTGAGAGTTGCATAGGGTCTTAACTACAGTGGTCTTAGAGGTTGCAACTTAGACTGGGCCCACACCTCTAGGGGGGTCATCTTACAAAGCAGGGGTGATCCTTCTGCAAATCAGAGTTCACAGAGTAAGGAAGGTGTTTATGGATTTGCCATTGCAAATATAGTGGCAGAGACTCCAATATGGCTACCAATATATTTTTGTACAGAATAAAATGCTACCATATTTGTACAAAAAGGCTGCACAAGTGTGTATCCTCTGGTGGGGACTTACCAACAGAGAATGATGACTCACAGTCATAGAGAAGCATTTCCAGTTCTGTGAAATATAGGCGTTTGCTACTAATCAGGTATGCTGAAGCTTGAAAAATATACTATTAGGAGTTTATGGTGCTTTGGAATGGGCATTATTAAAATGGCGGACCAGTCACAGCTTTTGCCCTGGGACCAAAGGAAGTCTAGTTACGCCCCTGACTTTGCTGTAGTGTTTTTTCACCATTTGATAACTTTTTATATGATTATTTTCTTATGTTTCAAGCATATAGTTATGCAGTGTTGTTTGAAAAGTGCTGTTATATATGAAGGTATATTAAGGAATGTAGAGTATATAGAACTAGTGCTGTAGAGGTAATGTTGTTGTTGGATCAGTACCATCAGCCATGCAGTCTTTCTGTTTATTGTTACAATATATTTTTTGCAAATCTTTTTATTAAAATATAATTTTGCATCATTGAATAATTGTAGTAGTGGTAATAATAACAATTTATCAATAGAAAATATCATATATATATAATATATATATATATATATATATATATATATATATATATATATATAAAATAAAAATAATTATAACATTAAACTTTAAGCTAACAAACTAAGCTAATTTGTCATCAATTCATTAAAATATGTTTATTTAAAGTGTATTTAATTGAACTTGTTTTTGTACTTGGTTAAATATTTGAGACTGTAACAAAAAATCTGAGTTTATTACAGTTAGGAAGTTTAGAAACCATTAATGCTTATTTTTAGTTACTAAAAATACTCATCCAATATGTCTGCTGCCATTGCTTACATATGCTGACATATGTTAATCATAAGAGTTTGTAGCTATAAAAAGCTATTTTGGTGAGCAATAATCCTTTCCACTTCTAACATAGAATAATCCCCACTGTGGTACAAACAATTGAAATAAATGTATTAACATATTTATTGAATCTATCAAATGGTTTGTGTAAAAGTGCTTCCCATGGAGATAGAGTAATTGATTCACCTAGAATAATTTACAAGACATGGGGTTTCCATCTCCACAGCTTACAGCTATTTTTTTAATTGATTGAAATAATATAAAGTTTTACTACTGGAAAGAGATGTGTAGGTCTGACTTTACATTTGTTCATATTTTAAATATTTATATAAATGTTCTATGACCAGCACTCTGTTATATTCTACACATAATCCTTCCAAAGAGGTACTCTTAAATGTTTGTGTTTGGTGTCTGAGGGCTGGGGCAAGTGTCACTCTGTTTGGCAATAAATGAAGAGTGCCTCTTTAGAAGGATTATATAGCGTGGCTGAAATCCCTTTAGTGTGCCCTATACTGTGCTAAACATTCATGTGTTGCCCTTGAGTGCAACACATTACAACACTAAAAAAGTTAGCACAACTTGAGACCTGAAGTAAACCTATAATAAAAGTATAATAAAAGTAAAACATATTAAAATAAAATATATACTGTATATATATATATATATATATATATATATATATATATATATATATATATATATATATATATACACACACACACACACACAAACATATATATTACATTTAAAATATATGTTTATTATTGGTGTTTGACAGAAAAGGTCTTAAAGGTGTATATGTTTCTATGTGAGTATGTATATGTATGTGCACATACATATGTAATGGAATAAGAACATATCAACCAGGGAGCTCCAATAAAACATAACCTTTATTTGCACAACAGTGCTGCTTTCAAAATGAACAAGCCTGTCAACAAGGATACATGTCACCACAACATTGGCGGCTAACATGTTTCAGCCATAGCTGTAATCATAGCTAACCAATGAAAAGAAATGAAAACGATTTAAAATACCCACACACATCCTATTGGGTAATGTTGTATGATGTATACATGTGTTATCATGCCCCTTAAAAGGGGTATCCAAATTATTTTGCAGACAATGAACAGCAATGTGTTTAATATTAGTGCAAATCCATAAGTTTGCAATAAAACATACACGTACATTGTACAATAAATTGTGAACAATACACATTCAAAATAGTGATACACAAATAATTACTCTTGTCTAAGCAGAAAATCAAAAATATTTACCACTCACTAAGAAAAATAGGTAAATGAATTTCAAAATAGATAATTTGAGATGAATTGTAAAAAGATGAATCACTTAAAATTTTGAGTGACCCCATAACTAGTGAGAGATGTTATTAGGGCTAAGAGCTTTCTTTATCTATTAGATATTATTTTTAGTAGTAACACTCGACAAATCATTGCCAATTATTAATGAGATCATACTCACATTGGCAAGGCTACAACTCCACTGGTTCAACACTTTACCAGGGTTCATAACAAAAATATGTGGTCCTTTACTTGGAAGGCTATAAAATAATATACTGCCTCCTTAGGGCGGGGGAGATAAGAGAAAATTGCTATCTAGACAGGAGATATACAGGGAGTGCAGAATTATTAGGCAAATGAGTATTTTGACCACATCATCCTCTTTATGCATGTTGTCTTACTCCAAGCTGTATAGGCTCGAAAGCCTACTACCAATTAAGCATATTAGGTGATGTGCATCTCTGTAATGAGAAGGGGTGTGGTCTAATGACATCAACACCCTATATCAGCTGTGCATAATTATTAGGCAACTTCCTTTCCTTTGGCAAAATGGGTCAAAAGAAGGACTTGACAGGCTCAGAAAAGTAAAAAATAGTGAGATATCTTGCAGAGGGATGCAGCACTCTTAAAATTGCAAAGCTTCTGAAGCGTGATCATCGAACAATCAAGCGTTTCATTCAAAATAGTCAACAGGGTCGCAAGAAGCGTGTGGAAAAACCAAGGTGCAAAATAACTGCCCATGAACTGAGAAAAGTCAAGCGTGCAGCTGCCAAGATGCCACTTGCCACCAGTTTGGCCATATTTCAGAGCTGCAACATCACTGGAGTGCCCAAAAGCACAAGGTGTGCAATACTCAGAGACATGGCCAAGGTAAGAAAGGCTGAAAGACGACCACCACTGAACAAGACACACAAGCTGAAACGTCAAGACTGGGCCAAGAAATATCTCAAGACTGATTTTTCTAAGGTTTTATGGACTGATGAAATGAGAGTGAGTCTTGATGGGCCAGATGGATAGGCCCGTGGCTGGATTGGTAAAGGGCAGAGAGCTCCAGTCCGACTCAGACGCCAGCAAGGTGGAGGTGGAGTACTGGTTTGGGCTGGTATCATCAAAGATGAGCTTGTGGGGCCTTTTCGGGTTGAGGATGGAGTCAAGCTCAACTCCCAGTCCTACTGCCAGTTTCTTGAAGACACCTTCTTCAAGCAGTGGTACAGGAAGAAGTCTGCATCCTTCAAGAAAAACATGATTTTCATGCAGGACAATGCTCCATCACACACGTCCAAGTACTTCACAGTGTGGCTGGCAAGAAAGGGTATAAAAGAAGAAAATCTAATGACATGGCCTCCTTGTTCACCTGATCTGAACCCCATTGAGAACCTGTGGTCCATCATCAAATGTGAGATTTACAAGGAGGGAAAACAGTACACCTCTCTGAACAGTGTCTGGGAGGCTGTGGTTGCTGCTGCACGCAATGTTGATGGTGAACAGATCAAAACACTGACAGAATCCATGGATGGCAGGCTTTTGAGTGTCCTTGCAAAGAAAGGTGGCTATATTGGTCACTGATTTGTTTTTGTTTTGTTTTTGAATGTCAGAAATGTATATTTGTGAATGTTGAGATGTTATATTGGTTTCACTGCTAAAAATAAATAATTGAAATGGGTATATATTTGTTTTTTGTTAAGTTGCCTAATAATTATGCACAGTAATAGTCACCTGCACACACAGATATCCCCCTAAAATAGCTAAAACTAAAAACAAACTAAAAACTACTTCCAAAAATATTCAGCTTTGATTTTAATGAGTTTTTTGGGTTCATTGAGAACATGGTTGTTGTTCAATAATAAAATTAATCCTCAAAAATACAACTTGCCTAATAATTCTGCACTCCCTGTATGGGATTTTTAAATTGTGTACACGGCCCCATTGGAATTAAACATCAAGTAAGACAACATTAATTATAATAATTTGTGGAGTGTTAAATACTTATCTCAACTCAACTTATAAAAAATTACAAAGGGCTTGTGTCAACTTGTTTGTATCTCAGTGTGTTTGGTTGAAGGCATGCATTTGTGGCTGTAGGTTAGGAACCCAGGGAGGGAGAGACCTTGGCGTGGTCCTGGGTCTACCACCAAATGCTGTAAATAAATCTTATATTTTCAATTTAATCTAGCTGTGTGCTTCCATGAAAGTGCAAGACTTTCAATGTGTTGTGTTAATAATTTTGTTTTGTTATTTTCTATATGGGCTTTGCACACAGACTTGTCTAGGGTTAACTGCTTGAGTCCCTGAAAGCTGTGCAGTTGTATGTGAGTGCTGGTGAGCACCCAGGGCTGTGAGTTTTGTAAATAAGGAATTTACAAAGGGCCTGTTAAGCATGTATCTCAGTGTGTTTGGTTGAAGTCCTGCATTGTGTGGCTGTAGGTTAAAGACCAACAGTGAAAAAGACCTTGACATAGTTCTCTTGACACAGTTTTGGGCCTTTTACCATTCGGCCAAATGCTGTAACTAACTCTTCCATTTTGCTTTTAATCTTTCTGTGTACTTGCAAGAGAGTACACGGCTTTCTATGTGTGTGTGTATATATATATATATATATATATATATATATATATATATATATATATATATATATACATATATATATATATATATATATATATATAGATTAAAACTGCCACCTAGCTTGCCCCATAACTAGGATCCTTGTCCATATGCTTGTTAATAAATGGGCATTAATTATCGATGAGAACTGTTCAGTCAAAAATATTTAAGTTGATATATGATGCTTTTGTGTACAAAACATTATAAATATTCCTTGTGATGGTAATAGAAACTTTTCAGACATTTCCATTTTTTCTTCAAAATCTTGAAATCTATGTTTACCATTTTTATTTGTTTTTATGCACAAACAAAAGTATTTTACATAACATTTATTCATGTATTTTATATATTTTTAAACCAACATTTTCATACATCGAAATTATTTGCCAATTGTTTTATATTAATAGGCAATTTAAACTACAAATAGTTCAAATATTTTGAATATAGTACATGAGATAATGTTTGCAATGAAATGTCTCTCAAAGTAAGATTTCATTCAGAGATGCCAAGATAAATATTAATAGCACTGCAATGTTCTGATTGACAGCAACAAAATTAAACTTTAAACATTTTATATCATATTAAATGCTAAAGAGATACTTAGCTTGCATGAGGCAATGCTGTTTGTACCATATGAATGCTGTATTACACTAGACAGGGCTCTGGTTCCCTAGAGTTTAGAGAAGGTAATTATACCATGGAGGAAAAATGAGCAAATTCACACTATAGCATTTAAAGATTGCTGTGCTTTAAATAGGCATTTGTGATAATATTGGCCAGTACTTAGTTAAACAGTGTTGACTGGATTATATGCAACATTTTCTTGCATTTGGTATGCAGCCAAATGTCTTCATTTGGTTTCTAAAATATATTAGGTCATTAAAGAATCTTCTACTTCTGCATTTTCATTCTAACATTTAAAGTTAACAAGAAATCAGCTATTGAGATATGCATTTACAACACAGTTTTCTAACAAATATATTTTTTTGAACTGGTATAATTTGTATTTTTTTTTTTTTTCAATAGAAAAGACAGTTTTATATAATTCATTAATATCATAGATAAACCTTTCACAAAGAGTCTTTATGAAACATCTAAAAAAGAAACCCAGTATTAAAGAGACAGTCTACACCAGAATTTGTGTTGTTTCAAAAAGATAGATAATCCCTTTATTGTCCATTCCCCAGTTTTGCATAACCAACACAGTTATATTAATACAATTTTTACCTCTGCAATTACCTTGTATCTAAGCCTTTGCAAACTGCCCCCTTATTTCAGTTCTTTTGACAGATGTGCATTTTAGCCAATCAGTGCTGACTCCTAGGTAACTCCACGGGCATGAGCACAATTTTATCTATATGGCATATGTTAACCAATGCCCTCTTGTGAAAAACTTTCAAAATGCATTCAGATAAGAGGCAGCCTTTAAGGGCTGGGGAATAAGCATATGAGCCTACCTAGGTTTAGCTTTCAACTAAGAATACCGAATGAACACAGCAAAATTGATGATAAAAGTAAATTGGAAAGTTGTTTAAAATGACATGCCGTATCTGAATCATAAAAATTTATTTTTGACTAGACTGTCCCTTTTTAACAGAATAATCATTTCAATATTACCTGTGGTACTTCTTACACATAAAAGCAAAACGTAATTAATACTGGACAGTAAAATCCAGTGTGGCACAGCAGCGAATAATTCATTTCGGAATAAATATTCTGTAAAATTAGTTTTTCAGATTAATCATTTGCTGCGCTATTTGGTATTTGTTTTAGTTATTCAGTAACATTTAGATTAATTTTCCTTAAACCGAATTTGAATGTCCCTTTACTGCAGTTGAAAAAATTTCAACTGTATTTTTTTAATTAACTATAGAGTGCGGGGGAGCCACTCTAATCCCGACTCTTCTTCACAGAGCCCAGGCCCGTAGTAAAAGAAGGCTTAGTATTGCGGATCTCAGAGCCTGCATTAAGGAGAAGGCCCTTTAGCGCAATCTCTGGGATCTGCCCCACTAAGACTCCTATTAGTGTGGCCCTTGCTCTTTGAAGAAGGGTCGGGATTAGCGCGGCCCCCCAGCATGCTATAGGTAAGTATTTTACCTTTATAAATTTTTTATTGGGGACATACACATAGTATAATTCAAATAGGTAGAGAAAGAGAAGTAATACAATGAGAACATAAAGTATACCTGTTTAACAATGTTGAATATACAATAGAACTCTTCTCCATTTTTGTCCACATAAACAACGATAGAGGCAACTCATGAGCTTCTGAGGCAAAGATTATTTTGGTGACAATGGGGTATCACAAAGTAAAGGTCACTCATGAACTTTCTGCAATGAAACGTGTTATGAAACAGAACAATTACAATGATATGGAATACCAAACTAATAAATAAGCAAAAAAAACAGGTACCACACCTGCATTCCCTATCTTTTTTCCCCTCATTCTTTTCTTTTCCTCTTTACCTGTATTTTTCCTCTCTTTTTTCCTTCTTACTGCTTCCTTTCTCAGAATATATGTTTGTAGGTATATCAAACCAGCCTCTTAACTATGGTGTTGCTGGTTTATGACTCTGTCAGTCAAAGGCAGACTGCAGATATAAAAAGAAAATATAGCTGCAAGCAGCGATAGAGGTGGCCACGCGCATCACCTTTGCAATGGCATACAAGCTGTTAAGTCACAATATATAGCTATGCAGCAAATTTCAAAGATTTAACATAAGCGGTTGCAAAGAAATCACATTTTCAAAATTTTCGCGTAAACCAATATGGCTGCCATAGCTTGTGACCAATTCCTTCAACATGAACAAATGTGACTCTATGTCACAATATAAGGTTATACAGCAAGTTTCATAGTTATAAAATAAGAGAAAATAGATTTTCTAAATGTTTGCATAAAACAAAATGGCTGCCAGATCATATGATATACAGCTTCCATATTATGCACAATAATTTTCATCATAGATGTCAATAAACATGGCAAAAATAAAGCATTTTTGTAAAACGGTTGTTGTTTTATTATTAATTTAAAAATATTGTTAATCGTTTTTGAACAATTCAAAATGGCTGCCAAACCACATGACCTATCAACTTCTCTTGAACAAATCTGAATGTTAGTCAAAAGATAACTCTGTAAACAAAATTTCAAGTCTGTCCCATAAGCGGTTTTGGAGAAGAAGATTTTTGTAGCTTTTAAAAACAGTGCATACAAAACAAAATGGCCACCAAGCTATGCAATGTATGGCTTTCAAATTGCACATACTAATGCTCACTATAGACCTCTACAATTTTCAGAAGTTTTATGAAAATTTGCAAATGTTTTATTTCACGAAGACGACTGCGCAATGCAAATTTTAACTGCAATATTGTCTTTAAGGGTTATGACTATGTGTAATCATGTGTCTATTACACTGTAATATTGTTAAATATTGTAAAACTAATATATAAAGTGCAAAATTACGCAATTAAATGGCGATAAAAAGGTTAATGTCTCACAGCAGCCATGTTGATTATGGAAAAATTGCAATTTTAACAAACTTGGTAGAGGACCTTGCAAGGAGCATATTTGCAAAATTGCGCTTCATTGCACTAAGCGGTTTAAGAGAAGAAGATGTTTAAAGATTTTCGCAAAATGCAAGATGGCTGCTACATCATGTGACCAAGGCACTTCTTTTGAGCAATGGCAAATCTAGGTCATAGCAGCACTAAGCACAGCAAGTTTCAAAGTTGCAACATAAGCAGTTCCAGAGCTAAAGATTATTAAGCAGTTCTCGAAATTTGTTGCAAAAAACAATATGGCTGTGTAACCTTATGACCTATGAGTTCAATATTGCATGAGATGTAGCATTGCAATAGGCTGTACCAGCATACCTGATTTCAAGAGTTTAGCATAAGTAATTTGTGTTTTGTGAGCAATTAACTCAAAAGAGGAATTATTGAATTACAAATATTTACGATAAACATAAAACCGATATTGCTGCCGCATCATGTGACTGATTCTCTCCTAATAAGCAATTATGAATCTAGGTAACAATATAAGACTTTACAGCAAATTTCATAGTTCTTACATAGGCGGTTGCAGAGAAAATAGACTTTAAAAATTTTCACGTAAACCAAGATGGCTGCCCGATCGTAAGATATACAGCCTCCATATTACGCACAATAGTGCTCACTATAGATGTCAATAAACATGGCATGGTTTTTGTTTTATTATTAATTTAAATATATCGTTAAGCAATTTTGAACAATTCAAAATGGCTGCCAAACCACATGACGTATCAACTTCTCTTGAACAAATCTGAATGTTAGTCATAAGATAACTCTATAAACAAATTTTCAAGTCTGTCCCATAAGCAGTTTCGGAGAAGAAGATTTTTATAGTTTTTAAAAATGGCACATACAAAATGGCCGCCAAGCTATGCAATGTATGGCTTTCAAATTGCACAAACTAATGCTTACTATAGACCTCTACAATTTGCAGAAGTTTCATGAAAATTTGCAAATGTTTTATTTCACGAAGGCGACTGCGCAATGCAAATTTTAACTGCAATATTGTATTTAAGGGTTATGACTATGTGTAATCATGTGTCTATTACACTGTCTATTACACTGTAATATTGTTAAATATTGTAAAACTAATGTATAAAGTGCAAAATTACGCAATGAAATGGCGATAAAAAGGTTAATGTCCAACAGCAGCCATGTTGATTATGGAAAAATCGCAGTTTGAACAAACTTGGTAGAGGACCTTGCAAGGAGCATATGTGCAAAATTGTGCCTCATTGCACTAAGCGGTTTAGGAGAAGAAGATGTTTGAATATTTTTGTAAAATGCAAGATGGCTGCCATATCATGTCACCAAGGCACTTCTCTTGAGCAATAGCAATTTCAGGTCATAGTAGCACTAAGCACAGCGAGTTTCAAAGTTGTAACATAAGCAGTTCCAGAGCTAAAGATTTTTAAGCTTTTGTCGAAATTTGTCGAGAAAAAAAGCAATATGGCTGCCAGAGCATGTGACCTATGAGTTCAATTTTGCATGAGATGTAGCACAGCAATAGGCTGTACCAGCATACCTGATTTTAAGAGCTTTGCAAAAACAGTTAAGCAGTTATGGGCAATTGAATACACAGCTTGGCGGAATAAAAATAATAATAATAATAATAATCCAAACAATAACAATAGGTTGTCCTTAATAATAATAATAATAATAATAATCCAAACAATAACAATAGGTTGTCCTGCAACTTTGTTGCTGGCCACCTAAAAATACTGAGTAGACAACTCATGAAGATAAAAATGCATTGAGCTAGAAAGCAGACATCTATAGTGTTGTTTTAAGCTTAAGAGGTATAAGGGGGGTTATTGTCCAAAACATTAAACTGTCCATGTTGGTGTAGGTGTAGGTGTGTTACTGCTACATGGACAAAAATAATGATCTCAGATATTATTTATGCAGTTTTGTAGAAATTAACAAATATTATAACCTCTTAACAATGTAAATTAAAGCCCTATATTAAACTAATAATAAATTGTCAGGATAAATAGTTTATATGACAATAAAAGATCTAAAGGCTTATGAGAGAGTCTACTCCAGAGTAGAAAAATATGTAGTGGCATTTTGAAGATATAATATGATGCCTATTGAATGCCCACAATCCTGGCCACTAACCGCGTGGCAGTTCAAGCAAGATTAAGTAAAAAAGGTAACTTGTAGTAATTTTGAGGTTCAAGGAGATAAAAAAAAAAAGAAAATTAAATTCCTGACCCAAACGATAAGAAAGAAACTGTCTGGAGTAACTTCTAACCCTTCTATTAGACTAGCTAGTTGTAGTTTGCTATTGCAAAATATCAAGACGAGGGCTAGCTAAACTTCAGTCTGTGTGCACTAGCAATAGGAGAGTTATATATTATAAGTAGTTAATTAGACTCTATAGGGTAGAGTTAACAAGCTGCGGTTGCTGCTTTCTACACATGTAGTTTCAGGATCGCCGAAATGTAGGTTAAGAAGTAGCGTTTGTAAGACCGCTGTTTCTTAACTTCCCCAACACATTTTAGGTGGCAGACTGCAATCTCCCTGTTGAAACGCGTAGATTTGCTCACTTTAGATATACACGTCAAGAGAGGTTCAGTAGGAGTAAAACAGGGGCATGAAATACATTTTGTATCACTAACGAGTGTTAATTGCCAAAACCTGTTAAATCGCTCCAGCTGACTCATTTCTATCCCAGCATCACTCTGAGGAGCAGAGCTACACAGGTTCACAAAGCACTTTGTATACTCAACGAGTGACTTTATAATCCCTGTTGTGGTGCTCTTTGTAACATCTCTATTTGAAACACCACCAAGGCTGTGCAGAGAAATGCTGTGAGGATCATATATTCTAATCCTGTGAAAAAACGCAAACAACGTTAATAAAGCAACAGGAATATTGTTTCATAGAAACAGTGGTAACAAGGTAACAGAAATATCGTTTCATAGAAACATTCAAAGTGGAATCTGTTACGACCAACACCCAAAATTAACAATCTCTTCACAAATTGTGTACCAGATAACATACAGAAAACAGCTTTGTTATACTGTATTACGCAAACGGCACTGTACTGTATCATATATCTTTGCTCTTTTTCAATTTTTGTTAACGTGAGTTCATTTTTTTAATATATTTCATTATTTTTTATTTTTTATTTTTATTTTTAGATGCCGGCATCTTTTTAAAATTGATATGAGTATAACCTTGTCATGATATGCAATACATTTTAACTAATTTTTTTAACCATCTTTACATTTGTTTGGTTTGTTAAATATAGGCCCATAGCCCTCCTCATATATCCATTATTTTATATCCATTATTGAATCACTTATTTGCACTTGTGCAATTAGCATTTTAATACTACATGTTCATTTTTTTATATATCCACATCACCATAGGAAGACAGTTAGCTCTATTGGGAGCACTTCCCCATATCCTCCTATTATCCATTTTACATTGTGTCTCACATTTTTTGGAGATTTGTGTGTGGACTTTTTTGGGGTATTAGCATAATAATGTCACTCAAGTAGGTGCTCACACCACCAATCCACTAAGTTACAGTATCCAGGAGAGCCTGATACACATTTGCTCTATATTATAGCATACTTACACAGCAACCACAATCATATTTATTTATACATATTTAAATGGTATACACCCTTTTTTATTGATAGTATGTTGTAGATGATTCACCCTTATTGAGAAACCAATAGGGTTCCCTGTGTTAAGCTTCCCTATATGATCTTCTTAGGGTACATGATCAGGGGAAGGAAAACGGAAGCTTATTTGGAGCAATTATTAACCCCTTAACGACCGAGGACGTGCAGGGTACGTCCTCTAAAGGATGTCAGTTAACGACCAAGGACGTACCCTGCACGTCCTCAGTCTGGAAAGCAGCTGGAAGCGATCCTGCTCGCTTCCAGCTGCTTTCCGGTTATTGCAGTGATGCCTCGACATCGAGGCATCCTGCAATAACACTTTCTGGCCATCCGATGCAGAGAGAGCCACTCTGTGGCCCTCTCTGCACCGGACATCAATGGCCGGTATCGTTGGTGGGTGGGGGCCGACTTGGGAGGCGGGTGGGCGGCCATCAGTGAGCTCTGTAAGGTGGAGGGGGGCGGGATCGGGGGCGGAGCCTTCGGGGGCGCACACGGGCGCGCGCGTGCACGGGGGGTGGCGGGCGGGCGCGTGCACGGGGCGGGAGCGGGTGGGAACCGCTACACTACAGAAAAAAAGTTGCAAGTAAATTGTAAAAAAAATGAAAATAAACTTATTTTTTGGAAAGCATCTAAGGGATCTGGAAGGGGTGGGGGGGTTGGTATTGGGGGGGGGGAAGCTACAATACAGAAAAGGGACATTTTTTTAATAAAAGCAGCATATTTTTCACTAAAATGGGTACTGGCAGACAGCTGCCAGTACCCAAGATGGCGCACATTAAGTCAGAGGGGGAGGGTTAGAGAGCTGTTTGGTGGGGGATCAGTGAGTTTGGGGGCTGAGGGGGATCCTACACATAAGCATATGTAAATATGCTAAAAAAAATTGCACAAAAAAGCCAAAATTTTCCTTTTATTTTAGTACTGGCAGAGTTTCTGCCAGTACTTAAGATGGCGGGGACATTTGTGGGGTAGGGGAGGGTAGAGAGATGTTTGGGAGGGATCAGGGGGTCTGATGTTTCAGGTGGGAGGCTGATCTCTACACTAAAGCTAAAATTAACCCTGCAAGCTCCCTACAAGCTACCTAATTAACCCCTTCACTGCTAGCCATAATACACGTGTGATGCGCAGCGCCATTTAGCAGCATTCTAATTACCAAAAAGCAACGCCAAAGTCATATATGTCTGCTATTTCTGAACAAAGGGGATCCCAGAGAAGCATTTACAACCATTTGTGCCATAATTGCACAAGCTGTTTGTAAAAGATTTCAGTGAGAAACCTAAAATTGTGAAAAATGTAACTTTTTTTTAATTTGATCGCATTTGGCGGTAAAATGGTGGCATGAGATATACCAAAATGGGCCTAGATCAATACTTGGGGTTGTCTACTACACTAAACTAAAGCTAAAAATACCCCAAAAAGCTCCTTACATGCTCCCTAATTAACCCCTTCACTGCTGGGCATAATACACGTGTGGTGCACAGTGGCATTTAGCGGCCTTCTAATTACCAAAAAGCAATGCCAAAGCCATATATGTCTGCTATTTCTGAACAAAGGGGATCCCAGAGAAGAATTTACAACCATTTATGCCATAATTGCACAAGCAGTTTGTAAATAATTTCAGTGAGCAACTGAAAGTTTGTGAAGAAAATTGTGAAAAAGTGAACGATTTTTTGTATTTGATCGCATTTGGCGGTGAAATGGTGGCATGAAATATACCAAAATGGGCCTAGATCAATACTTTGGGATGTCTTCTAAAAAAAAATATATACATGTCAATGGATATTCAGGGATTCCTGAAAGATATCAGTGTCCCAATGTAACTAGCGCTAATTTTGAAAAAAAATGGTTTGAAAATAGCAAAGTGCTCTTTGTATTTATGGCCCTATAAGTTACAAAAAAAGCAAAGAAGATGTAAACATTGGGTATTTCTAAACTCAGGACAAAATTTAGAAACTATTTAGCATGGGTGTTTTTTGGTGGTTGTAGATATGTAACAGATTTTGGGGTTCAAAGTTAGAAAAAGTGTGTTTTTTTCCATTTTTCCTCATATTTTATAAATTATTTTATAGTAAATGATAAGATATGATGAAAATAATGGTATTTTTAGAAAGTCCATTTAATGGCGAGAAAAACTGTATATAATATGTGTGGGTACAGTAAATGAGTAAGAGGAAAATTTCAGCTAAACACAAACACCGCAGAAATGTAAAAATAGCCTTGGTCCCAAACGGACAGAAAATGGAAAAGTGCTCTGGTCACTAAGGGGTTAATGAATATAACTATACATTTCAAACCCTGACATTGGGAAGCTCATGTGCACTTTTTAAGGGGATATGTATACATCCAAATACCTATAATGCTATTGTCATAGTTTTTATTAAAATTTCAGAGAAATGGAGCAAAGTTTATCTATTCATGGAGACATTGGGTTTTAATGTATCCATATTGTGTATCCATTTATACTCCGCTTGTAGCAGACATCTATCCAGGTCACCTCCCCTTCCCTGTAAATGTATCCATTCAATCCCATTGTTTTAAGACCAATAGATGAACTATTGTCATGTGTGTGCTGTGTGTGCTATCCTTAAGGTTCTCATTTTTAAATTCTTTTTGTGTTCCTCCACCCGTTCCTTATATTCCCTATAGGTTTTACCTATATAGAATTTTGGGCATGTACACTATATGGCATATACCACTCCCTCACTCCTACAGCTGATATGGCCTTTGGTTCTATGGTTAATACCTCTGGCATCAGTAATCTTGTCCTATTTCTGAATATTCTTGCAGATACTGCATTTGCCACACGGGAAATTGCCATCTTTATGTTTGTATTTTTGTAACCAGGTATTGGTCTGTATGGGATTTATGAAATGGCTGTGTACCAATTTGTCACGCAAATTAGGTGACCTACATGGTGTCATTAGAGGGGCTTCCCCTACTATTTTGCTGACTATTGTGTATACTTGGAGTATATCCCAATCTTTACATAATATGGACCTAATGTTGTTCCATTTATTATTGAAAGTGCATATGAATCTTTTTGTATTGTTCCCTTTGTCAGTTTTCTCTATTTTGTATAGAATTTCATCCCTTTATTTTTGATTTGCTCTCTGATAATTTTGATTCAGGTTTTTGCAGGTATACCCTCTATCTTTTAGTCTATTTGTTAGGTGATGAGCATGCATTTTGTATGACCCAGCTGTAGAGAAGTTTCTCTTACATCTTAGGTATTGTCCATACGGGATCCCCCTTACTCCTGAACTGATATGATGACTGTCTGCACTTAATATAGTTTTAGCAGACATGTCCTTTCTATACATCTCTGTTGATATATTTCCATTATTAATAGAGATTTGTAAATCCAGAAATGTAATAGTTTCGTGGCTGGAGAAAAAAGTAAATTTCAAATTTAATTCATTATGGTTAATGAGGTCAATGAATTCAAAAAGTTCCATCTCCGTACCGTTCCACATTACCAAGATATCATCTATTATCGGTCTCCCTGGTGGGGGATTTCTTTTCTTAAGTAATTTCAGGATAGTATAGAACGTAGCTGTTCTTGGTTCTTTAACATTAAGGTAATCAAATTAAGTTTTATTATTAGTTCCTTCCTTGAGGGCTTCCTTCAAGTTCCAATTGATATTCAATAGTGAGGTAATCTAACAATAAATTATATTGTGTAGTATCTGTAATCTGTCTCAAACATTCCTGTTTATAATCTTAAGTGTCCATGAACTGTTCTTGCTTATATCTACATGTGTGCCAAAAGAAAGTTGCTTCATTACTACACTGAACCGCGTTTGCTTGCACATGAACTGCTGTATCAGCGCTTTATCAGCACTTTAAGCTTAAGGATTACAACTGATGTATATGGAAGGCTGCAATACTAGTTACTCTAAGGACTCTTATAGACAGTCAATTTGAAGTCTTTCTATACGGATTCTGTCTGATCTAAGAAATCTTGAGTCTTTTCGGTTATATTACTTAGTATCCAATGGCCATTGGTTTATTTATATGTTTTTAGTAGACATTGTTATTCTTTACTTGCTAATTTCTTATAATATACTGTATATGTCTCAATGTTTCTATTTACCTATTAAATTTTACTTGCATATTTTATATGTATTGATGTATGTCTCTGGGAAGGGAGCCTGTCACCTTGGGATTGGCTATTATCACACACAGCACCTTTAGTCTTATATTCGTTGATTTTTTCTAATTGGAAGTGCCGGCTAGGACATACTCCAATCTTGTCTTTCCTTGTTCTATCCCTCTTGTTTTTCCCCTTTTTGATTATATTTTACTTTTATGTCCCGAGCACCCCTGGTTACAAATATTTCAGTTAACCAGGGTTTCCATATTGAATAGATTAGGTGAGCTGGTATACCAAATGGTTTACTATATATACTGTATATATAAATAACCCCTTTTAATTAAGTATAAGGGGTAGATTTAGGAAGGGTTCACTAGACCTCACTAAATGCCGACAGCATACTCTGTCGGCATTTAAAATTGCACAAGCATTTATTCTGAAATGCTTGTGCAATGCTGCCCCTGATTTCTGGTGACCAATTGCCTGCTAGCAGGGGCCGTCAATCATCCCAATCGTATTGGATCAGGATGATTTCAGTCAGTCACCTAAATGCTTCTTAACTTCCGTTTGTGGTGGACCAGAAATGATGGGGCGTCAATGCAGCATCCGCATTGAGATTGACTCTTCAGATATGACTGCACTCTCCAAATTTTAGGCATAAACATTGAGGCATGGGGGTCAATTTATCAAGCTCCGTACGGAGTTTGATGCCCTGTGTTTCCAGCGAGCCTGAAGGGCTAAAGGCCGCTGCTCCATAACCTGTCCGCCTGCTCTGAGGCAACAGACAGAAATCAACCCGATTGGATACGATCGGGTTGATTGACACCCCCTGCTAGCGGCTGATTGGCCACGAATCTGCAGGGGGCGGTATTGCACCAGCAGTTCACAAGAACAGCTGGTGCAATGATAAATGCCGACAGCATATGCTGTCGGCATTTATCAATGTGCAGCAGACATGATACACTATCATGTCTGCTCGCACATTAAATAATAAATTGACCCCATGGACCTTCAGTAAAGTGATCTTTTTCAGGAATATATCAATTGGATCTCTCAGGCAAAAATGTGACAATGTGTGTCTGGGAACAAAAGATCTGACCACAATGCAAAGTTAATTAGAATTGGGAACTGTAGTTGTAAACTGAGTGAAATATTACATAGTCTGTGGATCGGTAGCAAAACAGTTGTGACTTGTTCATTTGAAATAAAGCAAGCCCAGCTTGTCATGGTGATTGTAGACAGAGATAGTACATCTGAGGTAGTCTGACTCACTTGAGAGCCTCCTTTAAGGTTAAGGGGTTGTGTTTTTGTATGTATTCTCTCCTTACCATCAGAGATGTCCCTGGACTAACTCTGAACTCTGCCAGTGCCTTATTGCTATTGGGCAATTAAATAATTGGAGGTTCAGTTGTTGTATCAGAGAATGCAGAATCCTCATCTGGTATATAAAAGATACACTCGGCAGCATTTTATCCATTAGGGAGAGCAGTACATTTTCTAGTTTCAATTGATTGGCATCTAGCCGTTCTGTCAAGGTCTCTTCCTACTTGTTCACCATTTTGATTATTTATAATAGAAAGTTATACAGTACCTTGGGCAGGTAAATAAGCTGGGTAAAAATTTTCAAAACTATTATTTTGCAGTATATTGACCAGGTGTGGCAAGCTACCATGAAGTGCCGGGGGTTTCTTGGCCTTAATGTGAGCCACTGCTCAGGCCCTTTGACTTCCAATTCATCATGAGTTCTGAGTCATAATCACAGCAAATAAAGTGAAAAATCGTGCCTCACAATGTGAAGAGTTGTTAGGATGAATAAATCTTTTATGGATGCTGCTAAAAATGGCTAATAATCGGCAGATTGCCAGCACTGATCAGAGGCTTTTGGAGAATACGTCCTTCTAAGAATGCTGCATGTTCACGCCCCCAGTATTTTACCTTTCAAACCTAATTTAAAGGAAACAAATGTATACTAATGAATTTCATTAGTATGTATTTGTTTTCTTTAAAATTAGTGCAGTCGTTTGGATATTCATTTTGCGAAAACAAAATTAATATCATTCACCTAGATTACGAGTTTTGTGTTATGAGTCAAATAGTATCGGTATGGGCCATAAAATATAATTTTCCCTAACGCTACTATTACAAGTTTCCGTAGTGCTACAAATATCCCCATCTATGCTCAAATTCATAAAGCTAGTCCAGACCAGCAGTTATTGATATACCGCTACCAAAAACATTCATGAATCACTTCAAAAATATTATACAAAGTAGACCTACACTCATACAAACACTCTACAATTTTTCATTTTTTTTCCTTAAAAATATAACGGATAAAAATTACGAGAAAAAAAGGCACACAAACACATTTTACATTGACTTACATAGACATACATGAACATAAACTCATTTAGCTACATCTAGTGATGTTGCGAACTGTTCGCCGGAGAAGAGTTCCCGGCGAACATAGCTTGTTCGCGTTCGCCGCTGTGGGCGAACATATGCGTTGTTCGATCCGCCACCTATGTGTCATCATTGAGGAAACTTTGACCCTGTATCTCACAGCCTTTTGACACATTTGAGCCAATCAGCAGCAGACACTCCCTCACAGACCCTCCCAGCTCCTTGGCAGCAGCCATTTTAGATTCATTACGATCTTGATTTCTTAGTGAGAAGAGCTTTAGTGTTGCTGCTTCTGACATTATAGGGAAATAGATAGCTAGGCTAGTGTATTTAGTGTCCACTACAGTCCTGAAGGACTCATCTAATCTCTGCTGTAAGGACAGCACCCCAAAAAGCGCTTTTTAGGGCTAGAACTTCAGTCGTTTTTTTTTTTTTTATTATTATTATTTGTAATTTTATTTGCATTTGCCTGGCTTTCAGCCTGTGTGTGAGGCTCACAGCATATACTGTGATTAGTGCCACCACTCATATCTGCTTAACATTAGTGTAAATTTAACCAACAAAACGTTTAAATCATTTTGCTAGTGTAATCTAATTTAATTTTCTATCAGGCCTGTGTCTCAGGCTCACACAGCATATACTGTGGTTAATTGCTCTGTGCCAGCCACCACTTATATCTGCTTAACATTAGTGTAAATTAAAAAAAAACAACTTTTAAATCATTTTGCTAGTGTAATCTAATTTCATTTTCCATCAGGCCTGTGTGTCAGGCCCACATCATATAGTGTGATTAATAGCTCTTTTTTCCACTACTTATATCTGGTTTAACATTAGTGTAAATTATTTAAAAAAATTTTTTTTACATCAGTCCTCTTCTAGGGTTATTTAATTTTAGTTGCCAGGCCAGCCTGGCTGCCATTAGTGCCAGCCTGTGTGTCAGGCTGCCAGCATATAATGTGCCTACTTCCACCCTCAGTGCCAGTCCACCACTCTTATCTGGTGTAACATTAGTTTAAATTTTGTAAAAAAAACTTTTACATCAGTCTTCTAGTGTTATTTAATTTTAATTGCCAGGCCAGCCTGCCACTAGTGCCAGCCTGTGTGTCAGGCTGCCAGCACATACTGTGCCTACTTCTATCCTGAGTGCCATCACTCCTATCTGTTGTAACATTAGTGTAACTTTTTTTAAAAAAAGTTTTACATAAGTCTGCTATTGTTATTTAATTGCAGTTGCCTGTCTGCCAGCGTGTCTGCCAGGCCCACTTTCCAACTAGTGCCACAAATTATATTTGTTATAACAGTAGTGTAAATATTTTAAATAAAAACTTTTTTGACTGTGAATCATCAATCTGCTAGTGCAATTGAATTGCAGTTGCCTGCCTGCTAGCGTGTGTGCCAGGCCCACTTGCCAACTAGTGCCACCAATCATATTTGTTATAACAGTATTGTAAATATTTATAATAAAAACTTTTTTGACTGAAAAACATCAGTCATCTAGTGTAATCTAATTGCAGTTGCCTTCCTCCCAGTGTGTGTGCCAGGCCCACTTGCCAACTAGTGCCACCAATCATATTTGTTTTAACAGTAGTGTAAAAATTTTAAAAAATATTTTTTTGACTGTTAAACATCAGTCTGCTAGTGTAATCTAATTGAAGTTGCCTTCAATGTATCTATCTATCAAATCTATCTATCTCATGGTTGTGCAAATGGACTGTTTGCGGTGCGTTACACGGGGAGTTTGGTCTGTCACTGTGAAGCGGGCGTAACCCTTACACTACCTGATCGATACACCATCATACCTGATGTTTTAAAGCACGTTATTCCAAACAATTTAGGAATGTGAGGTGATTTAGGCCCTTTATGGGTCAAAACCAGACTCTGCATCAACTATGTAAATTTCCGTGGGAGTTTTGCCATGGATCCCCCTCCGGCATGCCACAGTCCAGGTGTTAGTCCCCTTGAAACAACTTTTCCATCACTATTGTGGCCAGAAAGAGTCCTTGTGGGTTTTAAAGTTCGCCTGCCTATTGAAGTCAATGGCGGTTCACCCGGTTCGCCGGTTCGCAAACATTTGCGGAAGTTCGAGTCTGCCGTTTGCGAACCTAAATTTTTAGGTTCGCGACATCACTAGCTACATCTTCGTACAAATATCATCACATATATACAGAAATCGTTACATACAAACAATATACAGCACATTACGTACACAAAACATTTTTTAACATGAAATTATCACGATTTCAGTACTTTTTCTCAGAATGACATGACCTCACTCACTTTACGCTAAACATAAGTGTTGGAAGTTTTTTCTTTTGCAATTTCTAACCTCCTTTGACTTCTATGGGGAATACGTGCTCATGCACGCGACCGGCAACTTTCCGTAACGCACACAATATTTTTCTCTTTAAAAACTCGTAATTGCAGCGTTAGAATTGTGTCGCTAATTCATTCATTCTTCCGTTGGTCCCGTAATGACAAATAGATCAAGAAATAGACTATTTGACACTGGAGTTATGTGTTTTACTTGTGTGAACATCACTACAACATCAAATTCTTTTAGGAAATTATATCAAGTATAAATCACGATCAATTCTATCATCATCAATATGAAATCTGTTTCAAGAATTAAATCATATTTAAACCGACATAAAAATACTTTTTAATATTTCATTATTCACAAACAGTAGGCAATTTTAAACACTTGCATACAAAGAGAGAAGCGCTCTACCAGGAACGAACAACAGCTCAGTGGCTTGTTCTATGGCGATTTACCACCCGGAAGCAGCCTCTTTTAGACCAGTGTGCTTTTCACAGAAGAAAACTTTCCTGAAGTATATCAGTCTGATCCCGCCAAGTAAGGTCAGTCCAGCCCCGAAATACCAGGCAATTCTCCTCTGAACAAGGAACATGACAACCCCAGACGATCGTTTCGGCCTCCTATGGGCCTCGTCAGTGAGGTGCAGCCACATTCCTCTAAGCACACTGGGCAAGGAGTCCACGTCTGGTTTCCCCCATCACCCATAGGGAGACTTCCCCAGGGTCATAATAATTTGCATACAAAGAGAGAAGCGCTCTACCAGGAACGAACAACAGCTCAGTGGCTTGTTCTATGGCGATTTACCACCCGGAAGCAGCCTCTTTTAGACCAGTGTGCTTTTCACAGAAGAAAACTTTCCTGAAGTATATCAGTCTGATCCTGCCAAGTAAGGTCAGTCCAGCCCCGAAATACCAGGCAATACTCCTCTGAACAAGGAACATGACAACCCCAGACGGTCATTTCGGCCTCCTATGGGCCTCGTCAGTGAGGTGCAGCCACATTCCTCTAAGCACACTGGGCAAGGAGTCCACGTCTGGTTTCCCCCATCACCCATAGGGAGACTTCCCCAGGGTCATAATAATTTGCATACAAAGAGAGAAGCGCTCTACCAGGAACGAACAACAGCTCAGTGGCTTGTTCTATGGCGATTTACCACCCGGAAGCAGCCTCTTTTAGACCAGTGTGCTTTTCACAGAAGAAAACTTTCCTGAAGTATATCAGTCTGATCCCGCCAAGTAAGGTCAGTCCAGCCCCGAAATACCAGGCAATTCTCCTCTGAACAAGGAACATGACAACCCCAGACGATCGTTTCGGCCTCCTATGGGCCTCGTCAGTGAGGTGCAGCCACATTCCTCTAAGCACACTGGGCAAGGAGTCCACGTCTGGTTTCCCCCATCACCCATAGGGAGACTTCCCCAGGGTCATAATAATTTGCATACAAAGAGAGAAGCGCTCTACCAGGAACGAACAACAGCTCAGTGGCTTGTTCTATGGCGATTTACCACCCGGAAGCAGCCTCTTTTAGACCAGTGTGCTTTTCACAGAAGAAAACTTTCCTGAAGTATATCAGTCTGATCCCGCCAAGTAAGGTCAGTCCAGCCCCGAAATACCAGGCAATTCTCCTCTGAACAAGGAACATGACAACCCCAGACAATCGTTTCGGCCTCCTATGGGCCTCGTCAGTGAAGTGCAGCCACATTCCTCTAAGCACACTGGGCAAGGAGTCCACGTCTGGTTTCCCCCATCACCCATAGGGAGACTTCCCCAGGGTCATAATAATTTACATACAAAGAGAGAAGCGCTCTACCAGGAACGAACAACAGCTCAGTGGCTTGTTCTATGGCGATTTACCACCCGGAAGCAGCCTCTTTTAGACCAGTGTGCTTTTCACAGAAGAAAACTTTCCTGAAGTATATCAGTCTGATCCCGCCAAGTAAGGTCAGTCCAGCCCCGAAATACCAGGCAATTCTCCTCTGAACAAGGAACATGACAACCCCAGACGATCGTTTCGGCCTCCTATGGGCCTCGTCAGTGAGGTGCAGCCACATTCCTCTAAGCACACTGGGCAAGGAGTTCATGTCTGGTTTCCCCCATCACCCATAGGGAGACTTCCCCAGGGTCATAATAATTTGCATACAAAGAGAGAAGCGCTCTACCAGGAACGAACAACAGCTCAGTGGCTTGTTCTATGGCGATTTACCACCCGGAAGCAGCCTCTTTTAGACCAGTGTGCTTTTCACAGAAGAAAACTTTCCTGAAGTATATCAGCCTGATCCCGCCAAGTAAGGTCAGTCCAGCCCCGAAATACCAGGCAATTCTCCTCTGAACAAGGAACATGACAACCCCAGACGATCATTTCGGCCTCCTATGGGCCTCGTCAGTGAGGTGCAGCCACATTCCTCTAAGCACACTGGGCAAGGAGTCCACGTCTGGTTTCCCCCATCACCCATAGGGAGACTTCCCCAGGGTGATAATAATTTGCATACAAAGAGAGAAGCGCTCTACCAGGAACGAACAACAGCTCAGTGGCTTGTTCTATGGCGATTTACCACCCGGAAGCAGCCTCTTTTAGACCAGTGTGCTTTTCACAGAAGAAAACTTTCCTGAAGTATATCAGTCTGATCCCGCCAAGTAAGGTCAGTCCAGCCCCGAAATACCAGGCAATTCTCCTCTGAACAAGGAACATGACAACCCCAGACGATCGTTTCGGCCTCCTATGGGCCTCGTCAGTGAGGTGCAGCCACATTCCTCTAAGCACACTGGGCAAGGAGTCCACGTCTGGTTTCCCCCATCACCCATAGGGAGACTTCCCCAGGGTCATAATAATTTGCATACAAAGAGAGAAGCGCTCTACCAGGAACGAACAACAGCTCAGTGGCTTGTTCTATGGCGATTTACCACCCGGAAGCAGCCTCGTTTAGACCAGTGTGCTTTTCACAGAAGAAAACTTTCCTGAAGTATATCAGTCTGATCCCGCCAAGTAAGGTCAGTCCAGCCCCGAAATACCAGGCAATTCTCCTCTGAACAAGGAACATGACAACCCCAGACGATCGTTTCGGCCTCCTATGGGCCTCGTCAGTGAGGTGCAGCCACATTCCTCTAAGCACACTGGGCAAGGAGTCCACGTCTGGTTTCCCCCATCACCCATAGGGAGACTTCCCCAGGGTCATAATAATTTGCATACAAAGAGAGAAGCGCTCTACCAGGAACGAACAACAGCTCAGTGGCTTGTTCTATGGCGATTTACCACCCGGAAGCAGCCTCTTTTAGACCAGTGTGCTTTTCACAGAAGAAAACTTTCCTGAAGTATATCAGTCTGATCCCGCCAAGTAAGGTCAGTCCAGCCCCGAAATACCAGACAATTCTCCTCTGAACAAGGAACATGACAACCCCAGACGATCGTTTCGGCCTCCTATGGGCCTCGTCATTGAGGTGCAGCCACATTCCTCTAAGCACACTGGGCAAGGAGTCCACGTCTGGTTTCCCCCATCACCCATAGGGAGACTTCCCCAGGGTCATAATAATTTGCATACAAAGAGAGAAGCGCTCTACCAGGAACGAACAACAGCTCAGTGGCTTGTTCTATGGCGATTTACCACCCGGAAGCAGCCTCTTTTAGACCAGTGTGCTTTTCACAGAAGAAAACTTTCCTGAAGTATATCAGTCTGATCCCGCCAAGTAAGGTCTGTCCAGCCCCGAAATACCAGGCAATTCTCCTCTGAACAAGGAACATGACAACCCCAGACGATCGTTTCGGCCTCCTATGGGCCTCGTGCTGTTTCTCTTGTTCAGAGAATGATTGCCTGGTATTTCGGGGCTGGACTGTACTGTGAAGTCAGGATCAGACTGATATGCTTCAGGAAAGTTTTTCTCTGTGAAAGGCACATGTTGAGCAAAAAGAGGCTGCTTCTTGGGTGGTAACTAGCCATAGAACAAGCTATTATGCTATTGTTCGTTTCCAGGTTGAGCGCTTCTCTCTTTTTATTTAATTTTAAACACTTGTCTCATTTACGTCTATTATAGCATTTAATTTATTCAAGTCATATGCGTGGATGAACAGCATATCTAGATAGGCTTACCAGATGATGATTGATGGCTGAACATAGATGCCTTTTGTCATTGCCTCATACATGTGCATTGCTATTCATTCAACAAACCATATAGAAACAATGAACACATTTACATCATACAAGTACATTGGAAGGTTGTTTAACATTAAATTCTCTCTGTGAATCAGGAAAGAGAAATTATGGCTTAAGTGTCCCTTTAACATCATCATTTACAAATTATATACCATTGAATAATAAGATATACGTAGAAAATATTAGAGTTGTCACTTATTTGGAAGGAGCAACAATGCTTTAAGCCTGATGAAAACAGCCACTGGTGGGCTGAGAAACGCATTGCTAGCATTTTACCCTTTTTAAATAAATTAGGTCTTTCATACTTACCACTTGCTACCATACATCTTCTTTATTTAACCCTCATATTTCCTGGATTGCTGGGAGTTCCCGTTTGCCTAGGATCAGTCTGCTAGGTGACTGTGTGATCCCAGTTTGCATCTAAAACACCAAGGGAGGTGTTTCACCAAATATTACTGAACATCTGCCAGAGGTCAGTCTGCTGGGTGACTGGACTAGACCCCAGCCTGCTCCATCTGCACCACTAGGGGTGCCTTACCTAATGTTAGTGTATCTACTACACACAAAATTTACTATTGTATCAAACAATATTGGGCTATGTGGCACTTCTGTCGTTTTATGTTGTTTATAGTTCAATGGGACATGTAAAATATTGAAATCTTGCCAATCACTTATATATAAAATATATTAGATGTCAGCCGGAAGATATTAATTATTATTGCGGTGTCAATGGGACATGTTAAATATTGAAATCTCGAAAATCACTTATATATATTATATTATAGATGTCAGCCATTACTTTATCGTTTTGCAACAATATTGCAGCAACATTGATCAATCTGATTCTATGCCATGTCTATGCACTTTCAATCATGTTAGCGTGGACGTGTAGTTTTTAATATAACATCGCATTTAATAAGAATTTGTTACGCATATGAACAAACATCACAAAGATGCATTGTATATGTTACATTTTACACTTTAACATTAGGATTTATTGGAGAAAATAAAAATTTAATCAAACACCAAAAAAAATGCCCACTTTGAAAGCATTTGCACTGCTCTGATACAATCAAGTGTATACAATCAGCAATCATTACAAACACGCTACCATTGGACATTTTGCACTGTAAATCCCCCAAACAACATGGCCAAAGCGTCCCTTGTGATCAACATTGTATAAAATCGCTTCTGTGTGTTTGCATACCTTGTGAACTGAAACCTTATATAAAATAAAAGTCTGCAAATAAGAACTTATCGTATCTCCTTGAGGCCTAAGTTTGAAGTAACAATGTATTTTGCTTGATTGCAATTGTCAATATTGCAACATTGTGATATTTATAGTTACCACATTTCTCAACTGTGCTGCTACATTTTATTACATTTTATTTGTTTGTGTACCTGCCTTCTTTGACATTGGGAGACGTCCCTATATGGATTATTAGACAGTTATTCAGTTATTCTTTTATATCTTATATTTTATATTAAATTGGTTATAAACCTTACATTTGATATTCCACTTTATCTGAGCTTGTTAGCGCTGCTAATCTTATATTTAATAGTGTATTGTATTTAGTTTATTTTGAGGGTTAAACTGTATTAGTAGCAGGATATTTACATAGTCCTTAGGCGCTCCTATCTCACTGTTTTCATCTCATACCTTGTTACTCCTTGTATGTTTGCTCTGCTGTTAGCCTTTGTGCTGCTTGGCTTTGCAAATATGGATGACCCTCAGTTAGATTGTGCAGGTGCTGTTGTACAAGTTTTGTACAACAGAATCAGGCGGGCTCTGCATCTCCAAGAGAGGCGTGGGGAAGGTCTGATAAGAGGTCCTCGTGTTCACAAGGTGAGGCCCACCTTGGAGAACATGAGCGACTTCAAGGTTTTTGACAAGTATAGGCTCAATCGAGAACAGCTCATGAGCCTTTACAAAGTACTTAAACCTCATCTGGAGCCATTAAAATGTATGCAGACTGCAATCCCTGGCATGACCAAGATGCTATGCTGCATACATGTCCTGGCTTCCGGGTTGTCTCATGGTACCTTATCTGTGGTTTTTGACAAGTTTCTGAATGCCATGGTACGAGTTTGTAAGCTTTACATAGGATTCCCTCAAAATAAGGACAATTGGAGGTGACTCAAGGGGGAATTCTATGCAATAGCTCAAATGTCCAATGTCTTGGGAACAATAGATTGCACCCACATTGCGCTGCGTGCTCCAGCAGATGATTGCCCCTTCCAAAATTGCAAACATTTTCATAGTCTGAACGTGCAGTTCGTTTGTGATGCACGGATGAGGCTTATGCAGGTGTGTGCAAATTTTTTTGGGGAGCAAGTCATGATGCCCTATCCTCAGGTAGTCCTCACTCTGGCAGCAGTTTGAGGACATACAGTTTCCCCATGGGTGGCTTGTTTATGAGTTGTGCACAGCATGGTTAAGTAGTTAGACAATTGTCATTGTAATGTTCGCTCACAGTTGTGTTTGTGTAATGTGCAAAATGTGCAGATATAGGATGCAATTTAACCATTTATTTGTCTCTTTTGGCAAATGTCTAGTTTTAGCTCTGAACAGATATGTAGCACGTCAAAGCTTAATTGTTCAGATATAGGATGCGCTTTAACCATTTATTTGTCTCTTTCAGCAAATGTCTAATTTTAGTTCCAAACAGATATATAGCACATCATAGCTTAATTGTGCAGATATAGGATGCGCTTTAACCATTTATTTGTCTCCTTCAGCAAATGTCTGGTTTTAGCTCCAAACAGATATGTAGCACGTCATAGCTTAATTGTGCAGATAAAGGATGCACTTTAACCATTTATTTGTCTCTTTCAGCAAATGTCTATTTTTAGCTCTAAACAGATATGTAGCAGGTCATGGCTTAAATGTGCAGATATAGGATGCACTTTAACCATTTATTATTCTCTTTTAGCAAATGTCTAGTTTTAGCTCCAAACAGATATGTAGCACGTCATAGCTTAATTGTGCAGATATAGGATGCACTTTAATCATTTATTTGTCTCTTTCAGCAAATGTCTAGTTTTAGCTCCAAACAGATATGTAGCATTTGTCTCTTTCAGCAAATGTCTAGTTTTAGCTCCAAACAGATATGTAACAGGTCATAGCTTGAATATGCAGATATAGGATGCGCTTTAACCATTTTTTGTCTCTTTCAGCAAATGTCTATTTTTTGCGAAAAACGCATATGTAGCAGGTCATAGCTTAATTGTGCAGATATAGGATTCAATTTAACCATTTATTTGTCAATTTCCGCAAATGTCTAGTTTAGGCGATTTTCGTATACACAAATGCATTGTATCATTTTATTTAAATGTATTTTCATATCATAATTTTTAAGATATTTGTAATATTGACATTTTGTCATGTTAATTATTTATAGGCGATTTGGGTTACATGAGCCGACCTTGGCTCATTACGCTGTTATGTAATCCAGATGACAAGGCTCAGGTGCGCTACAATCGGATGTACAAGCGGACTAGGGCTATAGTGAAGCGGATGTTTGGGCTCCTCAAAATGTGGTTAAGATGCCTAGACAGGTCTGGAGGAGCCCTCCAATACAGTCCTAGTAAGGTGGCGAATATCGTTATAGCCTGCAGCGTCCTCCATAACATAGCTCAGCGGGCTGGGATGCTGCAGGCCGTCCAGGTGCCCTGAGACCTCCTCCAAGATGAGGAGGACAACCCAGTTCTAGAGGGGCCATTCCGGGATGAGGGGGTCAATGTCAGAGACAACATCATCAACCGCCACGTCCGACGGTAAATACTGTAAGTTATATAGGAGCATTGCGAATATGTGAGACTTTTAGGAAAATGAAAGTAGAATCGTGCAAACATGTTAGGATTGTTCAAGAAATGAATATATCAGAATCTAAAATATATTTTATCATATGTAATTTATACAACAGATGATTCTGAAATTAGCTCCTGCAATGACTTCACCACCTGATTTTTAAAGACAACATCAGATGGTAAGTATACACAATGTATGGACTGAGATGGGGGGGGGATTTTGCACAATGATCCATCATATGGCATACAATTAGTTTCAATGTATTATTTAGTTTAGACATTATTAGATTTTAGATAGTCTGAAAGGGATAAATGATACAGATAGCAGATAAAGGGATACTCTGTAGCACATAGTATTGACAAAGTCATACATCAGAGGTTAAGTATGCACACTGTATGTGACTCAGCTTCACACTTGATTGTTAGAACACAAAAGAAGCTACATATGCTTATTAAGCTATTGCTTTAAACATTTTGGGAAATAGGTAGTGTTAGGGGAGGGATAAAAAAATTGTACAATTTGTTTAGATATTTGATTTACAATTTATTTTACATTAGGGAGATTGACTTCATCTACAAACTGAAAGTGAAGAATGTAATCATGTCTGTGGCATTGTCTTTCAACTTTATATGTTTATATGTTTTTGAAAAACATATAAAGACACATACACATTGTAAGTATACACATTGTATGGAACCAGATGGGGGGGAGGGGTTGGCCCCTGTTCCATCATATGGCACACAATTAGTTTACACGTCTTACTCCGTTTAGACATTATTAGATTTTATATATTCTGAAATAGATTAATGTGACAGATAGCAGATAAAGGGATACTCTGAAGCACATTGAAATGACAGTCATACATCAGAGGTTGAGTATGCACAATTTATGTGACTGCTTCACACTTGATTGTTAGAACATAATATGAAAGAGGCTACATACGCTTAGTAAGCTATTGATATAAATATTTTAGGAAATAGTTAGGGGGAGGGATGCAGAACTATGTACCATTTTATTACAGATTTGATTTAAACTTTATTTTCCATTAGGGAGATTGACTTCATCTACAGACTAAAAATTAAAAATACCAGACTGAAAGTGAAGAATACCAGACTGAAAGTGAAGAATATCAGACTGAAAGTGAAGAATTCCAATGTAATAATTTATTTGGCATTGTCTTTCAACTGTGCTGACTTCGAAAAAAATACAAAGACACATTTACATGGTAAGTGTACACAATTCACTGGAACAAGACTGGGAATGCAGGATACATCCTATGGGAAACGCTTATTCTTTTAAATGGTATTTCACAATCCTCTATTTGGAAAGTGATGAATATGACACATAATAAAGATAAACTGATATTTTAAATAGAATCGAATTTCAAAGAGCATACATCCAGGTTAGTTTGCACAATGCATGCTATTAAGAATAATAGGATGAATAATGTGCAACTAATTCATAATATATTAAATGTGTCTGACAATTTTCACCATGTCCTATTTTTGAAGAAATTCATTTAATATACATTTCCCCTACTTTGTGCTAGAGGAATCAGATTGTGATCAATCATTCAGATAAAGGGATATATTTCATAGTTGACATTTAGGTATATTAGTTTTTGAAGGGACATTAAATATAACATTCAATTATGTCCCTCATGCAATAGAATAATTAGTAATCTTTGAACAAAATTGGATATTAGGCATTCTTTTGTCTAATTTTAAATGTTAATATGTAAGTCAACTCTTTATTAGACAATTTAATGTGATTAATTTTAAAGTATGTGTATATACAGTATCTCACAAAGTGAATACACCCCTCACATTTTTGTAAATATTTTATTATATCTTTTCATGTGACAACACTGAAGAAATGACACTTTGCTACAATGTAAAGTAGTGAGTGTACAGCCTTTATAACAGTGTAAATTTGCTGCCCCCTCAAAATAAGTCACCACACAGCCATTACTGTCTAAATTGTTGGCAACTAAAGTGAGTACACCCCTAAGTGGAAATGTCCAAAGTGGGCCCTTTAGTGTCAATATTTTGTGTGGCCACCATTATTTTCCAGCACTGCCTTAACCCTCTTGGGCATGGAATTCCCCAGAGCTTCACAGGTTGCCACTAGAGTCCTCTTCCACTCCTCCATGACAACATCACAGAGCTGGTGGATGTTAGAGACCTTGCGCTCCCCCACCTTCCATTTGAGGATGCCCCACAGATGCTCAATAGGGTTAAGGTCTGGAGACATAATTGGCCAGTTCCATCACCTTTACGCTCAGCTTCTTTAGCAAGGCAGTGGTCATTTTGGAGGTGTGTTTGGGGTCGTTATCATGTTGGAATACTGCACTGCGGCCCAGTTTCCGAAGGGAGGGATCATGCTCTGGTTCAGTATGACACAGTACATGTTGGCATTCATTGTTCCCTCAATGAACTGTAGTGCCGGCAGCACTCATGCAGGCCCAGACCATGACACTCCCACCACCATGCTTGACTGTAGGCAAGACACACTTTTCTTTGTACTCCTCACCTAGCTTGCGCCACACATGGTTCCAGTAATCCATGTCCTTAGTCTGCTTGTCTTGAGCAAACTGCAGGCTTTCTTGTACATCATCTTTAGAAGAGGTTTACTTCTGGGGTGACAGCTATGCAGACCAATTTGATGCAGTGTGCAGCGTATGGTCTGAGCACTGACAGGCTAACCCCCCACCCCTTCAACCTCTGCAGCAATGCTGGCAGCACTCATACGTATATTTCCCAAAGACAACTTCTGGATATCACGCTGAGCATGTGCACTAAACTTCTTTGGTCGAACATGGCGAGGCCTGTTCTGAGTGGAACCTGTCCTGTAAAACTGCTGTAAACTGCTGTATGGTCTTTCATACTGTGCTGCAGCTCAGTTTCATGGTCTTGGCAATCTTTTTATAGCCTAGGCCATCTTTATGTAGAGCAACAATTCTTTTTTTAGGATCCTCAGAGAGTTATTTGCCATGAGGTGCCATGTTGAACTTACAGTGACCAGTATGAGAGAGTATTAGAGTGATAACACTAAATTTAACAAACCTGCTCCACATTCACACTTGAGACCTTGTAACACTAACAAGTCACATGACACTGGGGAGGGAAAATGGCTAATTGGGCCCCATTTGGACATTTCCACTTAGGGGTGTGCTCACTTTTGTTGCCAATGGTTTAGTAAGTAATGGCTGTATGTTGAGTTATTTTGAGTGGAAAGAAAATTTACACTGCTATACAGGCTGCACACTCACTACTTTACATTGTAGCAAAGTGTCATTTCTTCAGTGTTGTCACAGGAAAAGATATAATAAAATATTATAAAAATTTGAGGGGTGTACTCACTTTTGTGAGATACTGTAGATATATAGATATATATAGATGATATAGATAGATAGATAGATAGATAGATAGATAGATAGATAGATAGATAGATAGATAGATAGATAGATAGAGATCTAGATCTCCAGTCTGAACCTGGCTTTAATATCAAAACAAACAATACATGTTAGAGCACTGACAGAAGATTAATTTACAAATATTAGATTTACAGATTATTTGGTTAGTCATGTGTTCATTAAATAACATAATTTATGTCATATTCTATTCTTTTTTTACTTTCTTACAGATTTTCATTTTTGATGATATCCAAAATGAATATTGATTTAATGTTAAATTCAAAAAAAATTTTTATAATAAATATCTTTACATACTATGTATTATTTTATTTATGTATTTAAATACATATTTTAAAAAAAAATATATATATATATATATATATATATATATATATATATATATATATATATTCATTTTCTCTCTCCAAGTAAGATAATAACAAATACTTCCTTCTAATATTAGGACATGTAAAAAAAAAAATATATTAGTATTGTTAAAGTATCTATTTTACAAGCACATGCCTGATATTAAATATAATACAGTTGCACTTTTTAAAAAAATATATATATCAACACAGCTCAAGCAGATAATGAGTGTTAAAGGGACAGTCAACACCAGAATTTTTGTTGTTTAAAAAGAAAGATAATCCCTTTATTACCCATTCCCCAGTTTTGCATAACCAACACAGTTATAATAATACACGTTTTACCTCTGTAATTATCTTGTATTCTGCTGACTGCCCCCTTATTTCAGTTCTTTTGACAGACATGCAGTTTAGCCAATCAGTTCTCATTCCTAGGTCATTTTACGTGCATGAGCTCAATGTTATCTATATGAAAGATGTAAACTAATGCCCTCTAGTGGTCAAAATGTATTCAGATTAGAGGCAGTCTTCAAGGTCTAAGAAATTAGCATATGCACCTCCTAGTTTTAGCTTTCAACTAAGAATACCAAGAGAACAAAGCAAAATTGGCGATAAAAGTAAATTGGGAAGTTGTTTAAAATTGCATGCCCTATTCAACCTGTTAAGGACATATAATGGAATTTTTCCGTCATAAAACAATTGAGCAAACTGAAAGCTGTGTCCTTAAAGGGTTAAAACATGAAAGTTTTTTTGGACTTGACTGTCCCTTTAAAGTCTTGTATCTTACAAAAGTTAAGGTAGAGTTAGATACAGCCATCTATTTTTTGGTTGTGTGATTTAGAGATGTACAAATCCTAAAATGTTAATGATGAGGCTATGCAGTATAAATTCTACATAACTACTTTGGTCATGTCACTTTTAAGAAATGTGTAGGGTGAACTTGTTAGATTAAAGTGATAGTGTAGTTTAATTTTATATTCACATTCTAATATCTATATATTTAAAAAAAAAAAAAAAAACTTTAACATATTCTTAAAATAAATATAGCTTAGTTATTATGGTCTCATTATTTGCAAGGTAACCTAGGTAGATTAAATGATCTTTAAAGAAAACATGATAGCTAAGTTTATTTTCACATTTAGACAGAGCTAGTTATTGTATGCCATATTGATGACTTTTCATTCTAGTGGAGTCATTTGAAGGGACAGTTAACTCATAGATATTTCAAAATATAATTTCTCAAAATTATCCCTTTTACCTGCTGGTGTGTATAAAATTGTTTACAAGTATTTCTGGTACCTTTAATTTTGATTTTCAAATAGTTTATTTCTCCTATGGTATCGTCACCTATTCATAATGTTTTTGTCCTTAAAGGGACACTGAACCTAATTTTTTTCTTTTGTGATTCAGATAGAGCATGACATTTTAAGCAACTTTCTAATTTACTCCTATTATCATTTTTTCTTTGTTCTCTTGCTATCTTTATTTGAAAAAGAAAGTCCAGAACTTGGACAGCACTTGTTTATTGGTGGATAAATTTATCCACCAATCAGCAAGAACAACCCAGGTTGTTCACCAAAATGGGCCGGCATTTAAACTTACATTCTTGATTTTCAAATAAATATACCAAGAGAATGAAGAACATTTGCTAATAGGAGTAAATTAGAAAGTTGCTTAAAATTGCATGCTCTATCTGAATCACAAAAGAAAATATTTTGGTTCAGTGTCCCTTTAAGGCAAAGCTGCGTAAACACAGCCATTATAAGATAGTTCCCTCCCAGTGGGGCATACAATATATAAGGTAATACAAAGTAAAAATGTTTTTGGTTGATTAGTTTGCAGATATAAGAAGTATGTATATGTAAACAATGGGATAAAGTTAGGAGATCAGATTATATCTACAAGCTAAGAAAATTTTATTTTGTTTTGGCTTAAAAATAATAATTCATAGACGAACAGGAACAATTTAATTTCATACATTATATACTCTGCTGCTAATAAAATAATAAGGAATTGTAAACACATTAAGTGATCCAAATATTATAGTATACTGTCCCTTTAAGAGTCTGCACTGAATCATTAAAAAACTCCATCAAAGGAGGGAGATAAGTGGACAGTTTACATACAATGTCCTCACACAGGTCAAATGTATATTCATATAACAGGATCAAGTATGCCAAAATGTGTAATGTGTATTAAAGTAAATATATATTCTTGGTTTGCTGTCCCTTTAAATGTATATAACCTTTAATGGTGTATACACTCATCTATTTAAATATATTATCATATTTAGACATGACTGCATATTTATTTTTAAAATTCCCCATTGCATATTTACTATTAGAATATTGGGTATAATGTTAACTATTTAGTTTTAGTTAATAGATTGTGATGGCTATTTCATTTGTAGTGAAAGGGAAATGAAAAAAAAAAGTTAATCTTCCATGATTCAGACAGAGCAGATTTGAATCTAAAATACAAATTGACTTTAATAATCACATATGGTTCATTCTCACGTTATCCTAAGTTTGCACAACTGATATGCATAGGCTTATGAGCAGCAAAGCATTACTGGGAGATATCTACGTATTTGTGGTAGGGCAACAATGCATAGTTGCAATGGTTAGCCAGATGTCTTTAGATACTTCACACTATTGAATATCTGCTCCTTAACAATAAAGACACATTGAAAAAGAAAAATATATGTGAGCATTTCATAAAAATACATTATCTATTTGATTTTTATAAATAAGGAACAGAAAAGTTGATTTTCAATTAAAAAAGTCACTTTATTTTCTCAAAGTAACGTCCATTATAAATACAAATTATGCATTTCACCATTATTGAAATATAGCGTGGTAAATGTATCCTTCAACATGAGATTCGCATTTATGAAAAGTTGAATATAATTTAACGCACTAGCACACAATCGATGTGCATTGTTGGCATTGTGAATACATTGAATAGAGCACTGTCAATAATTCACAATGATTTGCAATATTTATTTAATAAACAATCAATACATACAATATTGACATTTTTTAATCTAAAATATTTGTAAACTTTTTTTAAATAGCTTGATCAATATTAAACATTGAAATGTGTCATAAACATTTACTAATGTGACTGGATTATATTTACCATCATGAGTAAAAATAAAATCTAGTTCAAATGTAAAAAAATAAAATAGAATTTAACGGATTCCATATAAATGTAGTAACAGCACCCCCAGGAGGAATGTGTATGGAAGTTACAAAGATATGAATTCATGAACCATTAAGTAACGGCCAATTAGAGTTCATCACACAAACATGACTTGAGTCAGTATGGACTCACAGACATACAAACAAAATTACATTATTTTATTCAATTTAGATGTACAGATACCATGGCTGAGGCGTTACGTCAATTACAAGATGTTGATGTGCCTATGTGTTACTCCCAGGGGACCCCACTAAAACATTGAAGCGAGAACTCGAACACTTGGTTGATGAGGCGGTGGAGGATGGGCTCATGGATATTGATACAGCTAAACAAATGCTGGTCAAGGATCCGTTGATCCCCATCTTCCACCAACTCCCTAAAGTCCATAAGTGTACAGTTAATGTAAAGGGTAGATCTATCGTGGCTGGGATTGGCTCAATAATGGAACCCTATCAAAATGGGTTGATCATTTTCTGCAACCCCTGGTTTCCAGACTTCCCAGCTATGTCAGGGATACCACACAAGCTCTGAAAACATCCCTGACATATGTATTTTTCATGTGTCTCTTTTTAAACCGGAAATATAGTCACCCTAGCTATAGGTAACATAATGTATAAAAAAATCCACATTTTTGTAATGTATATAGTAGCATTATTTCTATGTTAAAACCTGCTGCTTCTTAAATATTTCCTAATCTTACTATTCTAATGAAATATATATTTATTACCAACAATGGATTATATTTCATATATCACAGTATTATGTTTTCTAGCGTTACATTATGTGAAGCTGTGCATTACATGAAACAAACACTCTTGATAGATAACAATATAGCACATACTAGTTTTTTAAATATAAATACATTTGTTATTGACATGCAAAGGTGTAAAATCCGTTATTTGTTAGGATTACGTTTTTCCGCGATCTCGGATGTGCCATTTTGCGTAAGACATCACATGCAAAGGTGTAAAATCCGTCATTGGTTAGGATTACGTTTTTACGTAATCTTTGATGCGCCATGTTGCGTAAGACGTCACATGCAAAGGTGTAAAATCCGTCATTTGTTAGGATAATGTTTTCCCGCGATCACGGATGCACTATGTTGCGTAAGACGTCACATGCAAAGGTGTTAAATACGTCCTTTGAATGGATTGCGTTGTCCAGCAATATTGGATTTGCCATGTTTGTGAATAAGAACACAAGTTTAAAACCATGATTTTCTTGGATTATATATTATGTCAATCATGTACATTGTTGAAACATAGATGATAAAGAGAAAATAAATATCTATTGATGGCTGTCTCATGGAAGAAACAAATGAAGGCTATGAGGCCCATTTATCAAGCTCCGGATGGAGCCTGAGGGCCCGTGTTTCTAGCGAGTCTTCAGACTCGCCAGAAACAGCAGTTATGAAACAGCGGTCTAAAGATCACTGCTTCATAACGCTGTCCTCCTGCTCTGAGCAGGCGGACAGAGATTGCCGGAATTCAACCCGATCGAATACGATCGGGTTGATTAACACCCCTCTGTTGGGCGGCCAATTGGCTGCAAATCTGCAGGGGGCAGCATTGCATAAGCAGCTAACAAGAGCTGCTGGTGCAATGCTGAATACGGAAAGCATATCCGCACTGTCGGATCAGGTCCGCCAGACCTTTGATAAATATTCCCCAATGTGTTATTGATCCCGAATATATTTTGAGGCAAATGCTAATCCATGAATGTTCAGCGATTAATATACTTGTTTAATATGTTTGTCAACAATATTTTCACTTTACTAAATAATTAATGTGTTGTGATTAATTTTCTACATATAAAATTAATAAACATGCGCATTTGTATTTGAAGTCATTTCTCAATATGCATTCACCTTTATCATATGATATATATATGAGATGTCTACTTATTCCAGATGTTATGTCCTGATATTTCTTCTTAATGTAAATGCTCAATATCATGTCATGTATCGATTCCACATTTTTGTTCTCCAAATATAGTACTGTGAGCATATATTTCAAATGTAACTCTTAAAGGGACATGTATCTTTCATTAGTTATGTTGAACATACAATTTTAACCCGGTTTCCAATAATATTCTATTCTCAAATGTGCTTCAGTCTCTTGGTATAATGTGTTGAAGGAGCATCAATACACTACTAGTTTTTAAGTGATTACATGGGTGAGACAATGACAATTGGTAGATATATGCAGCCACCAATCAGCAGATCTAAGCTATGTTATTTACTTCTCCTGGGCTTTCCTAGATAAAGATAAAATGAAATTTTAATCAACTTTCCAATTTACTTTTATCACCAATTTTGCTTTGTTCTCTTGGTGTTCTTAGTTGAAAGCTAAACCTAGGAGGTTCATATGCTAATTTCTTAGACCTTGAAGAGTACCTCTAATCTGAATGCATTTTGACCACTAGAGGGCATTAGTTAATGTGTTTTATATAGAAAACATTGAGCTCATGCATGTATAGTTACCCTGGAGTGATCACTGATTGGCTGAAATGCAGGTCTGTCAAAAGAACTGAAATAAGGGGTCAGTTTGCAGAGGCATAGATACAAGGTAATCACAGAGGCAAAACATATTTCTTTAACAGTGTTGGTTATTTCAAACTGGACAATTGGTAATAAAGAGATTATCTTTCTTTTTAACCAACAATAATTCAGGTGTTGACTGTCCCTTTAAGCTGTGTTGCTGGCATCAAAACAGTGATATGACATCATGTATAATTGTAATGGTCAATGTTTTGTATTAGGAGAACAGTTTGGACATCACATTGCAAAAACCAATCAATCTAATCAACAAGGACAACTTGTGTTGATGTTGTCTCCACACACTTGTAAAACACACTCTGCAAACAATATGCCTCAGAGTGTGCTCCACAAGTGTAAGAAGACAACATCATCACATATCTATCCTTTACAAATTAAATTAAAATAAATGATATACATAATTACTTCCTCCTCCTTCCCTTCTTCCCACGAGACGGAGGCTCTGGGGAGGGCAATTGCCCCCTCTGACGAGTTCTCATAGGAAATGGTTGGGGAAGAAGGGGAGGAGGAGTACTATGAGTGGTTAAGGGATCAGCAGGCTGAGTAGGAGATTGAGGCAGAGGAGAAGATGGAGAAGGCCCAGGACCAGATGGTCCAGGAGATGAAGCTCTTCAAAAGTTTGCAAGATATTAGTTTGTCCTTCGAGCAGTTGGTTCATTACTCCTGTCATGAACACCCTTTATTCCACCTGTTTCCTCCGGGAGGCATGCACCTCTTCGAGGAAGTTCCTCAGGATCTCCACCTCTGGCACCTTTGGGGGGATGTTCTCCTCAGGAGGGGCTGCTGCAGGGCAGGCTGCTGGTGCATGGCGGGCTGCTGGTGCATTGCGGGCTGCCGCACGGGGGGCTGCTGCTGCACGGGGGGCTGCTACAGGGATCTCTTCTGCAGTGGGGGCTTCTTCAGGGATGTCTTCCATTTCTCCCCAAGATGGCGAGTCATCTGCACTACTCTCATACCTGGGTGAAGGAGGAACCTGTTGGTGCTGTGCTTCCTCCTCCCCGGCCTCAGACTCTATATTTGAAAATGAAAGAAATCGAGATATTAGCACAGTTCCAAATAAAGATGTAAATGTTCTATTTAAAAGTGTATCAATGAGACTGCCTTTGTAATTCAATAGTAAGGCAAAGCAATCAATACGATTTCCTTAATTGCAAACCCCTCTTTCTGATATCTAGATGGTCAATTTTTTTTTTTTGCGTTTTTCTTAAATCTGTTTAAATCCACACCTAATCTGTAGACAAGATACTAATGTGATTGCTTTTCTTCAAATGCAAATTTATCAAGGTAATTCTGAATGTGTTTCCATAATAATGTTTAAAAAAAGCGTAATTGCGTTAGTCATACTGCTAATTATTTTTGCATGTAAATGGGTTATGAGGTAGATGTAAAGAGATTAGTAAATGAGCTTACCAGCAGATGAGAGGCACAGGTTCCCGGTATCAACTCCTCCGATACCGACTATGGCCACCTCGGAGATGTTAGGACGCAGCATTTCTTCCCAGCGGCAGTACTCAAATGTTTTTTCCGGACCACCAACAGTCCCTGCATGGTTTTCTCGGTCCCTTGTGAGCTTCTTCTTAAGTTCACCTCTGCAGTCCCAGTAGCGGTGCTGTATAGACTTGACATACCTCTTATAAGCCCCCACTGCATTAACGGCATCCCTTATCTCCATCCACAACTTCCTCTTATCTGCAGGAGTGGCCCTCTGTGCCTGCATCCTCTCCATATAAGTTTCTATAAGGGCCACTTTCTCCTCCATGGAATATCTCTCCTCCCTCTGCCTGGGCTTCCCCTGCGATGTGAGCCTCTGTTCTCCGGACTGTAAAATGCCCTGTCTACGCCCAACACCACTGGGCCCAGCCACTTGTTCATCTTCCACAAGTTCCTCTCCCCCTTCCTCTCACCCTCCCTCCTTCTCTCCCTCCCTCTCTCCTGCCTAACCTCGTCTATAACCACCTCCAGAAACTCCTCCATAAGCTCCTGCCTATTGAGCTCTAAGAGCTCCGGGTTAAACTGCCCCCTATCCCTCCCTCCCGCCATACTCAAACAAAATCTGAAGGTGCACAAATGAAAGGGGGTCAAAATAATGTACTAAAAGTGAAAAGGGCTCAAAGTGTGAATGGGATAAAAAAAAGAGGGTAAGGGGTATTAAACAGACAAACGTATATGGGAAAAAAGACGAAAATGAGGATATGTAAACAATAAATTTGTGTAAATCAAACAAAATCAAACTATGGGATGGGTATGGGATCAAAGGGAATGGGGTATGGCACACTAACTCACACTAATCTCGCAAAACCCTCCAATGTCTAGACCTGCACCTAACTCAAAAAAGCAATATAGGCAAAGAAGCCATGCTTAGAGCGTGCTTATATACCCTATGTAAATGTTTAATGATGTACCGGTTTGCAAAGTAAACAAGGTTCAGGTGTGCTTTATTTTTTATTTTTATGTGTGCAATGTGGAGTAGTTGTTTTAATTTGCACATGCTCATATTGAATTTGTAAATGCACATATGTTTTTGTGGAATGTGTATAATGCGATGATGTTATAGTGATCTTTTTGCATAACATTCTCCAAATTTATTATCTCCAAATCTAAATGCTGATTTCTGATGGTATCATATTTGTTAAGTGTTGTAAATGTTTATTTGTAATAATCTTTCGTAATCGGCAATGTGAATGCTTTGTTTGTGTATCAGTGTGCAATTCTTTTTTCATATTGTTTTGTTCCGTGTTGCAGATCACAACGTATTTTCCTAATCCTCGTTTAGTGTAAATGTTGCATAGTGTTTGTTGTTGCGTATGTGCTATGTTGCGGGAGTGATTGTTGTTTGTACATTTGAGCTGACTGTTTTTATTGTACATTATGTTGTATACGTAATATGACAACAATGTGTAGTTTTTTTAGATGAAAAATCAGTGTTTTTCTTCAATTTGCATTAATCTCTATGGGATAATCCATTACGTGTCCGTGATTACGCTTGGGAAATAAACGCGGTACTCGTGTTACTTTTTAGACTCGTAATACCTACGTTATGAAAAGTGCGCAATGAAAATAACAGACACGAAATTAGCGAGCAGCCATAACGCCACAACTTGTAATCTAGCTGATTGCCTTTGTCATGAATATGCGTTCATCATGAAACAAATGCACGTCTAGTAGAATTAAGGGAAAACTACATGTTTTAAAAGGTAATAATTTTATCAGTCTAAAGCAAACAAAAAAAATATTTGACTTGGTCTGGCTTTTGTTCTCTTTAACAACATAATGGTGACTTCTTAAAGGGCCATTATAGAAAAAACAATAATTTTAAGACTAGTGATGCTTTAATGCTAAGTGTTTAACCTCACAGTAGAAGTACTGATCGGGAACTGCAGAGCAGTTCTGAGGCCCGTCATTTCCCAATTGGGATGATTGAGAGCCCCTGAGCTGATTGGCCTCCAATGAGCATGGGGCAGCACTGTACAAGCAATTGCAGCGAGGTCCACTGGACATGATTCAGGGTAGCAAATATTAACTGGATATGTGTGGGAAGGAGAGAAAAGAGAATTCCCACTGAAAGAATGAGCTAAAGCACTCTATGCCCTAACTACTAGGCAGAAACATAAAGAAAATAAATAATAAAAAATAACTTTTATTGGTTAAACAATTAAAATTGTGTGGAAATTAAAACCATGGAGGAGAAGTGTTATCATATAAACCCTGCTAATAGTAACTAAATAGGCCTTTGTATAATATCCTATGATTAGTAAGGATTAAATTGATAACGGGAGCATTAGTAAGGATGGAGGAAAAAAAGTTCTATCTGATATTTTCTCAATGTATTCCTCTAATCTCATATCACCTCTATATGGTATAGTGGTACATTATCCATGCAATTACATTCTATCCATAGATGGAGGATAATTTAGTAATATCATAGAATATAATGTAAAGCTAGGATGTCTTAATGGACCACTTAACTTGGAGGTTAAAATATTATATGCTTAGTCATATACAGAGATTAGAAATCGTAGTTCTATGCTAATGCAGCCTTACTCCCTACATATAACATCGATATGGGAATAGTATGATGATTAGAAAGTGATATGCTTTTACACATCAGTATAAACCATTCCTGGGGTACTTGCAAAAGTTAGACATCAGTCTAAAGTCATTATAAATGATGCCTACTATAACAGAGTAATAAGGGTAAGTCCCCAATATTATTACTCAGAGATTAGGTTCACATTCAATATTTGTAGTGCCATTGCTTAATCTCAGTTCTAGGGTAACAAATTATGTCTGCCAGACCAATAGCAAATGGAACCCACTGCTGCTCCTTCAACAAAGGATACCAAGATATTGAAGCAAATTTGTTAATAGAAGTAAATTGTGAAGTTGGTTGAAATTGTATGGTCTGACTCATAAAAGTAAAAAAATAAGGTTTAATTTCCCAGAGACCAGATATTTTTTTTTGCATTTCTGCTATTATAGAGCCTTGGTTTTATTTATTTACCTATAAAATGCTATATATATATATATATATATATATATATATATATATATATATATATATATATATATATATATTAGACAACCCAAGGTATTGATGTAGGCCGATTTTGGTATATTTCATGCCATCCTTTCACCGCCAAATGCGATCATACTAAAACAATCATTAACCTTTTAAAAAATGTTGCATTTCTCACTAAAATTATTTACATACCGCTTGTGCAATCATGACACACATGGATGTAAAAGCTTCTCTGGGATTTCCTTTGTTTAGAAATAGCAGACATGCATGGCTTTGCCATTGTTTTTGGCACTTAGAAGGCCACTAATTGCAGCTGTGCACAACACTTCAGGTGGCTTGTAAGGTTAATTTTAGCTGTAGTGTAGAGATTACCCTCCCACCCCAGATCCCTACCTGATCCCTTGCAAGTAGCTCTCTTCCCTCCCTCACACCCAAACTGTTCACCACCATCTTAGGTACTGGTAGACAGTCTGCCAGTATGTAGGTTAGGGATTTTATTATATATTACTCTTTTATTTTTCTGCAGTGTAACGGTCCCCCTCCCCCCTACCGATTGTCATGGAGAGCCCCCTTCCCTCACCAATTTTCCATAGTGCAGCGTCCCATCCCTCCCTCTCCCATCAATTTTTTTTGTCTGTTGGGTAGGGCTACTCCCACCCCTTCATTGCTGGGCAGCCCACCCGCATTCCTCCTTCCCTCCCAAATCTCCTGCCAGCACCAACAAAGATCATTATAGACGGTGACACAGACTGTATCACTGTCTGTAATGAACTGACAATCGACCTTAATATGGTAACGGGAGCACGATCATCACTCTCTTACCATATAAAGGGAGATGAGGCCGAAGATAGGACAAATACGTCAACAGGGTACGCTAGGCAAAGTACCATGTGACTTAGAAGCTACATACTATAAGCTTAATGAGTTAAAGAATCTGGATAGTGATCAGATTTGCAAATATTGAGTATTGGACCATTTTTAAGTACTAATGGAAAAAAAATTGCTGCCCATAAACAAAGAAAATGGCTGCTTGGGATTGCGTCAACATCGAAAACAGCTCATTAGCAGCTGTTAAAATGCTGATAAGTATACAACGAAAGATTGTGATTTCAATCCTGCCCTCAGGCCTCCATAACAGATCTAAACTGGAGCACAAGTGAAATAATCAGCAAGATTATCTTAAAAATATGGCCTGTTAGTGAGGCCTGAAGACAGGTTTGAAAACCCCTGCTCTAAGCAAAACCAAACACTGTTCAGAATGATGCAAGGTAAGATAAATGTCACTATATATAAACAAGACTCAAATCATGTGACCCCCAACAAAGTAAGAATATACACTAAAGACTAAGATCACAGTTATTAAACTGATTTGTCACCCTTTCTCTGGAACATAAATTATTTTGTCACAAAGCAATCATGTATGGACACTACACTAAACTTGATATCAGCTAAAATGTTTTTGTAAAGGGACAGTCTACTCTAGAATTGTTATTGTTTAAAAAGATAGATAATCCCTTCATTACCCATTCCCCTGTTTTGCATAACCAACACAGTTATATTAATATTCAATCAGCCAATCAGATTTTTCCTACCTTAATTCCAATTGGCTGATAGAATCCTATCAGCCAATCAGAATTCGAGGGATGCCATCTTAGATGATGTCATTCAAAGGAATCTTCATTCGGACTTAGGACGTCGGAAGAAGAGGATGGATCCGCGTCGGCTGCTTCAAGATCGTCCCGCTCCTCGCCGGATGGAAGAAGATAGAAGATGCCGCTTGGATGAAGATGTTTGCCGGTCCGGATCTCCTCTTCTTGCCGGATAGGATGAAGACTTCGGAGCCTCTTCTGGACCTCTTCTTGCCGGATAGGAGGAAGACTTCGGACCCTCTTCTGGACGGATCGGTGATACCCGGCATGGTCAAGACAAGGTAGGAAGATCTTCAGGGGCTTAGTGTTAGGTTTTTTAAGGGGGGTTTGGGTTAGATTAGGGGTATGTGGGTGGTGGGTTGTAATGTTGGGGGGGGGGTATTGTATGTTTATTTAAATGCAAAAGAGCTGTTTTCTTTGGGGCATGCCCCGCAAAAGGCCCTTTTAAGGGCTGGTAAGGTAAAAGAGCTGTTAACTTTTTATTTTAGAATAGGGTAGGGCACTTTTTTATTTTGGGGGGCTTTGTTATTTTTTTAGGGGGCTTAGAGTAGGTGTAATTAGTTTAAAATTCTTGTAATCTTTTTTTATTTTTTGTAATTTAGTGTTTGTTTGTTTTTGTAATTTAGTGGGATTTTTTTTTGTAATTTAGTTTAGTTGATTTAATTGTAGATAATTGTAGATAGTTTATTTAATTAATTTATTGATAGTGTAGTGTTAGGTTTAATTGTAACTTAGGTTAGGATTTATTTTACAGGTAATTTTGTAATTATTTTAACTAGTAAGCTATTAAATAGTTAATTTAGGAATAATTTATTTAATAAGATTTATTTTATTTCGTTACATTTAAATTATATTTAATTTAGGGGGGTGTTAGGGTTAGGGTTAGACTTAGCTTTAGGGGTTAATACATTTATTAGAGTAGCGGCGAGGTCCGGTAGGCAGATTTGGGGTTAATACTTGAAGTTAGGTGTCGGCGATGTTAGGGAGGGCAGATTAGGGGTTAATACTATTTATTATAGGGTTTTTGAGGCGGGAGTGAGGTGGATTAGGGGTTAATACATTTATTATAGTAGCGGTGAGGTCCGGTCGGCAGATTAGGGGTTAATAATTGTAGGTAGGTAGCTGCGACATTGGGGGGGCAGATTAGGGGTTAATAAATATAATATACGGGTCAGCGATGTTAGGGGCAGCAGATTAGGGGTACATAGGGATAATGTAGGTTGCGGCGGTGTGCGGTCGGCAGATTAGGGGTTAAAAAAATTTAATAGAGTGGCAGCGATGCAGGGGGGCCTTGGTTTAGGGGTACATAGGTAGTTTATGGGTGTTAGTGTACTTTAGAGCACAGTAGTTAAGAGCTTTATGAACCGCCGTTAGCCCAGAAAGCTCTTAACTCCTGGCTTTTTACTGCGGCTGGAGTCTTGTCGTTAGATTTCTAACGCTCACTTCAGCCAAGACTCTAAATACCGGCGTTAGAAAGATCCCATTGAAAAGATAGGATACGCAATTGACGTAAGGGGTTCTGCGGTATGGAAAAGTCACGGCTGGAAAGTGAGCGTTAGATCCTTTCCTGACTGACTCTATATACCAGCGGGCGGCCAAAACCAGCGTTAGGACCCCCTAACGCTGCTTTTGACGGCTAACGCAGAACTCTAAATCTAGGCATTTGTTTTTATTTATTTTAAGGTAGGGATATTGTAATTCTATACTATGAGCTTGCATTCTATTGGCTGTTCCAATCAGCCAATAGAATGCAAGCTCAATCCTATTAGCTGATTGGATCAGCCTATAGGATTGAAGCTCAATCCTATTGGCTGATTGCATCAGCCAATAGGAATTTTTCACCTTTAATTCCGATTGGCTGATAGAATTTTATCAGTCAATCGGAATTCAAGGGACGCCATCTTGGATGACATCCCTTAAAGGAACCTTCATTCTGGAAGAGCCATCGATTGAAGAGGATGCTCCGCCCCGGATGTCTTGAAGATGGAGCCGCTCCGCGCGGGATGGATGAAGATAGAAGATGCCGTCTGGATGAAGACTTCTGCTGGCTTGGATGAAGACTTTCGGCCCGCTTGGATGAAGACTTCTGCCGGCTTCGATGAGGACTTCTGCCACTTCATTGAGGATGGATGTCGGGTCTTCAAAAACTGTAAGTGGATCTTGGGGGGTTAGTGTTAGATTTTTTTAAGGGTTTATTGGGTGGGTTTTATTTTTAGCTTAGGGTTTGGGCGGAAAAAGAGCTAAATGCCCTTTTTAGGGCAATGCTCATACAAATGCCCTTTTCAGGGCAATGGGGAGCTTAGGTTTTTTTAGGGCTATTGGCAATTTAGTTTAGGCTAGGGTTTTTTTATTTTGGGGGGCTTTTTTATTTTGATAGGGTTATTAGATTAGGTGTAATTCATTTAAATATTTGATTTCTTTTTTATTTTGTGTAATTTAGTGTTTGTTTTTTTGTATTTAATTAATGTAATTTATTTAATTTTAGTGTAATGTTAGGTTTTAGTGTAAGACAGGTTAGGTTTTATTTTACAGGTAAATGTGTCTTTATTTTAACTTGGTAGTTAGTAAATAGTTAATAACTATTTACTAACTATTCTACCTAGTTAAAATAAATACAAACTTGCCTGTGCAATAAAAATAAAACCTAAGCTAGCTATAATATAACTATTAGTTATATTGTAGCTAGCTTAGGGTTTATTTTATAGGTAAGCATTTAGTTTTAAATAGGAATTATTTAGTTAATGATAGTAATTTTTATTTAGATTTATTTTAATTATATTAAAGTTAGTGGGTGTTAGGGTTAGGGTTAGATTAGGGTTAGGTTTAGGGGTCTATAACTTTAGTATAGTGGTAGCGACATTGGGGGCGACAGATTAGGGGTTAATAACTGTAATGTAGGTGGAGGTGACATTGGAGATGGCAGATTAGCGGTTAGTAAGTGTAGGTAGGTGGCGGCGATGTTAGGGGCAGCAGATTAGGGGTTAATAAGTATAATGTAGGTGGCAGCGATATTGGGGGCAGCAGATTAGGGGTTAATAAGTGTAATGTAGGTGGCGGCGATTTTGGGGGTGGCAGATTAGGGGTTAATAAGTATAATGTATGTGTTGGCGATGTCGGCGGCGGCAGATTAGGGGTGTTTAGACTTGGGGTTTATGTTAGGGTGTTAGGTGTAAACATAACTTTTATTTCCCCATAGGAATCAATGGGGCTGCGTTATGGAGCTTTACGCTGCTTTTTTGCAGGTGTTAAGCTTTTTTTAGCCGGCTCTCCCCATTGATATCTTTGGGGAAATTGCATGTAAAACCAGCTCAAAGCAGCGCTGGTATTGGAGTTCGGTATGGAGCTCAATTTTGCTCAATGCTCACTTATTGCCTGCTAACGCTGGGTTTTTGTAAACCTGTAATAGCAGCGCTATAGGGAGGTGAACGGTGACAATAACTTGCAAGTTAGCACCGAGCAGCTCTTACCGCAAAACTCGTAATCTAGCCGAATATTAGGAAAAGAGCTTGGCCATAGCCTTTACTATAAGAAGATTCCATTTATTAATGAACAATGGAAATATTAAGAATCTTAATGATGAGTCACACGAGACATATTCATTGGTTAATATTGTTTTGCTGGTAAAGCTGGTGTCAAATATTTTTTCTCTCTAATGAAAAATATATGGTGGTGATACAGAAAGTTACTCGTTGTGAATATACTGATAATAGAATATTGTTTGTATGACGTGTGTGACAATAATTTTGTCTCCAGCTCCAACATTAAATATGGAAATAAGCTATATCTGGTTTATTGTCCTACACGATAGCCTTGTCATTCATGAACCTAGGGCACCTCCTTTGCATATTACCATAACAAATAAATATATGTTAATGTATGCATACCAAAATGCCAAGTAGGGTTATATTCCATAGTTGAATTATAATTATTGAAAAACAAATGTTATTTATTTATTATGTAGTCTCATAATTAACAAGTTTTTATGTTGAGTTATGAATTTGAAATAGTGCAAAAGAAAAATGTAATATTCCAGTAGTGGCCCTCGTTCCAATCAATTCCTGTGAAAAGTGGATTATATGATGCTTAATTTACTAATTCAAACTCCAAAATGTTTGAAAAACCTTGACAGTATATTACTTTTGAAATGCATCCAGTCCATAAACACAGCAAATGTTTTTTACATGGGGATAATTATATACCAATATTCCAACAAATAACCAAACATGTTTTCAATACTTTGTCAAAGGATTTGTTTTCAATGTTCAAATGCTACACCCTGGACCATCAGAAATCACATTTTTGTCATTTTCCTTAGCTTTTTCTGGCTGCTTGTACATAATTTGTTGAGTGTTAAAGTTCTTATGCATGCTTTGTTTGCATGTAAATAAATCATATTTTGTTGTGTTATTTGTTTGCTTGTTTAAAGCAAAGTAAAAACTATAGTTCAAGTCATGCTTTTAAACTATTAAATAATGCACTAAATAAATACAGTTACCAAAATCTTCATGTGTGATTTCAAAGATGTTTTGTATCAAAATGTTAATTAATACATTGTTTAACATAAAACAACTTGAGATTTTTTATATAAAATGTTTTGAAGTCCGAGCAATCAAACAAATTTGCAATATGCTTTCATTATTTTTTTGCCCCTTTTTCATGTAACAGCTCTGAAAAATGAGGATTAATTCTGAGAACTAAAAATATTTAAAAATATTTTCCACTAATTGGCTTTCTCAGATAACAAATGCAAAACAATATGCTTTACACTAACATTGTGACTGTGGTTAGCCTTGTTGTCTGAAGACTTAAACCCTGATTGGCTTCTCCAAATAATGCAAATGGTGGGTGGAGTTTTGCTGTTGATAAACAACTGTAATAAAAACTGATGATAACCTCTTAATGAAGTTTGGGCGTTTCATGCCATTCTGAAAACATAGGGCCGAATTATTAAGCTCTGAATGGAGCTTGATGCCCCTGTTTTCGTGCGAGCCTTCAGGCTCGCTAGAAACAGCAGTTTTGAAGCAGCGGTCTTAAGACTGATGCTCCATAACTGGTGTGCCTGTTCTGTGGCTGCAGATATCAATCCGCATGATCCTATACAATTGTGCTGATTGACACCCCCTGCTAGCAGCAGGGGGCAGCATTGCACAAGCAGTTCACAGTAACTGCTTGTGCAATGATAAATGCCAACAGCGTATGCTGTCAGCATTCAGCGATGTCTGTCAGACATGATACGCTACAGCATATCAAGTTGGACAGACATTGATAAATTGGCCCCTTGCCTTAACACCTTTAGGACGGCATGGAATGGCTTAACTTATGTGGCTCCACTGCTCCAACCCCCTTGCCTTGCAATGCAGTCATTCCCCCAGGAGCCAATCAGTGTCATTGAAGTCACGTGATTGCAGTGACAGGGAATCATTGGCTGCCTGCATTTTCCTTTACCTCCCTTTTTCCTAAGTGTGATTTGAGGAGGGAGATATATATATATATATATATATATAGAGAGAGAGAGAGAGAGAGAGTCAGATAGATCTCTTCTAGAAAGTATCTCATTCAGTTATATACATCTCTAATAAGAAAAAATACTCAAAGATAAAAAAGTTAAATCTTTAGGTGCTAATCACAGTGTAAGTGCTGTGATCACACTGATCAGTAAGTGGGAAGTGTGAATTGGGGGTGGAAGTGGGATTTAGTCGATAGGTTGAGGGAGTTAGTGTTAGGTAGGAGTAAACAAATAAATAAACAAATTAACCCATTTATTGTTGTAAAAATCAATTTGTCAGATTTCCATGTATGAAGACAGAAATGGGCAGACCCCATATTTGACCCTGTACTTCCCAAAACCCCATAAAACCTGTACATAGATAGTTTTGCTGTACTTATGGGACATGGTAGAATACAAATATGGGTATTTTATTGCAGGATCATAATATTTACAACAAAAAATGTGTGAAAATACAATTTCTTAATTTCTCAAACTTAGCTGTTACATAATTGTTTATATATAAAGATTTGATGTAAACAAAAACCCTATTTATCCTCTAAAAAACAATGTATAATAAGTGTAGGTGCAATTAATGTGAAAGAGGTAAATTATGATTAAAGAAATATATAACTAAAATTCTAGGTTTTGTTAACGTTCAGAACTAGGACAATTGCGTCCATTCTTAGGTGATAAAATTATTTTTTTTTAAAAATTGCGTCCGTCCTTAGGGGATTAATTGGTAATCGCAAGGTATTTACTGTCCCTTTAATGTCATGAATTACGAATGGAGCAATATTTAGTGCTTTCACTCTCACTTAGGGCGCCATGTACTAAAGCGCGGGCGGACAGTTTCTTAACTCGCGAAGCTGTCCGCCCACCTCCGCTACACACGGGCAGCGGATCTATTGATCCGCTTGCCCGTATGTACCATTACACACTCATCGGAGTGTGTAATGCCCGCCCCTTCAATCGCGCAACCAATCACGCGACTGATGGGGCTGTCAATCACCGAGAGCGAGCGTGCTCTCTGTGATTTTGCTTCGCCACCTAAGAGGTGGCGTAGGCTGTAAGAAGCAGCGGTCTAATGACCGCTGCTTCTTACATTTTACATTGCGGGAAGCAGGCTCGCATATGGGAACCTGCCCCGCAAAGGCTCCGGAGCAGCTTTCGCTGCTTCGTACATGGAGCCCTTTAACTGCACCAGAAGTAAACTTTTTGTACGTGTCGGGTTGTGATCGTATTACAAGTTGAAAGTAAAACGTTATCGCTCTCACGCTAACCCGATCCAGGTAAAAAGCTAAAGTTAGAAAATTACGAGCGCGATAACCTATTCCCCAAAGAAGTCAATAAAGAAAAAAAATACACTCTCATGTTAAAGGGACAGTCTACACCAGAATTTTTATTGTTTTAAAAGATAGATAATCCCTTTATTACCCATTCCCCAGTTTTGCATAACCAACACAGTTATAATAATATACTTTTAACCTCTGTGATTATCTTGTATCTAAGCCTCTGCAAACTGCCCCTTTTTTCAGTTCTTTTGACAGACTTGCAGTCTAGCCAATCAGTGCCTGCTCCCAGATAACTTCACGTGCACGAGCACAGTGTTATCTATATGAAATATGTGAACTAACACCCTCTAGTGGTGAAAAAACTGTTAAAATGCAATCTGAAAGAGGTGGGCTTCAAGGTCTAAGAAATTAGCATATGGACCTCATAGCTTAAGCTTTCAACTAAGAATACCAAGAGAACAAAGCAAAATTGGTGATAAAAGTAAATTGGAAAATTGTTTAAAATTGCATGCTCTATCTGAATCATGAAAGTTTATTTTGGCCTAGACTGTCCCTTTAACCCAAACGCATATTCTCAAGTGTGCTAACCCAACATAAAAATATAAATATTTCCAATCTTCTTCACATAGCAGAATATGCTCTATTTATTCATAATTAATATTTCTATATATAGCTGATGGTATTTTGGTACAATGTGAATCTATAACCATGTGTATTGGGTACTTGTAAAGCACGTCTAATCACCCGTAAGGGTCTCAAGGCGCTGCTCATTTTATCAACCTTGGAAGGATGAACGCCTGAGTGGACCTCGCCGGGGATCGAACCTTCAACCCTTGGGTTGCTATAGAGCTCAGCCACAGTGCTTTAGCATGCTGGGCTATCTGTCTGACTATACCCATGATTATATATAGGTATAGATATATACATATATATACATATATATACATATATATATATATATATATATATATATATATACATATATACAGGAACATCTATTTAGAAATAATTAGAACATATTGCCCTATGTGCAGAACATTGGTATGGGAAGTACAGTACAGTATGTATTAACATACAGGCAGATTACAAGTTATGGGCGCAACGGGTACGAAACGAACGCAAAAAAATGTTGCGTTATGTCACACTCCATTACACTGCCATTACAAGTTTTGAAACAGCCAACTTGTGCATGTGATATGGTTGCGTTGAGCTCCATACCGCACAAAATACAAGCACTGCTTTGACGTGCACTCTTTCCCCATAGACATCAATGGGGAGAAAGTGTTAGAAAAAAACAGCTGCGATTGCGTAATGAAAAGTTCCATAACGCCGCCCCATTGATGTCTATTGGGGAAAAAAAGTTATGTTTAAACCTAACACTCTAACATAAACCCCACGTCTAAACACCCCTAATCTGCTTCCCCCGACATCGCTGACACCTACATAAATGTATTGACCCCTAATCTGCTGCTCCCGATATCGCTGCCACCAAAATAAATCTATTAACCCCTAGTCTGCCACTCCCGATATTGCTGCCACAATACTAACATTATTAATCCCTATTCCCCCGCACCCCAACATCACCCACACTATAATAAATCTATTAACCCCTATTCTGCCGCTCCCCAACATCGCCGCCACTAAATAAAGTTATTAACCCCTAAACCTCTGGCCTCCCACATCACTACCACTAAATAAACCTATTAACCCCTAAACCGCCAGCCCCGCACATCACAAAAACCTAAATTAAACTATATTAACCCCAAAACCTAACCGTAACCCTAAACCTAACCCCTAACTTTAACATAATTAAAATAGAGCTAAATTAAAGTTACAATTATTAACTAAATAATATCTATTTAAAACTAAAAACAAACTTACCTGTGAAATAAAACCTAAGCCAGCTACAATATAACTAAAAGTTATGGGTTTTATTTTTATTTCACAGGTAAGTTTGTATTTATTTTAACTAGGTAAACTAGTTAGTAAATAGTTATTAACTATTTACTAAATACCTAGTTAAAATAAATACAAACTTACCTGTGAAATAAAACCTAAGCTGCCTTACACTAAAACCTAACATTTTACAAAAATAAAAAGCCTACCATTACAAAAAATAAAAAAATACACTAAAATTACATAACATAAAAAACCTACCATTACAAAAAATAACAAACGAAATTATCCAAAACAATAAAAATTATTCCTATTCTAATACCCTTCTAAAAAAATAATAAAAAAAAAAATAATAAAAAACCCTAATCTATAATAAACTACCAAGGGCCCTTAAAAGGGCCTTTTGCAGGGCAAGATAACAGCTCCTACAAAATAAAAACAAACACCCCCTAACAGTTTACAATTCCCCACCCCCCAAACTCACAAAATAAAAATAAAGTAAAACCTAATCTACCCATTGCCCTGAAAATGGCATTTGCATGGGCATTGCCCTTAAAAAGGCATTGAGCTCTTTTGCTGCTCATTAAAAATAAAAAATGACTATTCTAAAAAAGAAAAACCCACCACAAAATGAAAAAAAAATTACACAAAATAACAAATAAATTATCCAAAATAATAGCAATTATTCCTATTCTAAAAAACACACCCCAAAAAACTTTAAAAAAACTAACGCTAACCCCTCTTTAGGTACTCACAGTTGCTGAAGTCCCGCTTGAAGGATATTCATCCCAGTGGCTCCGTCTTCTATCTTCATCCTTGCAGCATCTTCTATCTTCAGCCTTGCGGCGCGGAGCGGGTCCATCGTGAAGACATCCGGCGCGGAGCATATACGGTCGCCACTGAGTCTTCAATGCAAGGGAGCCTTTTCAAAATGGCATCCCTTGCATTCCTATTAGCTGATTTGATTTTGGAAATTCAAATCAGCCAGTAGGATGAGAGCTACTGAAATCCTATTGGCTGTTCAAAACAGCCAATAGCATGAGAGCTTCTGAAATTCTATTGGCTGTTCAAATCAGCCAATAGAATTTTAGTAGCTCTCATCCTATTGGCTGATTTGAACAGCCAATAGGATTTTAGTAGCTCTCATCCTATTGGCTGATTTGAATTTCAAAAATAAAATCAGCCAATAGGACTGCAAGTGATGCTATTTTGAAAATTCTCCCTTACATTGAAGATTCAGTGTACAGCGGCGACCGTATGAAGAGAATGCTCCCTGCCAGATGTCTTCAAGATGGACCCACTCGGCGCCGCTGGGATGAAAATAGAAGACGCCGCTGGGATGAAGATAAAAGATGCTGCCTAGATGAAGACAGAAGATGCCGCCTAATGGATGAAGACCTCACTGCCTTGGTGAAGACTTCTCGCCGCCTGGATGTCTGGACTTCAGAAACTGTAAGTGGATCATCAGGGTTAGTGTTAGGATTTTTTAAACTTTTTTGGTGTTTTTTTTTTTTTTTAGTTTAAGGTGTGGGCTTTTCTTAAAAGAGCTAAATGCCCTTTTCAGGGTAATGTAAAAGAGCTAAATGCCTTTTGAAGGGCAATGCCCATACAAACACCCTTTTCAGGGCTATGGGTAGCTTAGGTTATTGTTAGAGTTAGGTTTTTTTTATTTTGGGGGGTTGGTTGGGTGGTGGCCTGGTGGGTTTTACTGTTGGGCGGGTCTTTGTATTTTTTTACAGGTAGAAGAGCTGTTTAACTTAGTCTTAGGGCAATGCCCTACAAAAGGCCCTTTTAAGGGATATTGGTAGTTTATTGTAGGCAAGGGTTTTTTTTTTATTTTGGGTGTTTTTTTTTATTTTAATAGGGCTATTAGATTAGGTGTAATTCTTTTTTATTTTTGATAATTTCGTTTGTTATTTTTTGTAATTTAGTGTTTGTTATTTTTTGTAATTTAGTATTTTTTATTTTTTGTAATTGGATACTTTGCAATTTTTATAGTAGTTTTAGGATTTTTTTTAATGTGTATTTTAGTTTTCTTTAATTGGTAGTTAGTTTAATTTTAGTTTAATAGTTATATTAGTTTAATTGTCAGTTTAAACTTAGTTTTTTTAATTTGACAGGTAAGTTTTAATTTAATTTAAGATAGGGAAATTGTAATTTTAATATAAAGTTAGGGGGCTTTAGGTTTAGGGGTTACTAGTTTATATAAATTTATTGCTATGTGGGGGGCTTTCGGTTTAGGGGTTAATAGTTTCATTTAGTATATTTTGTTGTGGGGGGACTTGCGGTTTAGGGGTTAATAGGTTTATTTTAGTGGCGGCAGTGTCGGGGAGCGGCATAATAGGGGTTAATAACTTTAGTATAGTGGGGGCGATGTGGGCGGACGGCAGTTTAGGGGGTAATAATATTTAAATAGTGTTTGCGATACGGGAAGGTGGCGGTTTAGGGGTTAAAGGGACATTATACACTATTTTTTTCTTTGCATAAATGTTTTGTAGGTGATCTATTTATATAGCCCATAAAGTTTTTGTTTTTTTTAAATGTATAGTTTTGCTTATTTTTAAATAACATTGCTCTGATTTTCAGACTCCTAACCAAGCCCCAAAGTTTTATGTGAATACCGTCAGCTACCTTCTCCAGCTTGCTCCTGTTTGTGTAAATGGTCTTTTCATATGCAAAAGAAGGGGGAGGGGGGTGTCTTATTTCCCACTTGCAGTGGGCTTTCCAGCTAGCTTTTAAATAGAGCTAAACTGAGAGCTTCTAAGTAAGTTTTTAAACAGTTTTATACTGGATTTTTATATCATTATCTGTGCATCTTATTCTTTATAGTAGTGTCTATTACACGCAGTTATATGAAAATGAGTGTATACTGTCCCTTTAATAGCTTTATTATAGTGGTGACGATGTCGGGGAGCGGCAGAATAGGGGTTAATACATTTTATTTGTGGCGGCGATGTCGGGACTGGCAGATTAGGGGTTAATAACTTTAATATAGTATTTATGATGCGGGAGGGCCTCGGTTTAGGGGTTAAAAGGTAGTTTATAGGTGTTAGTGTACTTTGTAACACTTTCGTTATGAGTTTTATGTAACAGTTTTGTTGCGTAAAATTTATAACTACTGCTCTCAGATGGCAGAACGGATCTTGTCGTCATAGGTTGTAACACAAACTTTTTAGCCTCACCGCAAAACTTGTAATGGCTGCGCTACGGAAGTCACATGAAAAAACATAATTTTTACGAGTGCGGGACTGATGTTGCGTTACAGGCTAAAAGGCTTGCGATACAGCTATACCGACAAGACTTGTAATGGCAGCGTTGCTGTTTTAACGCTGAAATAAAAAAAAATTCAGTGCTAAAACACGAACGCACAACTCGTAATCTACCTGATACATAGTTAAGCACTTAATTTAAAATGAATATTTAATAAATATGCTTTTACATGTATTTTATATTTGACTGCAAAGGGCTCCAATGCACTTCTATATATGTCTATATATGTGTATAAGTGTATTTATATGTGTATATATGTCTGTAAATACAATTATATGAATACATAATGAATAAATATATATATATATCTTTAGACATGTATATGTATGCATCTCTACGCTAAACACCTGAGATCTCATATTTTTGAGCCTTTACAACTTTTTTGTGCAATATTTTTTTTTAGAATAATATTTATTAGATAGTGTTATTATGAGTTAAACTGTACTTTTAAATGTGTTACTCCAATGTGCCATCATTGGTAAAGTAGAAGAATCTTCATTAAAACATATTATGCAGTTACTCATCTGTCAATCTTTACTTTTGTATTGGCCGTTTATTTTGTCCTTCAGTTATCGTCTCTGAATATCTACTTAAAAAACTACTGCAAAAATCTGCTAAAGGATCATTAACGTCTACATTAATTATTTGAAAATATCTGTTACTTACGGTATATGTTTATGTGCATTTCCCATCTTAGAAGCAAAAAACTCCCTTGCAAACCTGCTAACCTGCTTAAAATTCAGGTGTGTGTGTTTTTTTTTTTTTGGTTTGTTTTTTTTTTTAAACTGATTTGGCAGTTATATCTATGGATAGTATCACTTTTGAAATTGTTAAAAAAAACTGCTATATAATGTGTTTGAATTTAGATATTTTATAATGGGAGCACCAATTAATACTGCACATTCTTTTAAACGTACATCAAACTAAAAAATGTTCTATTATACATATAAAAATAATCATTTAAATATGTTGACATTTGAATTGCTTGTTTAAATATTAAGTAAAAGCTGTTTAAACGGTCATTTAACACTTCTTGCTTTTGTGTAAAAAAAAAAGTGCTTTTCCCCCACTGCCTAGAGAGGTCATGAAGTAAATTCTGTAACTTAGGTTATCAAATTGATGCAAATTGCCCAAAATAAGCAATTTAATTTTGAAGCATTTTGAAAATCTAGGTTACAGAACTTGCAGGGAGTATAGGACAATTTAATTGTATTGAATCTCATTTTAAGTTAAAATTTAAACTTAACTGCAAGTATCAGTTGTACATTATACCCATTGGTTTTTAACTACTTCTTACTGTAATCAAGTGCCCTATCAACCAATTAGAAGAATGTGCCTATAATACATTGAGTATTTGTAGGAAGAACTGCATTAGTTTCAATTAACATTTAGCTTTTACTTCACTTTTTTCATGTAATATAAAAAATTATTATCAACATGTTGAGGTTGTTTATTGCTCTTTCATACGTATGACACAAATATTGTGAGAACAGTGGACCTTTAAGAGTTCAGGACATTAAAGTTCCTAAATGTATTATGCATAGAACGGATAGGGGGAAAAAAAAGTAGCTAGGAATGGCTTTTTCATCTATTATAGTAAATGCCTTTAATAAAGCTGGCTGGTGAAATCATAAATGTTGCATCAAAGAATGAATGTGAGAAGTGATAAGCTTTGACTGCTTTTCTAACAAGGGAAGACACATCAAAGTAAAATTTGACACACCTTTTCTAAATGAAAAAATGATAAATATTGTTCTCACTTTATATAGCTGACAGAACTGACAAAGACCATCAGAAGAGTTGATTATAGTGGGGTGACAGCTTGAAATTCTTTTATTTTTTAATTCAATCCAACAGATAGCGAAGCTTTTCCTCATCTTGCGGTCTGTAAAATAGGATAGTACAGTTAGCATAAAATGTATTAGGGAAGACATTATTTAATTTATGTGTGGGGAGGTAAATATTTCTTCATGTAAAAACCATAACTGTAAACTATTAATTGATAATATTCATGAGTGAATATTATATTTCTGCTATAATAAAGAAATATTTAACTGAAATTATCCCACATAAAGAGTCAGATTATAGGTTGAGTACAAAATTCAAGCGGTATTGAGCATAAACATTGCAGGAGTACAATCCAAACGACTTGCTATTTTGTTCTGGTATTAACCCCTTCCCTATGTTAGGAAGTTCCATGCCGTCCTAACTGCTTAGGGATTTAGCGCCATTAGGAGGGCATAGAATGTCCTATCCATTTGGTTACTGAAGCTAACGACAATTCCTGAATGGGATTGCGGCCTGAAGAGGGTGCCTAGTATTATAGGCATGCCTCCCTGACCCCATCCCATCATTGATATCTCCTGATTGCATGCACGATTGCGTGATTTCAATTAGTTTACATCGGAAAAAGGGCAAATTAGGCCCATCATGAATGGGTTAAAAAGTCCATGGTTAAAGTGATTTGAAAGTGCTTCAAATTTCATTGAATAGGTTGAAATATGATAAAATGCTCAAATACCTTATGTTTTCCCAAACCCACTGTGAAGCTAATTGCATGAGCCAATCATGGTGGGCAACCAGAGTTTACTATTTACTTTTAGTTCCTGGTAGCTTGCACGTAACCACGCATGCGCTATGGAGTTCACTTGTCCCACGCATGCGCAATTGATTAAAGAGCAATGTGCTTTTGTCACATAGGCCTAGATTTGGAGTTTGGCGGTAGATGGGCTGTTAACGCTACACAGGCTTTTTTCTGGCCGCACCATAAAATTAACTCTGGTATCGAGAGTTCAAAAAAATGCTGCGTTAGGCTCCAAAAAAGGAGCGTAGAGCATTTTTACCGCAAATGCAACTCTCGATACCAGAGTTGCTTACGGACGCGGCCAGCCTCAAAAACGTGCTCGTGCACGATTCTCCCATAGGAAACAATGGGGCTGTTTGAGCTGAAAAAAAACCTGCGTTCAGCTCCTAACGCAGCCCCATTGTTTCCTATGGGGAAACACTTCCTACGTCTGCTCCTAACACTCTAACATGTACCCCGAGTCTAAACACCCCTAACCTTACACTTATTAACCCCTAATCTGCCGCCCCCGCTATCGCTGACCCCTGCATTATATTATTAACCCCTAATCTTCCGCTCCGTAAACCGCCGCAACTTACATTATCCCTATGTACCCCTAATCTGCTGCCCCTAACACCGCCGACCCCTATATTATATTTATTAACCCCTAACCTGCCCCCCACAACGTCGCCGCCAGCTACTTACAATAATTAACCCCTAATCTGCTGACCGCAAAGCGCCGCCACCTACGTTATCCTTATGTACCCCTAATCTGCTGCCCCTAACACCGCCGACCCCTATATTATATTTATTAACCCCTAATCTGCCCCCCTCAACGTCGCCGACACCTGCCTACACTTATTAACCCCTAATCTGCCGAGCGGACCTGAGCGCTACTATAATAAAGTTATTAACCCCTAATCCGCCTCACTAACCCTATAATAAATAGTATTAACCCCTAATCTGCCCTCCTTAACATCGCCGACACCTAACTTCAATTATTAACCCCTAATCTGCCGACCGGAGCTCACCGCTATTCTAATAAATGTATTAACCCCTAAAGCTAAGTCTAACCCTAATACTAACACCCCCCTAAATTAAATATAATTTAAATCTAACGAAATTAATTATCTCTTATTAAATAAATTATTCCTATTTAAAGCTAAATACTTACCTGTAAAATTAATCCTAATATAGCTACACTATAAATTATAATTATATTGTAGCTATTTTAGGATTTATATTTATTTTACAGGTAACTTTGTATTTATTTTAACCAGGTACAATAGCTATTAAATAGTTAAGAACTATTTAATAGTTACCTAGTTAAAATAATAACAAAATTACCTGTAAAATAAGTCCTAACCTAAGTTATAATTAAACCTAACACTACCCTATCAATAAATTAATTAAATAAAATACCTACAATTACCTACAATAAAACCTAACACTACACTATCAATAAATAAATTAAATACAATTTCTACAAATAACTACAATTTCATAAACTAACTAAAGTACAAAAAATAAAAAATAACTAAGTTACAAAAAATAAAAAAATATTTACAAACATAAGAAAAATATTACAACAATTTTAAACTAATTACACCTACTCTAAGCCCCCTAATAAAATAACAAAGACCCCCAAAATAAAAAAATGCCCTACCCTATTCTAAATTAATAAATTTAAAAGCTCTTTTACCTTACCAGCCCTGAACAGGGCCCTTTGCGGGGCATGCCCCAAGAAATTCAGCTCTTTTGCCTGTAAAAAAAAACATACAATACCCCCCCCAACATTACAACCCACCACCCACATACCCCTAATCTAACCCAAACCCCCCTTAAATAAACCTAACACTAAGCCCCTGAAGATCATCCTACCTTGTCTTCACCATACCAGGTTCACCGATCGGTCCAGAAGAGCTCCTCCGATGTCCTGATCCAAGCCCAAGCGGGGGGCTGAAGAGGTCCATGATCCGGCTGAAGACTTCATCCAAGCGGGCCAGAAGAGGTCTTCCATCCGATTGAAGTCTTCATCCAAGCGGCATCCATCCGGAGCGAAGCGGCAGCATCCTGAAGACCTCCACCGCGGAACATCCATCCTGGCCGACGACTGAACGACGAATGACGATTCCTTTAAATGACGTAACCCAAGATGGCGTCCCTCGAATTCCGATTGGCTGATAGGATTCTATCAGCCAATCGGAATTAAGGTAGGAATATTCTGATTGGCTGATGGAATCAGCCAATCAGAATCAAGTTAAATCCGATTGGCTGATCCAATCAGCCAATCAGATAGAGCTCGCATTCTATTGGCTGATCGGAAAAGCCAATAGAATGCGAGCTCAATCTGATTGGCTGATTGGATCAGCCTATCGGATTGAACTTGATTCTGATTGGCTGATTCCATCAGCCAATCAGAATATTCCTACCTTAATTCCGATTGGCTGATAGAATCGTATCAGCCAATCGGAATTCGAGGGACGCCATCTTGGGTGACGTCATTTAAAGGAACCGTCATTCGTTGTTCAGTCGTCGGCCAGGATGGATGTTCCGCGGTGGAGGTCTTCAGGATGCTGCCGCTTCGCTCCGGATGGATGCCGCTTGGATGAAGACTTCAATCGGATGGAAGACCTCTTCTGGCCCGCTTGGATGAAGACTTCAGCCGGATCATGGACCTCTTCAGCCCCCCGCTTGGGCTTGGATCAGGACATCGGAGGAGCTCTTCTGGACCGATCGGTGAACCTGGTATGGTGAAGACAAGGTAGGATGATCTTCAGGGGCTTAGTGTTAGGTTTATTTAAGGGGGGTTTGGGTTAGATTAGGGGTATGTGGGTGGTGGGTTGTAATGTTGGGGGGGGGGTATTGTATGTTTTTTTTTACAGGCAAAAGAGCTGAATTTCTTGGGGCATGCCCCGCAAAGGGCCCTGTTCAGGGCTGGTAAGGTAAAAGAGCTTTTAAATTTATTAATTTAGAATAGGGTAGGGCATTTTTTTATTTTGGGGGTCTTTGTTATTTTATTAGGGGGCTTAGAGTAGGTGTAATTAGTTTAAAATTGTTGTAATATTTTTCTTATGTTTGTAAATATTTTTTTATTTTTTGTAACTTAGTTATTTTTTATTTTTTGTACTTTAGTTAGTTTATGAAATTGTAGTTATTTGTAGAAATTGTATTTAATTTATTTATTGATAGTGTAGTGTTAGGTTTTATTGTAGGTAATTGTAGGTATTTTATTTAATTAATTTATTGATAGGGTAGTGTTAGGTTTAATTATAACTTAGGTTAGGACTTATTTTACAGGTAATTTTGTTATTATTTTAACTAGGTAACTATTAAATAGTTCTTAACTATTTAATAGCTATTGTACCTGGTTAAAATAATTACAAAGTTGCCTGTAAAATAAATATTAATCCTAAAATAGCTACAATATAATTATAATTTATATTGTAGGTATATTAGGATTTATTTTACAGGTAAGTATTTAGCTTTAAATAGGAATAATTTATTTAATAAGAGTTAATTAATTTCGTTAGATTTAAATTATATTTAAGTTAGGGGGGTGTTAGTGTTAGGGTTAGACTTAGCTTTAGGGGTTAATCCATTTATTATAGTAGCGATGAGCTCCGGTCATCAGATTAGGGGTTAATAATTGAAGTTAGGTGTCGGCGATGTTAGGGAGGGCAGATTAGGGGTTAATACTATTTATGATAGGGTTAGTGAGGCGGATTAGGGGTTAATAACTTTATTATAGTAGCGCTCAGGTCCGCTCGGCAGATTAGGGGTTAATAAGTGTAGGCAGGTGTCGGCGACGTTGAGGGGGGCAGATTAGGGGTTAATAAATATAATATAGGGGTCGGCGGTGTTAGGGGCAGCAGATTAGGGGTACATAAGGATAACGTAGGTGGCGGCGCTTTGCGGTCGGCAGATTAGGGGTTAATTATTGTAAGTAGCTTGCGGCGACATTGTGGGGGGCAGGTTAGGGGTTAATAAATATAATACAGGGGTCGGCGGGGTTAGGGGCAGCAGATTAGGGGTACATAAGTATAACGTAGGTGGCGGTCGGCAGATTAGGGGTTAAAAAAATTTAATCGAGTTGCGGCGATGTGGGGGGACCTCGGTTTAGGGGTGCATAGGTAGTTTATGGGTGTTAGTGTACTTTAGGGTACAGTAGTTAAGAGCTTTATGAACCGGCGTTAGCCCAGAAAGCTCTTAACTCCTGCTTTTTTCCTGCGGCTGGAGTTTTGTCGTTAGAGCTCTAACGCTCACTTCAGAAACGACTCTAAATACCGGTGTTAGGAAGATCCCATTGAAAAGATAGGATACGCAATTTACGTAAGGGGATCTGCAGTATGGAAAAGTCGCGGCTGAAAAGTGAGCGTTAGACCCTATTTTGAGTGACTCCAAATACCGGCGGTAGCCTAAAACCAGCGTTAGGAGCCTCTAACGCTGGTTTTCACGGCTAACGCCGAACTCTAAATCTAGGCCTATGTTTGCACAGAGAGTTGCCCAGAAAGCCGGTGTCAGCATTGACTATATATGTATGCCCTATTGCCTTAGAAAGTGCTGACAAAAGTCTTCTATGATGTTGATGGTCATGCGTGAGCCCACTGATTCCACTGCACATGCACACATTTTCATATGTAAATTAAAAAGGCATTCTTATTGCTATTATAATGTGTGACATCCCATTTCTGTGGGCTGACGTTAGTTACATCATTATCAAAATAAAAAAATGTATTTCATATATCTTAGATGCTTCATTTTAAATGAAAAGTAAACAGTATTTATTTATGTTACACATAAATGTTACACATATAGCTTGAGGCTCGCCGGAAACAGACGTTATGAAGCAGTGGTCTAAAGACAGCTGTTCCATAACCTGTCTGCCTGCTCTGATGCGGCAGACAGAAATCAACCTGATTGAATACGATCGGGTTGATTGACACCCCCTGCTAGCGGCCGCATATCTAGAAGGGGCGGTATTGCACCAGCAGTTTACAAGAACTGCTGGTGCAATGATAAATGCCGACAGCATAAGCTGTCGGATTTATCGAAATGCAGCGGACATGATACGCTACATTGTATCATGTCCGCTCACACATTAATAAATTGACCCCTTATAATCCTTTAATGTTTATCGTCAACACAGTAGTGTACTGGGTATTAGACTATTCATGTTTCATAGTGAAAGTGTATAATTTCCCTCATATAACAATTTTTATATACAGATCATTTTTATATACAGATAAAACTTGCATGTAAAGCCAATGGAGTGCAAAACCTCCACCCCAGTGGTTTCATTTTTGGTTAAGTTCTTTGCTATACACCTTTTTATATGTTTCACTTTACAATGCAAGCAAATACCTGGTTTTCAAAAGTGTTAAAAGATAAAGTAGTATTACTTGTAATATGTGCACAATGAGTGCTCTAGTACGGCATCCCATTAAAAGTATAGGGTGAGTTATATAAGTAGCAGGTGCATTAAAATGGTTTGGTTAAAGGGACATAAAAAATAAAATATTTCATGATTCTGCTAAAGAATATCATTTTAAAAATGTTTCCAATTTACTAAGTTTTATTAAATTTGCGTCATTCTCATTTTATTCTTTAAAGGGACAGTCAACACCAGAATTTTTGTAGTTTAAAAAGACAGCTAATCCCTTTATTACTCATTCCACAGTTTTGCATAACCAACACTGTTATATTAATATACTTTTTACCTCTGTGATTACCTTGTATCTAAGCTTCTGCTGACTGCCCCCTTATTTCAGTTCTTTTGACAGACTTGCATTTTAGCCAATCAGTGGTCACTCCTAGGTCACTTCACGTGCATGAGCTCCATGTTATCTATATGAAACACATGAACTAATGCCCTCTAGTGGTCAAAATGTATTCAGATTAGAGGCAGTCTTCAAGGTCTAAGAAATTAGCATATGAACCTCCTAAATTTAGCTTTCAACTAAGAAAACCAAGAGAACAAAGCAAAATTAGTGATAAAAGTAAATTGGGAAGTTGTTTAAAATTACATTCCCTATTTAAATCATGAAAGTTTTTTTTGGACTTGACTGCCCCTTTAAGAAAAGATATCTCGATTAGGATATCCATAGGGGGCACATATGGATATGTGTATATGTGATAAAAAGAAGTGAATATATACATATATATACTGTATATATATATATATATATATATATATATATATATATATTATATTTATATATTTCTAAAAGTGAGGAAAATATATTACCTAATATATAATAAGTGATTAATAAGAGCGATAATAAAAATCAATCTGTTGTGACAATTTACTATATAGACTAATCACCAAAAAATTAAAAAGGATTGCAGTCTAAAACAAGGTATAAAAATGAAGTTCATATTCCCCAAGACAGCTCTGCTTGAAACCATTGGTGCGAACATTCATCCATGAGAAAAAGAAGAGAAAGACAAGGGGCTCCTCCTAGTGTAACCATGTAGGAGGTAACAAGCAATATGGAGTAAGATCATTTGTAGATGCACCTTTAAAGTGTCAAGGTGCTTGTGAAACAGGCTGACAATCACAGCAGTCAGCACGTTGATATCACAGGATCTCTTGACCTGTCCGCTGGTTTTCGTCTGCCGTACTACTGCTCTGTATAAGAAACCTGTCACTGTGGGTATAGTCTCAGTAGAGTAAACCTCGGAAACCGCAGTGGTAATGTCATTAGATATGGTTTCTTCAGATAAGTTTTTACTGTGGTTCTACCCTCAACAGGAAAAACATATAGTGGATAGTCACCCATTGTATATATGTACAACAATGACTTCTCTGAACACAATCAATCCTATCAGTTATAAAAGAAATATTGACAGCAAAACAGACACACCAAATTTAACACCTAAAGGCACTTGATAAATGTACACTCTAAAAAAGAATGATAACACATGTATAATAAATTATATGATAAATGACTCCAAAGAAGTAGGAACAGGGCCTCTACATATAAGATGTAATAGGTTTTTTTAGGGATTTGGAAATAATTGAGAGTTATCGCTTAACACTCACAAGTCTCCTTGAACTATATATAGGTTAACAAGTAGAGAAGCTGTCCACCTGCAATGGCCACTTGCAATACTGCCTCCTGTGACGTAATTTAAAATTGCACATAAGCTTTCTTGTGCAATGCTGCCCCCACCTGGTCAATCAGGGCATGCCAAATCACCAGGACAAGTGAGTGTCATGGTGATTTATCCATCAACCTTTAAGGCGACAGAGAGGAAAAATATAAAGGTCTGCAAAGCCTCAAAATCTGTGATTACAGCTTAAAGTAAATGTAAATTTTGATGCTAAAGTGCCCGGTTTTTAAAAATTTGATTAAAAACAGGGGCACTTTAATTCATCAAAATTTACATTTCACTCGTGTTGTGAAAAAAACTTACCTTTTAATCTTGACAGCTGCTCCAGCTTCCTCCGCCTGTCGCAAAGCCTCTTGCTGGGTCTAAAATGAGGAATCCGTCTTCCTCCAATAACGGCTTTGAATCAGACACTGATTCCCCCGGGGGGGAAGCTGTGATGGGAGGATGGCCGATCCATCATTTCTGATGTCAGAAATGGCTTTGCGATGACTGGGGGAAGCTGGAAAGGCTGTCAAGTTTAAAAGGTAAAACGAGTGAAATGTAAATTTTGCTGAATTAAAGTGCCCCTGTTTTTAATCAATTTTTTTAAAAACAGGGCACTTTAGCATCAAAATTTACATTCACTTTAATAAGTTTACCTCTAAGTAGGTTCCTTTTGTTCTTTGTATGTACTCACATGTTCTTGGAGACTTGAGTTTTTGGGGAGCTGTCCCTCTCTGGTGTTTTTGAATCTGCAAAACATGGTAAAGAAAGAACTTGTAAGTAATTATGAAAGATTGAGATATACACTTCTCTTACTATTGTCAGATCTCTTGTTTAAAGGCACATAATACAGCAAATTATTTCCAGTCACATAGGTTGCAACATAAGCATATTACTGGTCAAGTGAAATTGTCTAATGTCAATTATTTTGCATTGTGGTATCTTCTGATCTGTTATTCCATTCTGTATGTAAGCCCCAGCACAACATAGAAAATTTGTGTTATCTCCTGTGTGTGCCTATTCCTGTCCTAACTTAATAATGGGTTGGTGGGATCTTACCCAAATTTATGGCAATAGTAATCCCTGTTCCCAATACATTAAACTATATCATCGTTATATTTGTGACCTGATACTGGTATGGTTGAGTGAAGTATCCACTATTGACCTTTGTACAATTACTGAATGACAATGAATGGGGCCTAAAGTTCACTTACAAGACTAACAAAATTACAATACATTTTCTCGATCTAGTGTTAAACTCTGATATGTCTAAACAAAAGGTAGAGACTACTATTTTCAGAAAACCCATTCCGGGTAATACCCTACTCCATGGTAAGAGTAACCATCCCTGCAGAGTCCCCTATTCAATTGCGAAAGGGCAGTTTATTAGAACCAAAAGTAATTGCTCGAATAATACTGAATATGAAACAAAAAGTAAGGATTTGGCTAGACTGACACAGAGAGGCTATAGTGGGGATGTAATAAAGAGGGCTAGAATGGAAGTTGACAAACTGGACAGAAAAACCCTGCTATTGGACTAACCAAAACATCACCGAACCAATTCTGAATCAAATAGATTGGAACCAGTGACATGTGTCACACAGTATTCATCAGATTATGATGATATATGCAAGATCATACGGAAGAACCTACCTATGATTTTGTCCGATGATGGTTTGGTAAAAACAATAGGAAAAGGGTGTAGATTATCATACAGGGGAGGGGTCACAATTGGTAATTGTGTCTCGCCCAGTGAACACCCCACACGAGGTGCTACCAGTTCTTGGCTCGACTCCAAGGGTATTTACAGGTGTGGGTATAGTGCATGTATTCCCTGCAGCTTTATACAGAGAGGGGACTCTTTTGAATCTTTTTCAACTGGGAAAAACTACACTTTGACATCATGTGTCAACTGCAGATCAAAGAATGTGATCTATCTTATATGGTGTACTTGTACTGACAGACAATATGTTGGATGTACCTCATCAGAAAAGTCAGAGAAAGGATTAGACAACATTAAAAGGTCTGATCCCTGCTCTGGGATGGCAAAACATTGTATTAATGTGAATGAAAGCTCTAGTGCCATTCTGAGATGGATGGTTATAATGGATGGTTGAATCCCGCATCCCTAAGGTCTTTAATTCGGCATATGGTGTCATTAATTTCTGGGAGTAGACATATAAATTAAACAGTATTATCAATACCTTTGCTATTACCAATGTATCAATTATCCAAACAGATAATATGGGTCAAAATAATCTGATAATAGACTGTTTAAAATACAGTATTGCTAATACCAAGGTACCAAATAACTTAATAGTTACTGTATAATTATATAGGGATTATCCAAACCTCACACAGGTTTTGATCAAATAATCCCACTTTTCTGTGTTATCTCCACTCCATTTCACTAAAATATATTGAGGTTTCCCATTTTTTACCTTTATAGATCTATTATGGATTTCATCTAAAGACCTTAGCTTGTGAGCTAATATATGAAAACCAGTGGCTAATAATTTGACCACTACATTGGATGGCTAAGAGTTGGAATATAGAATACATGTAACTCATGACACTGTTGCCTCTTATGGCTTCCATATGATTGAGTGGTTTGTGTGATCTGACAATCAGCTATCTGTAAATTGAATGTCTGTGCGTCCCTCTTAACACTACGGTTAAATACAGGTGTTTAATGATATTGGTATTCACTATTTTACTATTTTACATTTCCTATTTTTGATCATATTTTTATTCCATTCATGTGACTTTTAACACCTGCTTGTGTTGTGTTCAAACTGGACTTACATATGTGTCCTATTTGCACAAATGTCATTATGTCAAAATATTAAAAATGTGCGATTCATTTCGGATCCATTCGGAAATTCGACCGAATTTGTAAAATTTGGTATTCGGATCGATTCGAATTTCCGAATTAAAATAGTGCCGAATCTACCGAATAAATCCAAATTAGTTCGGATTTATTCGGTAGATTCGGATGGCCATGAATTGCACTAGTATTGTACAGTATATTAGGTTATATCACTCTGCTATGGGTTACACCCTAATATATAGTACATTATACTAGTCTAATACACAGCACATCCCACCTAACACTAACCGAAATTCCGAATCCAGCCGAATTTATTCAAATCTGAATAAATCCGAAATGAATCCGAAACAAATTGATTAACATTTTTCTGAATTCGAATCGATCCGAACCGAAATTCGAAAAAATCTGAATCGATCCGAACCAAATTTTTTCGCCATGCACATGTCTACAAAATATTATTTTGTCTTCGCTTGTATATTGTGTTTTTTGTCTCTATCACTTTGTATATACAAACATATATATGTATATAAGTGTATAGATTTTCCAAGTACACCTTTGTATGCAATTGCAATATATTGCCTAGATTTAGAATTTTGTCGGTAAAGATCCGCGTAGCTAACGCTGCTTTTTTTTCCAGCAAACCCTTAAGCCAACATTGGTATTTAGAGTTATATGAGTGCCTGCGTTAGGCTCAGAAAAGGGAGCATTGAGCATAATTTACCTTCCCTTCAACTCTTAATACCAGTGTTGCCTACGGTATCGGTAACCTGGAAAAACGTGCTCGTGCAAAATATCCCCATAGGATACAATGGGGCTGAGCTGGCTGGAAAAAACCTAACAGCTGCAAAAAAGCTGCGTTCAGCTCCTAGCGCAGCCCCATTGTTTCCTATGGGGAAACACTCTCTAAGTCTACACCTAACACCCTAACATGAACCCCGAGTCTAAACACCCCTAACCTTACACTTATTAACCCCTAATCTGCCGCCCCCGCTATCGCTGACACCTGCATTATATTATTAACCCCTAATCTGCCGCTCCGGACACCACCATAACCTACATTATCCCTATGAACCCCTAATCTGCTATTGGAACAGCCAATAGAATGCAAGCTCAATACGATTGGCTGATTGGATCAGCCAATCAGATTTTTCCTACCTTAATTCCAATTGGCTGATAGAATCCTATCAGCCAATCGGAATTGAAGGGACGCCATCTTGGATGACGTCCCTTAAAGGAACCGTCATTCGTCGTTCAGTCATCGGTTGAAGAGGATGGCTCCGTGTCGGCTCCTTTGAAGATGTTTCCGCTCCGAATGGATGAAGATTGAAGACGCTGCCTGAATGAAGACTTCTACCGGATCAAGGACCTCCTCTGCACACCTTGGATGAAGATTTCGGCCCGTTGGGTGAAGACGACTCAAGGTAGGGAGATTTTCAGGTGGTTAGCATTAGTTTTTTTAAGGGGGGTTTGGGTGGGTTAGAGTAGGGGTATGTGGGTGGTGGGTTTTAATGTTGGGGGGAGGGGTTTTATTTTTTTTACAAGTAAAAGAGCTGATTACTTTGGGCAATGCCCCGCAAAAAACCCTTTTAAGGGCTGGTAAAAGAGCTGATTACTTTTGTAATTTAGAATAGGGTAGGGCATTTTTTTATTTTGGGGGGATATTTTATTTTATTAGGGGGCTTAGATTAGGTATAATTAGTTTAAACTTCTTGTATTTTTTTTTATTTTTTGTAATTTAGTGGGTTTTTTTTGTATTATAGATTAGTTTATTTAATTGTATTTTAGTTTAGCTAACTGTAGTTAATTAATTTAATTAATTTAATGATAGTGTAGTGTTAGGTGTATTTGTAACTTAGGTTAGGATTTATTTTACAGGTAATTTTGTACTTATTTTAACTAGGTAGCTATTAAATAGTTATTAACTATTTAATAGCTATTCTACCTAGTTAAAATAAATACAAAGTTGCCTGTAAAATAAATATAAATCCTAAAATAGCTACAATGAAATTATTAGTTATATTGTAGCTATATTAGGGTTTATTTTATAGGTAAGTATTTAGTTTTAAATAGGAATAATTTATTTAATTATAGGAATATTATTTCGTTTAATTTAAATTATATTTAAGTTAGGGGGGTGTTAGGGTTAGGGTTAGACTTCGGTTTAGGGGTTAATAACTTTATTATAGTAGCGGCGATATTGCAGGCGGGAGAATCAGGGTTTATAATTGTAGGTAGGTGGCGGCGATGTTAGGGAGGGCAGATTAGGGGTTAATAAAATTTATTATACTGTTTGTGAGGCGGGAGTGCGGCGGTTTAGGGGTTAATACATTTATTATAGTGGTGGTGAGGTCCGGTCAGCAGATTAGGGGTTAATAAGTGTAGGTAAGGTAGCGGCGACGTTGGGGGGGTAGATTAGGGGGTAATAAATATAATATAGGTGTCAGCGATGTTAGGGGCAGCAGATTAGGGGTTCAAAGCTATAATGTAGGTGGCGGCGGTGTCCGGTCGGCAGATTAGGGGTTAAAAAAATTTATTAGAGGGTTGGCAATGTGGGGGTACATAGGTAGTTTATGGGTGTTAGTGTACTTTGTAGCACAGTAGTTGGGAGCTTTATGTTCCGGCGTTATCCCATAAAGCTCTTAACGACAGACTTTTTTTTGCGGTAGGAGTCTTGTCGGTAGGGGCTCTACCACTCACTTGTTCCAAGACTCCAAATACCAGCATTAGGCAAATCCCATAGAAAAGATAGGATACGCAATTGACGTAAGGGGATCTACGGTAGCCTGGAGTTGCAGAAAGGAAGTGAGCGGTAGACCCTTTCCTGTCTGACTCTAAATAACAGCAGGCAGTAAAAAGCAGCGTTAGGACCCCTTAACGCTGCTTTTGACAGCTAACACCAAACTCTAAATTTAGCCGTATGTTTCTTAGTGACAAGACTACCATAGTATAGGGTTAATAGGGTTAATCCTGCTGTGGGCAGTTCATACAATCAATTAACCAATTAAGGCAAATAGCCAATAGGAAAGCAGCACTTGCTTTTAAATATTGAGTAGAATTTTAACATGGTTATGTCTACGATTAAGGCCCAAAGGCCAAAACATGTCAGACGTTGCATCATTGATGCTGCTGTTTTAAACTTTGTATGAATAAAGACTTTACCTTTTAAGAAGGTGTGCCGGCTTCTCTACTACTTGAACGTTGTTAATTTTCCCTACCAGCAAGGCACCTTCCATTTGGATCGTGTTTCCTGACCTACTATTAGTGGCTCCCTGGATCATGTGGTAGAAACGTGATTAGTGATTAGCGGTTAGGACCTAAGGCTGTACCTGATGATACCACACATTCTGGGATGAAGAATAGCATCCGGAGGTCTCTCTTACCTTACTGGAGGACACAGACTGTGGATCCTTAAGTACGACCTGTTCTTTCTTCCTCGCTAAGCGAGGTGGTGAGGGCGCTGAAGAGGAGGTGTGCATGGCGGTAGAATGTCCCTCTTGTCATTTTCTTTGTTTGTGACTGTTACACGCTGCCCTCCCTACGGTATTGTCAGCTCCTATACTAACCATATCCTATCACATCACATTTTGCAAAGTATTTTGCCATCCGACTGTCACTAAGTTTAAGAGCCAGCTCAGCTTGTGTCATCTCTCTTCGTTCTCTATATGCTGTTACTATTTCTATATACACATAATAACAAATAAATATACTGTATATGTATACAATCATATACATACTGTATATATATATTTTACATTTGCTGCCCATCACTGAGCAACTTACTCCTTTTGTTGCGCTAGTTTCTCATACTTTGGCTCGCGGCATGAGAACATTGGAGCCTATGGAAGCGTGCTCTCAAGAGTGCAATGCGAATGCGAGGTTGCGTTTGCATTGTAGCTAACTTGTAATATATATATATTACCAAGTGGAGTGCAAATATCGATTTCGCTAAATCGATATTTTGTGCTCCACTTGTAATCTAGCCCTTATTTTGTAAGAAGATTTTCCAATGTAGTGATTAATTACTGATATATGATAAACATAGGAGAAGGAAAACAGGCACATCATGAAGAAGGGTGAATCTTCTGACCTATACAAGGAAGGCAGTGTTGTTTGGTGACTCTCATATATGGCTTTGCCACTTGCATATATATGAGCATCCAGCCATAGCAATTGTAATTCACCTTGCCTGTGATTGTGTGTAAACCCTGAGTGATGGTTGTGCCTTTTAATTTTTATCATAATTAAAGATACAGTATAACGCTATGAAGATTTTCTGTTCTCTATTATTTTCATTTGAGGAACTATCAAATGTACAGTTTTAAATATATATGTAACAATACATTTATAATTGTTGAAGAGATCCTGTTTTTGCCTGAGAGGTTAAAAACCAGAGTTGGATATAGTTTTGTTAAATGTGAGTACCTGCATACACCCTTATTTACCTCATCATTAAAGATACAGTATAACGCTATGAAGATTTTCTGTTCTCTCTTATTTTAATTTGAGGAACTTTAAAGCAAGAACTATCAAATGTACAGTGTCCATTTTAGGACATTGTCAAATGTTATAGTCACATAACAGATTTAGTGTAAATTTCCACATGACTCTGACAACCACTTTGATTTCTGACAAATTTAAGTTCCTAGTCACTGTTGCTGTCATTGTCACTTAGCATTTCAGCTTTCTCAAAATGCCATGTGACCCTAACCATCACCGAGACCACGACAATCAAAGGTCCTAGTCCTTGCTGCTGTCATAGTCACTTGGCATTTCAGCTTTCTCACAATGCCATGTGACCCTGACCGTGACCGAGACCGTGACCATCAAAATTCATTGTCGCTGTTGCTGTCATATTCACTTGGCATTTAAGCTTTCTCAAATGCCTTGTGACCGCGACCATGACCAGTGTCATAGTCACTTGGCATTTTGAGACGTGGATACATTTGGGAAGTGTTTATAAGGAGATAATAATTTCCAACTGCTAAGAAGTTATTTTATACACTTTTTTATTTTTTATAGTATCACTTATTTCTTTGTGTTCTGTTACTTCACTGCTAGTATAAATATTCTAAATATTAACTGTTTAAAATATTCAATATATTTTTTAGTATTATATGATATACATATACAAAAATGAAGTGAAGCTCTGCATCTTCACACTGGGCACAAACATCTTGGAGGTTAAGTATTCTGGAAACAATGACAGAATAAGGGCGCATTCACAGATCAATTAAATGGTTGTCTTCTTGACAAACCTTTTTGTGCACTTTAGTTTATAGCAGCAACTGTAGGGCTGAGTGTACTTACCATGTAACCTTTAAACTATGTAAAAAAACCCTGCAAAAATGTAAAACTTCCACTTTCTATTGTGTAAGTTAATCCAAAGTACAAGGTACAGTTGTCAAAAAGCCAATAACATCACTCATCTTCTGTCACAGTACGCAACAATACTTGCATACTAAGATGGCGGCACCCAGTATAATGATGATGAGTTTACCAATTGGCTTCTTCAATGGGTTAAAGTAAGAGAAGAGGTGGGAAAATTGTAAGAGGAAAACTTTAGACAATAATGAGTTTTTATAGGTCCCAAGACTTTGAATCTGCTTAAAACATTTACTTTGGTTACAGTACATAGAGCTCCATTTTACAACAGATGCAGCTTTGGAGCACCAATACATTTATAGATTTCCTAGAAACATAATGTATGCTAGCTCCTGTAGTTTATACTGATCATGATTTCATTTAAATATATACAACTGAAAATTGTATCTTATTTTTAAGCAAATGTTACTGCTTAAATTCTAAATACACTGCATTGGAATATGTTTCACGTTAAAGTACTGGAACATCCTGTCTGATTTTGAGAAGCTATACAATGAATAAATCTGGAATGTCAGAAGGGAGAGCAAGAATTCATGTTGATCCCTTGGGCAATAACCAAACACACATAATAATTGTAATCTCCCAAAGTAAATGTCAAACACAGTTTCATTTCTCTACCAAAAGTTTAAAATAAATATCTATTTAAAGAGAAGTAACATTAAAAAAAAACTGCTGCCATTGATAAGTAAAGGTACCTATATGAAAGGTGTCTTTAATTTTCCTATAATCTGAGTGATTCTTCATAGATTTATACAAAGATATTCCTCCAGATCAATAGCTTAAACACTTAATTATACTAGACCTAAAAGGTTCAAACTATTAATTACGAAAAAAAAAAAAAGTTAAATGGATGAAATACATCCATCAAATAGTAGGGAAAACTTTTTTTTTTTTAAATTTATTTTCAAATATTTATTTCACTATACAAGTATCCAAATTGTGGTCATTCTTTCATATACTGGGGCCGAATTATCATTGCCTGGCGGATATGAGACACTGTAGTGTATCATGCCCACCAGACATCGCTGAATGCTGACAGCATACTCTAGCTCTAGTGAACTGCTTGTGAAATGCAGCCTCTTCAGATTCCAGCTAGCAAGGGGCACATGTATTTGATGGATTTGCTTTAATTTTTATAAAAGTGTTTATTATTAATTATTATTATTATTATTGTTTATTTAAATAGTGCCAACATATTACGCAGTGCTGTAACATTTAGTATACAATAGTGGAGTACAGTAATCAGATTACATTTAAATAATGTGTAGAGGGCCCTGCATATGAGTCGCTGTAAGCTGCACACCATCTTTATGTAAAAGTATCAACAGGACAGGTGGACTTGTGAGCTTAATGTTTTAACTATAATTGATTGAGCAGGTAGTGTTTTTATCTTTTTGATAATATTGCTTTCTACTGTCATCCAATATGACAGGGGTAACGTCAGTGTGATTTGTCCATGCTGAAAACCAATGTTACATTTGTTAAACATTTTGGGATAATAAGATACAAAGTGTTATACAGGGTTTATCAGGTCATTTTAGCTGTGGAATTTAATAAATAAAAATGTGAATAATTGCAAACATCACAAACGTGTGGTAAGGCCCTGAAGGGGTGAGCTCACTCTCTGTGCTCTAATAATCTGAACCCTAAGCCAATATCTGCTAAAAGTGTTCCAGCATGGGTTTTCACTACCTCGCATAGCATTGTGTTAAATCAGATATTTATTAGGAATCCCTGAAAGGACACAGCCACTTATAACAGTAACTCCCACCTAAATAACCAGCTCTGAGATTGTAGATGCTTCCCTCCAAATATACAACTTGCAAGAAACATATAAAAGCCAGAAATATACCCCACTCCTCAGCACAGGGTACATTCCCATGCTGCAAATGCATGTCTGCTGCTTTTAGGATTGAGTCTAGAGCCCAAAGGAAGGGATCAAGACTGGAAATAGTGCACTTGAGTAGCACTCCCGTCAATGATTTGAGTAAATGACAATAATGAACTCACATTCAGGACCAAAAAGTTTCTATTCAAAAAGGATTTACTTAAAACATAACTTTTATTGAACAATAACTATAAAATCAATATGTGTATGTGTGTGCTTTAAAAACACATAGGAACTGGATTGTAAATATTGGCTAATCGTCAATTGGCAACCTAGTTATACTGTTATAAGGGGCACCTCTAATGGGTCCCGCTTTATTTGTATATATATATAGGTGCTTGTTTATATTTTGTATCATACGCTGGGGGTGGATTGGGGTGCTTCACAATGAGTTCACACCTAGGTGCTGTATATAGCACTTGCTGGGTTTGTGGTTAGGCTAGTCAAATGTGTAATTCAGGTTTTGCGTATGGAATGTCTGATATAATAGTTGTCAAATTGACTTTTTCCAGACCTTCTACTCCGGTCTGGTTTAGTATATTTGACTTCAGACTCTCTGGTAATATAATAAATTATACGTTGGTTATTAGGCTTCTGTGAGTGCCCTAATATCTCATAGAATACTTTTAGACTTTATGTCTTATGGGTAGAGATATATGAGCCAGGAATTAAATTAGAGTATCTTTTACAACTTGTTAAGGCATGTAATACTGATGGTGCCTAGAGGTCTTTGTCACTTTTGTTTCAAGTGCAGTCTGTTAATAATAATACCAATGGGTTTGATAGCAGATTTTGTTGAAATAATTATAATACTAGCTTCCAAATGGTACACAGGGTCTATGTTATGCTTTATTTGCAGCTGTAAGACGTATACATTTTAGGATGAAGGATTGGATTTACTTGGTTAAACTGGAATTTGCTTGGTGCAATATAATTTTTCCTTCTTTTTTCTTTGTATATTATGTATCAATTTCTGATTTTAATATCTATTAACATATATGGTCTAAATTGACCTGTTATTTGATCCACATCTTAGGGTGTTTGGTGTAAAATTTCAGATTTTAAGTCTTATATTTGACTGTTGTAAAACTGTAATGGTTTTATTTTGTATTGTTTTATTTTTTTCTTTATTTTTGTATAGGCGATTTAGTGATTGCCTTATTTTGGCAAGTGTGCTTACAGGTTGAGTCTGTGTGACATCACCTGACATTCACCTCATAAATGTGGCTTGATTCAGATTACCCACATACAATACCCTTTGTTTGTTTAGCTGTTATTGAATTAAAGATACAATACTGTTACAGCTAAATCTTGCAGTAATTATTTGTGCGTGTTATAACTGGTCTAGGTGGCTGTTTAGCTTGTATGTTAATTTTTTTGAAAAAATGGGAAAAGAAGAAACTGTATCTTGAGAGAGGCCTTGTTTTGGCCTTGTTGATAATAAATTTACTCTAAATTCCAGTTCAAATTTGTGTGTCCTTTACATCTGTTCTATCACTGATATGTAGCACAACTGTCAGAATACCACAGGAGTCAGTGTACGATTACTTGGATATAGTATGCTAAGTTAAGTTTGTAGTTAGCATTGACTTGATATCATAGAGTACTTGTACTGTTTAGAGTGCTGTATGCTAAAATAGAGTGATACAAGTCTTGTAGTGATTCTCAAACAGTATCTGTAGCCAATGTGACTATATATATATACATTGAACTTTGCCGGATTACCAACTTATAGAATTAAGTAAATTGTGAAACCTCATACACACAGTATCTATTAGAGTTAGGTGTCGGCTTGTTTGGTAAATCGGAAGAAGTATCTTATTTAGCCCTCTGTTGTTTATGGTTTGCGCTTCTACAGTTTACCTAACCACTTTTGCTTATTTGCTATCCCCAAATTGTCTCCCCCCTTCCCCGGCGTGTCACCGAATTACGGAGTGTAATTCTGACCGTTCCGGTCAATACGCTAAGTTTGCTTTTTAGCTAAAGTGATTATATATATATATATATGTATTATTCGATCTTTGCCGGATTGCCAACTTATAAAATTAAGTAAATTGTGAAACCAGTTCCTATGCAATTAAAAGAACTAACTGATTGGGGTGTTTGTTAGACTATACACCCCCTGACATGTTTCGCCGTTTCTATTTCGGCTTTCTCAAAGGTGACGCGCGCCGGCGTCTGGGGCTTTTTAAATCTCTTGAACGAACATGATTGGTCCTTATCAACCAATCGCTTTCCTCTGAACCGGAGGTGTGTGAATTTCGAATACTGACATCACACCTCTGCTATGTTATGCTACGTGATCCTCATTTGGCTTATGAACAGAGTAGCATTTGAATACCATTAGTATAATGGGCAGTCTCCAATAATTTTACTCAGATGTAAAGTTTGTAACCGACCTGGTTGCTAATTGATATTACGGTATTAAACCCAGATGAAACAATATTGAGATAGTAGAATAAAGTGTGGCTGATATTCTATCTCTATTTACTACCACTCATAATTATATGTCAGATTACTGAAATCTCTTGTCTACTAAATGAATCTAAATGTTTTTTTGGGGGGAAAGTAAGATAATGTGACCCCTACTATAATATTATGTATTATTTTTTATTTTCTGTTGTTTATTTTCGAGAAAAACTAACTGAATTTAGGCTCATTACAATGCACTGTATTATTAGTGCTTGGACATGAGTGACCTTTTGGCAACTCAAGTGTATTTATATCAACTTAGTGTATGTCATAAATTTTAATACTAAGAGAAAAAGAGGGCTATTTGTAAATAGGTAAATATTTAGATGCGGTTGGTATTGTGAGATGGGAAAGGGAATTGTGAAATGGTGCACATAGAGAGAACGTGAAACATTGATGAATATAGCATTAAAGGATGTGACTCATAGACGAGTGTTTGTTGTCTTATGAGTAATAAAAATAAATGTGTGATGGATTGGTTGAATGGATAAATAGAAATTTAGGGAGGGAGTTATCGGATATATTCGAATAATATGATGATCCCTAATATTCAAAAAAATGAAAAGAGTGAAATTCTGTGTGAGGAGAAGACAGCTACACTGATATTGGTTATTCTAAAGTGCATTGGGAATGTGAATGAAGCGTGGGGGGAGTGGTTGGAAGTGTGTATATGTAAGAACACGTGGATCTGAGAATATTGTGGTCAGTGTGTTGTGTTGTTCATAAGATGTGTTAAAGAGGGAATTGGTGTTGGCCCAGTGCCGGGCAAGTGTCTCTTAACATAGAGACAAATAAATAAAATAAATTAAACAACAAAAAACAAAAGCAAAAATAAATAAATATACGACCAATATTAGTGATCTTAATGATGAAATACGGAATGTATATAGACTGAACTATATTTAGTTGTCTGGTTTGAAATAAAATAAAATATTAACCAATTGTGATGTTTAGGTCTGCAATGGAGACCTCGTTTTAACCTTGGCTGATTTATCTATTTCTTTTGTATCTGCAATTCAGGTCTGCATGTCCCTAAAGGAACATGGAGTAGTTGTTTTGTTCATTCATACCCTTGGGGTATACTGAGTCCATTAAGTAGATCCACCTGGTTTCAGCCTTTAGGAGGGCTTTTTCCAGGTCACCACCTCTTAGACCCATGGATATTTTTTGGATTCCATAGCACTTGAGTTCTGAAGTTTTGGATTGGTGATACCTGAAAAAGTGAGATGCAACAGACGTGATTTTCCTATCTTTTGACAGGTCAGATGGGGCATTTCGGATATTTCGCATGTGTTCCATCAATCTTGTGTGTAACGTTCTGGTTGTCATTCCTATGTAGATTCTGGGACATTTGCACTGAAGGGCATAAATTACGCCCGAGGTGTTACAGCTGATATATGTCTTAATTTTGTGATGATGTCCGAATCTATCCATTATAGATTTCTTTTTTATCATGTTACTGCAGGATGAGCAGTTTCCACAAGAAAAGGATCCTTGTTCCACTGGTCGTGTTTTTCTGGACTTATGTACGTAATGGCTGGGACTGAGTATTTCTTTCAGATTTTTGTTTCTTCTATAACTTAATTGTACTCGGTCTCCTATTAGGTCTTTAAGTACAGGGTCAGCTTGAAGAATATGCCAATTTTTCTTGATTATATTTGTAATTAAATGGGTGTCTTGATTGTGCGTTAGCACTAATCTGGTTTTTGTATCACCTTTCTTGGCTTTGGTCTTTAGAAGATCCGATCTTGGAGTTTTGAGTGCTCTTGTTTTCGCTTTCCGAATGGATATTTTGCTGTATCCTCATTGTACAAGACGCTTTTCCAATTCTATAGCTCTTATTTTGAAGGTTTTATCTTGAGAACAGTTTCTCCTTAACCTTAGGAATTCACCTATTGGTAAGGATTTAGCAGTGTTGGGAGCGTGGGCACTGGTAGCAAAAAGGACATTGTTAGTAGCTGTCTCTTTTCTAAATAGATCCGTGCTTAATGACCCATCTGCTTCCTTTTTGATTAGCAGATCCAAAAATGCGATCTCGGTTTGGCTCTTCTGATGTGTCAGCCTGATGTTAAGATTATTTTGATTTAATTTTGCAAGAAAGTTTTCAAGATCTTGTTCAGTTCCTTCCCATAAGAATAGGATGTCGTCTATGTACCTGATCCATAGTGGGATCTTCATACAGTATTCATCATTTGTGTCTGTGAATACCTCCGTCTGCTCCCACCACCCTAAGAACAAATTGGCGTAGGTGGGGGCGCAGGCGGTGCCCATCGCTGTTCCCTGCGTTTGCAAGTAGAATCTGTTGTTGAAAAGAAAATAGTTTTTGGTCAGTACAAATTTTAGTAGATCAAGTATGAATAGGTTATGGTCAGGGCTTTCTTCTGTGGACATTTGCAGAAAATATTTTACAGCCTTCAGTCCTAGATTGTGTTCGATGCTAGTATACAGGGATTCCACGTCACTGGTGACTAACCAAGTGTTCTCTGTGATGTTAATGTCTTTAATTATTTGCAGAACCTCCATGGTGTCTCTCACATACGATGGTAATTGAGTTAAAAAGGGTCTTAAGCATAAGTCTACATACTGACTTGCTTTTTCGGTCAAGTTTTCATTCCCAGACACAATCGGTCTGCCCGGTGGTTCTTTACTGTTTTTATGAATCTTAGGAATCAAATAAAACGTTGCCGTTTTTGGATGGGTGACCTGTAGAAACTTCTTTTCTTTATTGCTTAAGAGCCCTTTCTTGCTGACTGTATCAATCAATTTATTGTATTGGCTGTGGAATTCTGTAGATGGATTTCCCCATAGTTCTTTATAGCATGTCTTGTTTTTTAGTTGTGTATTTGCTTCCTTCAAATGCATATCTCTTGGCCATAATACAATATTGCCGCCCTTGTCCGCGTTGCGGATAATAACATCGTTCCAAGATTCCAATTCAGTTAGGGCCTTCTTTTCCTGTTTTGTTAGGTTAGATGGTTTGAAATTGGTTTTCAAATTGTTAATACTTTGACATACGATTTGATTAAATACATCAATATTGGAGCTGGTATTAGACGAGGGGACGAACTTGGATTCTGCTGCTGTTGGATGCGGAAAAGGCTTTTGATAAACTTATTTGTGACCACTTATACACGGTACTGAAAAGATGTGGGTTCCATGGCCAATTTATAACAGCCATCAAAGCCATCTACGCAAACCCAACAGCATTTATCCTCATAAATGGGAACATATCCCCTTCCTTTTCACTTAAACGAGGTAGCCGCCAAGGATGCCACCTATATCCCCTCTTATTCGTTCTAGCCATTGAACCCCTAGCCATCCAGATCAGGAACAGGATTAACAGTTTACAAATAGGGAAATCATCACTGCACCTCTCACTATTCGCGGACGACATGATCCTTTACATTAGCAACCCCCACACCAATACCCCTAAGATTATGACCCTTATAGAATTTAAATAATTTGGAACTATTTCAGGATATCAGATTGTCAGGATGATCTCAAGAATACTTATCACATTATGCACCTTTAAGAGGCGGTGACTACTTTCCTGCGTCCTATAAAATCACTTACCTGCTATTACCTCATTGCTTGGTTATTTTGTATTCCATGTTCTTTCAGCAGGAATCTACCTCCAGTCAAGCCATATCTCCAGAGGCTATCTAGTTTTGTATAGGAAAGACTAAAGTATAATCAAGCTGTACCTACTTCTACCTTGTCATCTAGCTATAATGATTCACCAGGGAAAAGCTTTAACATCTAAATTAAAGACTTTTTGTACCGACTCCGTATACAGATTATCTAGCTGCGTCTACACTTCCTGGTGGGCGTGGTCTCCCTCGCAGCGTCTCCCTCTGCCTTCTCCACTCAGATTCAGCATCTGCTGACACTTCACAGAGGTTCTGTAATTAGACTAACTGTGGCCAAGATCCAGAGCCATTACTGCTGTCACAGTATAAACAAGTAAGCTTTTCTCTACCAACTAACTTACCGGTACTCATTCTAGACATACTACTGGGATTATACTGTGGTGCTCACCAGTTGTCAGTGGGCTGATTAACTTTATCAGCTGCACTTGTAATATGAATAGGATACTCAGTTGCGGAACTAGAATTGAAGTGTATCACAGTATATTCAGGCTGTAACATACAGAAAAGTAACAGCAGTGAATATGCAGTGAGTTGATTTAGTAAGTTGCTACTTTATCCCAAATGTTGTATTAGCACAAAAGGTAATGTATAGCAGCAGCAAATTAGACTTTATAGGCACTATACTATAGATGAAAACCCTATGATAGACTAACATAAAAATAACAGCTAAACCTAAAATGGCTAAGTATGCCTGTTGCTTCACAGGAGATTGTATTCTACTAAATATAAATGTGGAACAAAGTGAAACTCTTGAGTCTCCTATCTTAGCATGGAACAAAAGTCTTAGGAACAGGTTAGCGCAGTGTGCGCAAGTAGCTGCAGCTGTTCAGAGACAGAATCCTGTGTGCCGTTACCTGTTACATCACAGGTGGGCGTGTGGTTATGCCGAGAAACGGCGAGGCTAGATTCCGGTAAGACCGCTATTGAAAGCTGAACTCCCAAGGAGGAATGTTGGTAGGAATGTAATAACGCTCATGAGAATAGCGGAAAGCTATGAGCGGGTGAGAGAAAGTTCGGCGTGGAGCTGAGCTGCTTGTCTTCCGTGTGAACAGCGGACACTTGTACTTAGATGGAAATAAATCCTCCTCATAGATTGCAGGTTTAGGTTTTCAGAGAAAGCAGCAGGAAGTCCGATGTAGCTTCCAACAAAAACAGGGGAATCCAGCCAGGTATCAAGTTTAGGAGCAAGCTTGAATTGAAATTGAGCAAAGTGTCAGCAGTTGCTGAGAGGTGAGACATGCACGTCTAATCCAAAATACTAAGCACCTGTCTGCACTTCACTGAAGGGCTTTATAGGGAAAGTGGGTGGAGTGTAGTATAGGTAATTTCCTGACACCAGTAATAGTATATCTGAGAGTAGACAGGTATACAAACCAAAAATTTCCTTAAAAATGCTCCATATCAAATACCTTACTTATATGTAAATAATTTCACTGCTCTGCCATCAACTCCGGATACTGTGCCAAGTTTAAACAGGACTTAACCTGCATCCATTGTGCATACTTTATTCTTAACAACTTGTACTTTTCACTATAGCACCTGACATTTTTTTTTTTTTAGATTAAATGATTTTTAATTTGTTTTTAAAAAGGTGTACAGAAATAACAATTCTATAAAAATTTCCGCATACATCAAATTCAGTTTAACCGAAGTATAGACTGTTGCATCTTGAAACAGGGACGCACAATGTATGTGAATTCACCACAAGGATCCAAACATTAATGGCCCGATAAACAAACCTCAAAACAGTGTACATAATTGTAGACATAATAATGATTATTTTATTTTTTTTACCTCTGTTCCCAAATGTATAACATATCTTCAATAAAGTCTTGTTTTCCCATAAAGGTGTAGTATACTTTTTCCAAGGCTAGAACGTGATTCACCTCTCTCTCCCACATCAAGAAATCTGGGGTTTGGTGTTTCTTCCAGAACCTTGGTATCAGGCGTTTATCACAGCTAAGCATACACTGGAATAATTTTTTTCAATATATACACGGAATGTTTGGTGTGTTATTCAATAAGACTATGGCAGGGGATTCTGTGACCGATATTCCTAAAGTTGTGTCGATACATTCATCAATTATCATACCAGTAATTTTGTAAAAGAGGGCCAGACCACCAGATATGGGATAGACTGCCCCTTCCTCCAAAATGTCTCCAACACAAGGAGTTTGGGAATATACTGTGAAGACAATGCAGGCTCAGATACCACCTAGATAGCAGTTTATAGTTCATCTCTATGTTTTCTAATGATAATGATGATTTGTTTGGTGTCTGAGAAAATGTGGCTCCATTGAGTGTCTGATATATTGATATCTAATTTGTTTTCCCATTTGGAAATAAAATACTTTTTTGGAAGGGAAGGAGCCTCTCAGTAGTTTATAAATTATAGAGATGTGGGATCTAGACATGAAGGGAGTAGTGCATAGAGTCTCAAAGGGGATGAGAGGTCTAGTGAGGGCTGCTTTATGGGGGTTAGTAACTATGGCATGCCTCACTTGTAGATAAGGAAACCAGAAGTGGAACGGGGGCCTCAGCAGCTGGGAGAGTTCTGCTTGGGGGCGGACTATTAAGACCATGTGTACTGGAACATTAGAGGGAATGTCTGCTACGGTCGGTGTAGGTATGCTGCATGATTGGAAACGTAGAGGATTATTTAGAAGAGGTGTAAGGGGAGATGGTTGGCTCAATATCGTTTTATCGGTGGCCAGAATTTTGTCCCATATCCATAGTGTAGCTGCAACATAATAGTTTGTGTAAGTATTGGATGGTCTAAGTTTGGGTGGAATCTAACATCAGTCACCAAGAGTATGGTTTCCTATTAGGTGGGTTTCTAGTTGTACCCAAGGTTTATTAGGTTGTGCATGTTTCCATGCAGTGATGCGTGCAATATATGCTGCGTGATAATAGGCAAGCATATTTGGGGCACCCAAACCGCCATCATCTTTGCTGAGATATAAGGTGTGTTTAGATACCCTAGTTCTTTTCTGCACCCAGATAAAAGACTCAAACAATTTTTGCTGCTTTGTTAAAAACAGAAGGGAAGGACTTGAAATAAATATAGGAATTTAGGAAGGAGAGACATTTGTATTGCGTTAATATGCCCCAGCCATGAGAGATGCCCCTGTTTTTGCCATGTCTCTAGGGTGGTCTGGGACTGCTCCTGGAGAGGGATATAATTAAGATCAAATAGGTCCAATTGTTTAGGGGAGACATCGATTTCTATGTAGCGTATTTTATTTGTAATCTGAAAAGAGGTGTGGGTCGAAATGTAGCGGAATTCAATATCTGTTAGGTTTAATGGCATTAACATGGATTTCTCTCTTTTATAGTCCTCCAACTCTGTGAGGAGGGCAGGTAGGGAAATAGTCAGGGAGCGGATAGTAAATATGATTTTGTCCGCATAAAGTGGACACTTCTGTTGGGCCTTGGCAAAAGTGATGCCCGTATTCGAATATTATTTCTGACTCTTGTTGCAAAGACCTCCACCACCAGAGCAAAAAGCAGGGGGGAGAGTGGACATCCCTGACTTGTACCAGTTCTTATGGGGATTTTTTGAGATATAGTACTGTTGGCGTTAATACTAGCAGATGGGTTATTGTATAGGGATTGTATGCGGGTGATTAGAGTGTTGGAAAATCCCAGTCCACCCTGTCAAAGGCCTTCTCTGCGTCTGTAAAAAGTAGGATTAGGGAGTCTTGAGAGCATTGGTGGTAAACATGGTTTTCAGTACTCTGCTTCTCTTTCAGGGATAAAGCCTACTTGATCAGTGTGGATGAGGGTGGGGAGAATTTTATAGCTTAGGGCTCCATGTACTAAGCAGTCAGCGAGCTACCCGCAACAAATCTCGCGTCAAAACTCGCAAACTGATATGTACAAAGCCGTCAATTATGTAAAAACTCGCATCTTTAAAATTGCAAGCGTACTTATCCGCCATACCTCGCTACCTCTCCATTTTTTACTGTAATTAGACACATTTGACCACCAACTCGCCAAAAACGAATGTACTAAAAAATCTATTTGTCCGCTCGCGTCAATCTCCGCCCCCACCTCGTTATTTTTGCCTCGCCACCTTTTAGGTGGCGGGCAAGGTACAAAACAATAGGAAAGCCACTCTAGACGCCAGTCTATACATATATAAAAGGCAGTAATATCAGCATTGTACTTACATTGTTCATTTCAGCAGCTATGGAGAGAATTCTGTTTTTGCTTATTCTCCGTTTGATGCAAATCCGGGCTAGAAGACAGAATACTGGAAATGTAGCTAATCGATTGGTTAGAAGAAGGAGAGTTCGAGTCCCCCGTGTAGTCCTTCCACGGGTTGGTTTGCACGGCCTTTCTGACCGAGAGATCATACAAAGATTCCGGCCTGATCGTGAATCGATATTACACCTGTATCGAGAGATTGAAGATCATTTGGAGCCGATGACTGCTCGTTCACAAGCTATTCCGGGACTTCTGAAACTATTAGCTGCATTGCATTTTTTTGCAACAGGCTCCTTTCAGGCAGTTTCTAGCGTCATTATTGGAATGAGTCAATCTGCTTTTTCACGCCACTTATCCAAAGTAATAGGGGCTATGATGGTTATTTTTCATCGATATGTTTGTTTGCCATCTACCCCTGAAGAATGGCAATCTATCAAGTCAAATTTCTATAGGATGGCTGGGATGCCCAATGTCCTAGGTGCCATAGACTGTACCCATGTTGCTGTAAGACTACTTCAAGCTCGTGAGGAGATCTATAGGAATAGAAAGCATTTCCATTCCTTGAATGTCCAGATGGTCTGTGACCCCCACATGAGGATTATCAGTGTCCGTTCTAACTTTCCTGGATCCTGTCATGATTCTTACATTTTAAGGCAGACTGGGTTATACCGGAAGTTCGAGGACGGAAATATGCCTGACGGATGGCTTCTAGGTAAGCATAACTGGGGTCTAATATGTCTCTCATTTCAATGTACCAAAATTGCGCCCAATTTGTCGACTGTAATCTGTATAGTTTAAATTTGTATTGCATAGTTCTGAATCTTTATAATTATTCTTATATTAATATTTATATTTATTATATCTTCTATTAGGAGATGGAGGGTACTCATGTACAGAATGGCTGTTGACTCCCTATAACAACCCACAGACCAGAAGTCAAGTACGTTTCAATGAAGCTCACCGATCTACCAGGGGGATTATTGAGAGGAGTTTCGGTATTTTGAAAATGCGGTTTCGATGTCTTGATCGTTCTGGTGGTGCTATGCAGTATGCACCAGAGAAAGTTGCAAAAATTATATTGGTTTGCTGCATACTGCACAATATTGCAATTAAAAGAGGCTGTCCATTAGAAGATGAAGATCCAATAGATGCTGATGATTTACCAGAAGAAATATGTGTAGAACAAGCTAATAGGCGTGGAAATGCAACAAGGGACATGGTTTCAGAACAATATTTTGTGTTTGAGGATTAAAGTTTCAGTTGATCAATAAAAAACTTTCTTTATTAACTTGTCTCCATTTTTTTTTTAAGAATTAAGGTTATTAAAAATCACTCATGATAAACAGTTAAATACATAACAGTTGTTGTTCTTCAATTATCAAAGGTTTCAAATAAATAAAGTTTATGCTCAAAGTTATTACAGACAATATATTATAGGTAATACATTGTCTTTGTGACATTACACTAGTGTCTACAGCTGCTCTCACTCTTTTACATTATGTGATTAGTGTAATGTAATCCCTCCATAGCTGATGCTAATTCATTGTATTGTGTCATTGAATTGTAGCTGTAACAAGCGACAGTATATTCAACAGTGCTTTATGTTATCAGATTGGATTTTTGAGTTAAAAAAGACTTGCTAATTTTATTTGTTTTATTCTAACCTCTATTTTTAACAGCTACTAGGTTTTCCCATATTCAAATAAATACCTTAAGGGCTTACTCTTAACACTTATTTTCTTAACCTTTATAATATATTTTTGCATTCAAGATTTGTTAAAAGAATAGTGGCATATAGAAAATAATGGCAAAATAAATTATTTTATTACAAAATTAGAATCTTTAAACATTATATATTAACAATTGTAAACCAAAGTAACTTGTAATACATATAAACACATCTGAAAAAAAAGGAAATGTTTAGAAACCAAATAACAATTGTAAACCAAAATAAATTCTAATACATATAAACACATATGAAACAAAGAAAATGTTTAGAAACAAAATAACAATTGTAAACCAAACAACATTTTAATACATATAAACACATCTTAAACAAATAAAATGTTTAGAAACAAAATAACTATTGTAAACCAAAGTAAATTTTAATACATATCAACACATCTGAAACAAAGAAAATGTATAGAAAACAAATATCATTTGTAATAACTATAAACATCGATATTTACAAACCTTCATAAAATACATTAATCTACAGATACATTATATTTTTCTCTATTTTTCGGGGATACATATCTATATCAATGCGCTAATGATTGACATAACGATTAATCACGTCATCGTCTAACATGTCGCGTCCTGAACCTTTTGGTGCTGGAGAATTGGTGATATTAGTTTATGCCATGGATAAATATTTCCCTAAACAGATTGGTGGTGTGAGGGGAGTGAGACAGGAATGCAGAGACATAATTATATACGAGATGCTGAGAAGAATGCATCGTATTTCAAAAATTAAAAGAACAAGACGACAGTGTCTTAGAAAATATAGTGATTTGAAGAGAAGAGAACCGAAGTACTATAAATCGATTCGAAGATTGATAAGGACATGTAAGTTTCAAAATTATATATGAAATAATTTTTAATAATATAAAAAAAGGGTTTATTTTTGAACTGCGTCATCATTGACGAATCCAGGACAATATTATTTTCTGAGTGTTACTTTGACTATATTAGTATATACAATTGCAAAAAGTTACAAAAGTAAGCATGCAGAACTGAGTTAGTAGATTAAAATTTAACTATATTACTATATACACTTAAAAGGTTAGAAAACTTAGCATACAAAAATGAGTTAGTAGAGTAAAATATAACTATATTAGTATATACCATTGAAACATGCAGAACTGAGTTAGTCGAATAAAATATAAATATATTACTATATAACATTGAAACATGGTAGAAAACTAAGCATGCAGAACTGAATGTTTTGAAAACAAAAAATTACTTGGAATAATTAGATTAAAAAATTTTATTCCAAATTTTTTTTATATATATGTTTATAGATATGAGAAGTAGGAGAATGAAGTGTGCACACCCACCACGCTACCTAAGGTCAATGTTGGTGCAAACACCCAGAAGTGAAGCTCTTTCTCCACCTTTGCCAATAACACTATTGGATATTGAATTATCTCCAACTCCATATGAAATTTGTCATAAAAAGACACAGACAGGTAATGACTTATTATTTAAATTTTAAATCATATATTTTATGTTTTGGCTTAAAAAGTTTTAGCATGCAATATTAATCAAGTTGCTAATTTACTTCTATTATCATTTTTTTCCTCATTAACTTTCTATCTTTATTTGAAAAAGAAGGCATCTAAGCGAAGGAGCCAGCCAATTTTTGGTTGAGCACCATGGACAGAACTCTTTGATTGGTTCTGTCCAATTAGCAAGTACAACACAGTTGGTGCACCAAAAATGGGCTGGCATCTAAACTTAGATTCTTGCTTTTCAAATAAAGATACAAAAAGAATGAAGTAAAATAGAAAGTTTATTTAAATTTCATGCACTATCGGAATCATGAAACTTAGAAATTGGGTTCTATGTCCCTTTTAATGATTATTAATATTGTTTTAAATAATATATCCTATGTTTTTGATTTAATAGTTTTCTATCTTTATCTTTGTAATTACGTTCATAGATATTACCATGGAAGACATGGAAACTAGTATGGAAATGGAAGAATTTCAAAATCCTGATAGTGTGACAATATTTGAAGCATTGACTTCAGATGATACTCAACCAAGGATAGAAGTTTTACCAACAATGATGTTAGATAAAGGTATGTTTCATACTCAGTAATCTTAAATCTAAGAAAATCCAAGTTTTAACTAATACATATTGTATATTTCAAATAGGAGTTGGCTCAGATGAAAGCTTTAAAGGAGTGGACATAAGTGTAGAAGCTAATATAGTAGATATCGTAGATAACAGCACATCAGGAGGTAATATTTGTGATGAAAAACCCTATCATACATTGAATATGTATATGAAAATTGAATTAAAATTTGCTTTGCATTTATTTTTCTACAGATTTATCTTCAACATCAACTATTGAAACTGCAGACAAAAGTACTCAGAGTTGTCTTGAAGATCATGTGAAACAAAAAATTTCTAAAATTAGGGCAACTTTGGGAATGTTAATGGAGCAAGTAGATTTTTTTATACCGTAAATGTTATTTGATTTCATTTTTTGTTTTGTCATGATGATTGTCAGAAGAATGACAATTAATAACTGAGAAAAACTTTTGTGTTGAAGAATCAAAAGTGAGTTTGAATTTATGTAAATAAACTTTTTTTTTGGCCATAAAAAAATTTGTCTTTATTAAATAATAACATTTTAAACTTAAAATACACAAAAAATAACTTATTAAACAATATATAGATAAAAAAAATTAACGGTGACTAATATAGTGTTATAAATAATACAATAAATGTTCACTCCAGACGTGGCCTCTTTGGGTCTGTTGTACCCTCCCTTTCACTGACAATAGCCAACAGAGATTGTAATGTCCTTTCACTGATGGTTAAAGCTCTGTTAATTTGCTGGTTTTTCTCTTCATCCATCCGCCTCTGCCACTGGAACACCTCTCTTTGCAGCTGTAATTTCTGCATTTCTATCTCATTCCTTTGCATTTCTATTTCAACATTTTTTTCTGAAAGAGCAGCCCAGCGGTCAATATTTGTGTTAATAATATTTTGCATTTCTCTGTGGTCCTCTCTGTATTGCCTTGCAAGTGTCAACATTTCCCTCAATGCAACATCGCCCAATAGTCCTTCTGCCGGTGTATTGTCAATATTTACACCACCTGTTTGCAGTGCAATTGGTGGTGCCTGTGTTTTAACAGGTTCCTCAATGTTTTCTGGTGTGTGAATTTCATCCGGTTGCGCATCTCCCAAATCTTCAAGAATATCTGGAGTCTCACTTCCATCATGCCCTCCTGGTGGTTCATCTTGAATGGGATTTTCCACTATCGGCATGAGATTGATAGTGATCTCCCTTGATGAGTTTTCTTCTTCTAGATCAAGACATAACAAATTGTTAGTAAATAAAAATAAAATTTTATAAAAACACTTGCAGAAATAGAATAGAAGGAGAGAGCAGATACAACCGTCATACAACAATTTAAGTTATATTATATATATATACATATGTGATACATACCATCAAATAATGGAGATGAATGTCCAGTCAATCCCTGGAAAAGACGTCCCAAATCACCTATAAAAAAATACATAACATAAAAATAAATAAATAAATAAAATTAAAATGTTTTTTTTGTCAATGTAACTATATATTCAAAATTATTAATGGAAATGTATTTTGCAATTAACTGGACACTGAAGCAAAAATAATCTTTGAGAATAAGATATATTGCATGGAATTTCTATCAACTTTCTTATGTAATACTATGATCAATTCTCAAAAAGAAAATAATGATAAATTTTAAAACCATTAGAAAGTTGATTAAAATAGCATGCATGCTCTACACGAATCCTCATTTAAGAAAATTTGTACAGTGTCCCTTTCATGAAAATCTATGATCATTGCTATTTGTCCTTCAAATTACATTACATCTGTAAAAGATCTCGAAATAGAATATGTCAATAATGACATTTGACATTTAAAAAAAAAATTAAAAAAAAAAAAATTGAGAGATAAAAGAGATAAAACACACAACATTGAAATTATTCATTTGTAAAGTACTTACCAGTTGATCTACCAACACCAGTTTGTGGAGTGCTGGTCCTTAGATTAGGAAGTGTGTCCGCCGAGGAAGCTGTGTGTGTAACATTAGATGTTGAGCGTATTAATTGTCCATATGTAAAACTGGCCGAAGGTCTGGAAACAGCTGCACTGGGTGGTCTTGACACCGCAGAAGATGAAGTAGAACAAGTGGGCACTTTGTTACTCCTCACAGGCTCGGCTTGTGTTGTTGGCGTCGCTTTAAAAAAAAAATTAAAAAAAAATTAGGTTTATTTTTATTTCTAGTTGAAACTGAAAGCTAAAAGTGTTAATAATAATAATTACAGCAGTGAATGCAGGCTCAATCATTAAAGGGACATGCCAACCACCTTTTTTATGATTTGGAAAGAGAATGCAGTTATAAACATCTTTATAATTTACTTATATTATCTAATTTGTTTTATTCTCTTGATATTCTTTGTTGAAAAGCATTTGATTGCTGCACAAAGAAGCCTCGTGTGATTGGCTCAACATGTGTATTTATTTTTCTTCAACTAAGAATATCTAGAAAATGAAGCCAAAGAAATAATGGAAGTAATTTGTAATGTTGTTTAAATTTCAATTCTCTATCCGAATCATTAATAAAAGATTTTGGGTTTAGTGGCCCTTTAAAGGGACATGAACAAATATAATTCCCTTTACAAATTGCAGAAAAAAAAGCTTTTTCAAAAATATTTAATTGTATTATGTTTTTGCCTTCATTGGATTTTTATACTTTGAGGAAAAGCAAATCTATACATGCACAGTAAATGATCATTGGTTGATGCACATAGATGGTTCATGTGACTGCGTCAACTATGTGCATAGCTATATCTGAAAAAAGTATATGTTTATAAAGCGGAGAACAATTTGGAAAGATGTTAACAATAATATTCTATAGTCAAATAACGCAACATGGAAGTCAATAGATCAGAAATTTAAGAAGGCATGTGATCTGGGGTTAGTCTCATGATTAATGTCGGACATACAATATTATTTTAATAGTTTCAAATTACATTATTTCTATTGTCATTATCTCTTTAAGGTTTCTATGCAATACTGGTTTGAAAATAAACACATGGGTGTTATCTTTAGGGATCACTATATTAATAATCAACAAATCTTTAGTTACGTTAGACCATTAAAAAAAAAGGCAGTATAACAACACTATTATTGTACAATCCCTTATACATATATGCGACATAAATGATTACTGTATTTGGGGCCTAAATGGCTTGTACAATCCCTTATACATATATGCGAGATAAATGATTACAGTATTTGGGGCCTAAATGGCCTATATAGATTAGGATACTGAAGCGTAAGAAGTCAGATAATGTTATTTTAAAGAAATATATATTGGAGACAATGACCTATCATAACTTTAAAAAAAACATTTACGTCAACTATGTTGTACATTTACCTCTTAAATCACTGTCACAATGATCCGTTATGCCAGTGATGATCTCTGGTCCCAGACGCTGAACAAGCTTCTGCTCATAATCATTGAGGTCTGCCACATATGCTGGTCCACCTCCGGTAGCACGTGCCGAATTTTTTTCTCTGGCCAATTTAGCTTTGGCGAAGCGTTTAATGTCGTTGTAACGCTTCTTCAGCTGATCGACATCCTTTTTTCCTGGACCCTGGGCACTAACAGCGTCGCTGATCCTTTGCCAGATCTGCTTCCTCCTAGAAAAATTTGTCTGTTTGACACGACATCCAAACAAATAATCATAAGAGTCAATAATCATGTCAATCAAAACGACGTTTTGCTGATGAGAAAAGTGAGGATTCTTGGATTTTGAAGCGGTTTCAGATCCAGATGAAGCCATATCGAAATTGTAAATAAAGATCACAAAAACGAGCGCTCTGTAATTACTCTCCAAAAATTTTGGAACAATAATAAAGTTGTTTAGAAAAGTTGTACATTTATAGGAGCAAAATTCTATTCCCGCGATTACTATGATGTTCATGACACCTTACATGTCACGTGTTAACAATTGGCCAGACAATTCAACTGAAAGTTAAGTACATCAGCTTAGTCGCGGCGAGCGAGGCATCAAATTTATCAATATTCCGCCACTGCTCGCGGCGGGCTAGACGTGTCTATTTATTGTGGGATTATTAGTACATAGCTACAGCGGACACCATTTCGCCCGCGGCGAGTAACGGCGAGTTTAGCCGCGTCTAAAATGACGGATGAATTGACGGCTTAGTACATGGAGCCCTTAATGTCAATGTTTATCAGGGATATTGGGCGATTGTTAGTGACATGTTCCGCATCTTTACCTGGTTTTGGTATGACCGATATTGTGGCTTCTAGAAGGGATTCCGGGAAGTGGCACTTATTATCTATGGAATTGTACATCAGTAGAAGATGGGGACTTAGTTGGGATTTAAACAGGTGATAGAATTTTGGATTAAAGCCATCAGGACCAGGGGCTTTGCCCTGAGGGAGTTTTTTTATGGCTACAAGCAGCTCCTGCAAGGAGAACTGGGAGTCTAAGAACAAGCTGGCCTCCTCTGATAGGGTAGGTAGGTGAGCTTGCGAGAGGTATTCTTGTATCAGCTGGAGTTTTTAATTATATTAGAGGTTGGGAGATTATATAGGGAGGAGTAATATTTTGCAAAGTGTTTAACTATATCTGTACTGGTGGTGAAAGAGGATCCAGTAGCATCTGATATTTTAGCAATGAAGGTCTTAGATCTTTTCTTTTTAAGAGACCCGGCTAGAAGGCGGCCGGCTTTGTTGCTTTCAATAAAAAACTTAGAATTTTGTGTGAGAGCCCGCAAATGTGCATTTTTAACCAGGTATTGGTTGATGGCCTCTCTAGCCTGTTGTGATTGTGTTAAGAGTTGCAGGGATTGAGAGTTTTGTTTAAGTGCTTTCTCACTATTTTGAAAATCTGTTGTAAGTGACAAGTATTGTGCCGCTCTTTGCTTCCGTAGTTTATGTGTGTGGCTCATTATCAACCATCTTATGTAGCATTTATATGTCTCCCAGTTATTAATGGCTGAGGTGGAGGAAGGGACATTAAAGGAAAAGAACTCCTCTGTTTTTTCAATTATATCAGTAGTGATTAATGGGTAAGAAAAAATGTGGTCGTTAAGTTTACAATATTGGTGGTATTGAGGTTTAGAAGAATTGAACTGGAACTTACCATAATACATAATATGGTCATACCAAGTAGTGTGGTATAGTCTGGAGTCTATTTGAGTAGTCAATGTGTTTTGGTCGCAGAAAATATAATCTAACCGGGTGCAGGAGCGCTGAGGGCTAGAGAAAAATGTGAAGTCTTTTCAGTGGGATGGGTTATTTTCCAGGTGTCAAGGAGGGGTAATTGCACCAATTACCTGCCAATTGGCTTTATTTGGCTTTTTTGCAAATAAGATCTACCTAGTAGATGTATCAAGTGCTGGACAGATGGGAAAGTTGAAGTCCCCGCCTAGAAATATTGGGCCTTTGGACATGTCTATTATTTGATTAATGACAATTAGAGGGGCGATTAGGAACATAAATGTTGGCAAAAGTTATAAATCTACCATAATAAAGTCCCTTTTGTAGGAGTTTAAAGGATGTTCGCTTCCTAAAATAAATACATACCCCATTATGCTTAGTCGGGCCAGAATTTAAAAAATGTTGGTCATAATAGAATTGTGACATGGTGGGTTTGTTATTTTTCTTAAAATGCATTTCTTGGATCATTACTATGTCCAGTTGCTTCTTATAGAAATCATGAAAAGCTATGGAGCATTTTTGCGGGGCTAGGAAGCCCTTGACATTTTGTGTGGCTACTTTGAAATGGGGAGAGAGGGCCCACCAATATTTAGGTGAAGTGTGGCTGTAGTAGAGGTATGACTGGTTAGGTTGATGTGGGTTTCAACTGTTGTAATTAGATAAAAAAGAAAATTATACTGTACGTAACTTTAGCACTCTTAAAACAGGGTAGATAATGACAAAAACAAGCGGCTAGATTATGAATTTTGCGTTAGGCTTAAAAAGCAGCGTTAGCCGGTCCTAACGCTGCTTTTTAACGCCCGCTAATATTATGAGTCTTGAAGGTACAGGCTCACCGCTCACTTTTTTGGTCAGAGTTGAAAATACCGCAAATCCACTTATGTAAATTGCGTATCCTTTTTTTCAATGGGACTTGCATAGCGCCGGTATTACGAGTCTGCCAAAAAGTGAGCGGTAGACCCTCTCCTGTCAAGACTGGTACCGCATTTTAAAGTCTGTAGTTAAGAGTTTTACACTGCAACGTCGTAGAATAAAACTCTTAACTAAAGTGCTAAAAAGTAAACTAACACCCATAAACTACCTATTAACCCCTAAACCAAGGCCCTCCCACATCGCAAACACAGAAATATTTTTTTAACCCCTAATCTGCCGAACCGGACATCACCGCCACTATAATAAATATATTAACCCCTAAACCGCCTTGCAAACATTAGTTAAATATTATTAACCCCTAATCTGCCATCCCTAACATTGCAGACACCTACCTACATTTATTAACCCCTAATCTGCCGCCCCCAACGTCACCGCCACTATACTAAAGTTATTAACCCCTAAATCTAAGTCTAACCCTAACCCCCCCTAACTTAAACATAATTAAAAGAAATCTAAATAAAAATTACTATCATTAACTTAATTATTCCTATTTAAAACTAAATACCTGTAAAATAAACCCTAAGCTAGCTACAATATAACTAATAGTTACATTGTATCTATCTTAGGGTTTATTTTTATTTTACAGGCAAGTTTGTATTTATTTTATATAAAGTGTAGATACCAAAGCGCCAAAAAGGCTGGGTCTGAACAATATGAACTGTAGTCAATTTAAGCTTGTATAAAAGTACAAAATAAAATTACACTTTATTTTCAAACATGAATGGATCCATGTGACAAACAGACGTTTAAAATTTACAGTAAAAGCAATTAAATTCAAATGATTATTTAAAATCACAGACACTATCCTCTTACAGGTAACTAATATATAAACCGAAATATACTGGTGCCCCAGTTGCTACTAAACAGAATGCTCCTCCTATTAGGAGTTGTGTTAGCCTTTCACTATATGTTGAAAACTACCTGTAGGTAGTAATGATGAAGAATTATAGTTCTAATTTATGTGCTGCTATGTATTTAGCATATGTCTATCATTATATAAGGTATCTAGGTACAGATGAGAAGACTCTGTATGGGAAATAGTGTTGTGTAGAATCAGTGTTGGAATGCGTGAAACTAAGTGTAACACTCCAATACACTTATACAAGATAAACCCCTTACAAGTGGAAAAAATACCTTTGTAAGCGAAAAATTATTAAATAGTTCAGATAAATTGCAATGTGAAAAAATAGCAAAGTAAAATAGTGTACTAATTTCTTGAATGATGGTGATAGAAGCAAATAATAATATGCTAATTACTTATTTGCTTCTATCACCATCATTCAAGAAATCCCCCCCAACATCCCCCCCAACATTAAAACCCACCACCCACAAAACCAACCCTACTCTAAAACCCACCCAATACCCCCTTAAAAAAACATTAACCCCTTGAAGATCATCTTACCGGGAGAAGTCTTCATCCAAGCCGGGCGAAGTGGTCCTCCAGACGGGCAGAAGTCTTCATCCAGACGGCATCTTCTATCTTCATCCATCCGGTGCGGAGCGGGTCCCTCTTCAAGACATGCGATGCGGAGCATCCTCTTCCTTCCAACAGCTAACACTGAATGAAGGTTCCTTTAAATGACGTCATCCAAGATGGCGTCCCTTCAATTCCGATTGGCGGATAGAATTCAATCAGCCAATTAAGGAATTAAGGTAGAAAAAAACATATTGGCTGATAGCAATCAGTCAATAGGATTGAAGTTCAATCCTATTGGCTGATCCAATCAGCCAATAAGATTGAGCTGGCATTCTATTGGCTGATTGGAACAGCCAATAGAATGCCAGCTCAATCCTATTGGCTAATTGCATCAGCCAATAGAATTTTTTCTACCTTAATTCCGATTGGCTGATAGAATTCTATCAGCCAATCGGAATTGAAGGGACACCATCTTGGATGATGTCATTTAAAGGAACTTTCATTCAGTGTTAGCCGTCGGAAGGAAGAGGATGCTCCGCATCGGATGTCTTGAAGATGGACCCGCTCCGCATCGGATGGATGAAGATAGAAGATGCCGTCTGGATGAAGACTTCTGCCAGTCTGGAGGACCACTTCGCCCAGCTTGGATAAAGCCTTCTCCCGGCTTCGTTGAGGACCTCTTGCTGCTTGGATGAAGACTTCTCCTGGTAAGGTGATCTTCAAGGGGTTAGTGTTAGGTTTTTTTAAGGGGGTATTGGGTGAGTTTTAGAGTAGGGTTGGTTGTGTGGGTGGTGGGTTTTAAGAGCTGAATACTTTGGAGCAATGCCCCACAAAGGGCCCTTTTAAGGGATATTTGTAATTTAGTGTAGGGTAGGGCTTTTTTATTTTGGGGGGGGGCTTTTTTATTTTGTTAGGGGGATTAAATTAGGTGTAATTAGTTTAAAAATCTTGTAATTTGTTTATTATTTTCTCTAATTTAGTGTGTTTTTTTTTTTTTTACTTTAGCTAATTTTATATAATTTAGGGAATTAATTTAATTTTAGTGTAGTGTTAGGTGTTAGTGTAATTTAGGTTAGGTTTTATTTTACAGGTCAATTTGTCTTTATTTTAGCTAGGTAGCTATTAAATAGTTAACAACTATTTAATAACTATTATACCTAGTTAAAATAAATACAAATTTGCCTGTAAAATAAAAATAAACCCTAAGATAGATACATTGTAGCTATTAGTTATATTGTAGCTAGCTTAGGGTTTGTTTTACAGGTAAGTATTTAGTTTTAAATAGGAATAATTTAGTTAATGATAGTAATTTTTATTTAGATTTCTTTTAATTATATTTAAGTTAGGGGGGTTAGGGTTAGACTTAGATTTAGGGGTTAATAACTTTAGTATAGTGGTGGCGACGTTGGGGGTGGCAGATTAGGGGTTAATAAATGTAGGTAGGTGGCGGCGATTTTAGGGACGGCAGATTAGGGGTTAATAATATTTTACTAATGTTTGCGAGGCAGGTGTGCGGCAGTTTAGGTGTTAATATATTTATTATAGTGGCGGCAACGTTGAGGGTGGCAGATTAGGGGTTAATAAGTGTAGATAGGTTGCAGCGACATTGGGGGAGGCAGAGTAGGGGTTAATAAATATAATGTAGGTGTCGGCGATGTTGGGGGCAGCAGATTAGGGGTTCATAAGTATAATGTAGGTGGAGCGGTGTCCGGAGCGGCAGATTAGGGTTTAATAAATATAATGTAGGTGGCGGCGATGTCGGGGGCAGCAGATTAGGGGTTTATAAGTGTAAGATTTGGGGTGTTTAGACTCAGGGTTCATGTTAGGGTGTTAGGTGTAGACATCAAATGCATTTCCCTATAGGAATCAATGGAGCTGCGTTAGTGTTAGACTTTTTCTCAGCCGGCTCTCCCCGTTGATTCCTATGGGGAAATTGTGCACAAGCACATTACACCAGCTCACCGCTAACGTAAGCAGCGCTGGTATTGGAGTGCGGTAATGAGCGGTGTGCATAAACTGCTTGTTAGCACCGCACAGCCTCTAATGCAAAACTCGTAATCTAGCCCAAGGAAAGCAAGTTAAAAAGAAAAAAAAAGAAGAGAAGAGGGGGAGAAAAAAGTAAAAAGGGGGATCAGGAGAAAACGTAATTAAGAAGGATAAGAGCTGAGAACAAGAGAGTAGGGAAAGTGCCTGACAAAGTTTCTGCCTGGCAAGAAATTGAGGAAAAAGAAGGAACAATAGGGGAAAGATCGGCTCGACGGAGCTCACTCTAACAGGCAATATAAACATTGGTAGTTTACTTAAACATATCTAGTGTAAAGGCATATAATTATGCAACAGTTTTCATAACTAATTACCAAACGGCTAGATTTAGAGTTTGGCGGCCAAAGGGGTGCGTTAGCTACGCGTGCTTTTTTTCTCCCGCACCTTTTAAATACCGCTGGTATTTAGAGTTCACAGAATGGCTGCGTTAGGCTCCAAAAAGGGAGCGTATAGCATATTTACCGACACTGCAACTCTACAGGGAGTGCAGAATTATTAGGCAAATGAGTATTTTGACCACATCATCCTCTTTATGCATGTTGTCTTACTCCAAGCTGTATAGGCTCGAAAGCCTACTACCAATTAAGCATATTAGGTGATGTGCATCTCTGTAATGAGAAGGGGTGTGGTCTAATGACATCAACACCCTATATCAGGTGTGCATAATTATTAGGCAACTTCCTTTCCTTTGGCAAAATGGGTCAAAAGAAGGACTTGACAGGCTCAGAAAAGTCAAAAATAGTGAGATATCTTGCAGAGGGATGCAGCACTCTTAAAATAGCAAAGCTTCTGAAGCGTGATCATTGAACAATCAAGCATTTAATTCAAAATAGTCAACAGGGTCGCAAGAAGCGTGTGGAAAAACCAAGGCGCAAAATAACTGCCCATGAACTGAGAAAAGTCAAGCGTGCAGCTGCCAAGATGCCACTTGCCACCAGTTTGGCCATATTTCAGAGCTGCAACATCACTGGAGTGCCCAAAAGCACAAGGTGTGCAATACCCAGAGACATGGCCAAGGTAAGAAAGGCTGAAAGACGACCACCACTGAACAAGACACACAAGCTGAAACGTCAAGACTGGGCCAAGAAATATCTCAAGACTGATTTTTCTAAGGTTTTATGGACTGATGAAATGAGAGTGAGTCTTGATGGGCCAGATGGATGGGCCCGTGGCTGGATTGGTAAAGGGCAGAGAGCTCCAGTCCGACTCAGACGCCAGCAAGGTGGAGGTGGAGTACTGGTTTGGGCTGGTATCATCAAAGATGAGCTTGCGGGGCCTTTTCGGGTTGAGGATAGAGTCAAGCTCAACTCCCAGTCCTACTGCCAGTTTCTGGAAGACACCTTCTTCAAGCAGTGGTACAGGAAGAAGTCTGCATCCTTCAAGAAAAACATGATTTTCATGCAGGACAATGCTCCATCACACGCGTCCAAGTACTCCACAGCGTGGCTGGCAAGAAAGGGTATAAAAGAAGAAAATCTAATGACATGGCCTCCTTGTTCACCTGATCTGAACCCCATTGAGAACCTGTGGTCCATCATCAAATGTGAGATTTACAAGGAGGGAAAACAGTACACCTCTCTGAACAGTGTCTGGGAGGCTGTGGTTGCTGTTGCACGCAATGTTGATGGTGAACAGATCAAAACACTGACAGAATCCATGGATGGCAGGCTTTTGAGTGTCCCTGCAAAGAAAGGTGGCTATATTGGTCACTGATTTGTCTTTGTTTTGTTTTTGAATGTCAGAAATGTATATTTGTGAATGTTGAGATGTTATATTGGTTTCACTGGTAAAAATAAATAATTGAAATGGGTATATATTTGTTTTTTATTAAGTTGCCTAATAATTATGCACAGTAATAGTCACCTGCACACACAGATATCCCCCTAAAATAGCTATAACTGAAAACAAACTAAAAACTACTTCCAAAACTATTCAGCTTTGATATTAATGAGTTTTTTGAGTTCATTGAGAACATGGCTGTTGTTCAATAATAAAATTAATCCTCAAAAATACAACTTGCCTAATAATTCTGCACTCCCTGTAAATACCAGCGTTGCTTACGGACGCGGCCAGCTTCAAAAACGTGCTTGTGCACGATTCCCCCATAGAAAACAATGGGGCCGTTTGAGCTGAAAAAAAACCTAACACCTGCAAAAAAGCAGCGTTCAGCTCCTAACGCAGCCCCATTGTTTTCTATGGGGAAACACTTCCTAAGTCTGCACCTAACACCCTAACATGAACCCCGAGTCTAAATACCCCTAACCTTACACTTATTAACCCCTATGAAAAAATGAAAAAATGTTTATGAAGATGCAACACTCTACAACTCTAAGGCCAAATCCCAGAGAAAACAAATGGTTTAACCTCTAAAAACCAAAATAGAACAAAGAAGATTATTATTCTGGGGTGGTGCTCAACAAAGGAGAGCTAAGAGAATGGAAATTTAAAATATAAAAATTAGGTGATTAATTATATGAGAACTCTAGTATAATTTGTAAATCCTAGTGATAACTTAGGGAGTCTAATAAAGGTGTGTATATTCTCTTAAATATATTCAGTATGGGTAAATAGCAATAAACTAGTCCGATATATATAATAGGAAAGCAGTTTTGAACAGATCGAACTAATTGAATATAATAATATTTATAATATTTATTATTTAAGTTAATATAACATCAATAAAAATAACAATGCCGGCATCTAAAAACAAACACAATGTAAACAGTGAGGAATGGCAATGTTAAAATGTATACAAATATGTGTTCTCATCTGTAGCCAATAGTAACAAATAAGGGGTACATAAGATTCTTAAACCTGTATCGTCCTGTTAAAAATGCAACAATGTCCAAAGAATGGCTGTTCTTTACAAACTTGTAACCAGAAACTCCGGGTTATATATGTCCTCCTTTCCTCGGTGCTGGAAGTTAGTGCAGCGTTCTCTGCAAGCGGTGGGGGATACTGTGATCCACGTGTGCACACAAACAGTTCCGGGCTGTAATGAAAAAGGTGTTCCGGTGCAGGTAACTCTTTAATGTTCACACAGGGTGAGGTAAAGAACCGAAGTTCCAAACAGAATATTGATTACACAGATGGATTAGTATGAGTAGGTCCCGGGGCAGGAATTACACATATAGAGACAGCTCAAAACAGGTTTTAATAGCTGCTCAATGTACCTGTCCTACCTACTTACGTATCCGATCTGTAGTTGACACTTAGATAGGTCTTGTACACAGGAGCAATCGGCAAATTCTACGCGTTTCAGCCGCCAGGGGCCTTTATCAAGATCAATCTACTTATTAACCCCTAATCTGCCGCCCCCTCTATCGCTGACCCCTGCATATTATTATTAACCCCTAATCTGCCGCTCCATACACAGCAGCAAACTATGTTATCCCTATGTACCCCTAATATGCTGCCCCTAACACCGCCGATCCCTATATTATATTTATTAACCCCTAATCTGCCGCCCCCGCTATCGCTGACACCTGCATATTATTATTAACCCCTAATCTGCCGCTCCGTACACCGCCGCCAGCTACATTATACCTATGTACCCCTAATCTGCTGCCCCTAAGATCGCCGACCCCTATATTATATTTATTAACCCCTAATCTGCCCCCCACAACGTCGCCTCCACCTACCTACAATAATTAACCCCTAATCTGCCGACCGGATCTCACCGATACTATAATAAATGTATTAACCCTTAAAGCTAAGTCTAACTCTAACCCTAACACCCCCCTAACTTAAATATAATTTAAATCTAACGAAATAAATTAACTATTATTAAAGAAATTATTCCTATTTAAAGCTAAATACTTACCTGTAAAATAAACCCTAATATAGCTACAATATAAATTATAATTATATTGTAGCTATTTTAGGATTAATATTTATTTTACAGGCAACTTTGTAATTATATTAACCAGGTACAATAGCTATTAAATGCCCCGCAAAGGGCCCTTTTCAGGGCTGGTAAGGTAAAAGAGCTTTGAACTTTTTTAATTTAGAATAGGGTAGGGCATTTTTTTATTTTGGGGGGCTTTGTTATTTTATTAGGGGGCTTAGAGTAAGTGTAATTAGTTTAAAATTGTTGTAATATTTTTCTAATGTTTGTAAATATTTTTTTATTTTTTGTAACTTAGTTCTTTTTTATTTTTTGTACTTTAGTTAGTTTATTTCATTGTATTTATTTGTAGGTATTGTATTTAATTAATTTATTGATAGTGTAGTGTTAGGTTTAATTGTAGATAGTTGTAGGTATTGTATTTAATTAATTTATTGATTGTGTAGTGTTAGGTTTAATTGTAACTTAGGTTAGGATTTATTTTACAGGTAATTTTGTAATTATTTTAACTAGGTAACTATTAAATAGTTATTAACTATTTAATAGCTATTGTACCTGGTTAATATAATTACAAAGTTGCCTGTAAAATAAATATTAATCCTAAAATAGCTACAATATAATTATAATTTATATTGTAGATATATTAGGGTTTATTTTACAGGTAAGTATTTAGCTTTAAATAGGAATAATTTATTTAATAATAGTTAATTTATTTTGTTAGATTTAAATTATATTTAAGTTAGGGGGGTGTTAGGGTTAGAGTTAGACTTAGCTTTAAGGGTTAATACATTTATTATAGTAGCGGTGAGCTCCGGTCGGCAGATTAGGGGTTAATTATTGTAGATAGGTGAGATAGGTGGAGGCAACGTTGTGGGGGGCATATTAGGGGTTAATAAATATAATATAGGGGTCGGCGGTGTTAGGGGCAGCAGATTAGGGGTACATAGGGATAACGTAGGTGGCCGCGGTGTACGGAGCGGCAGATTAGGGGTTAAAAAAATTTAATATAGTGGCAGCGATGTGGGGGGACCACGGTTTAGGGGTACATAGGTAGTTTATGGGTGTTAGTGTACTTTAGAGCACAGTAGTTAAGAGCTTTATAAACCGGCATCAGCCCAGAAAGCTCTTAACTACTGACTTTTTTTTGCGGCTGGAGTTTTGTCGTTAGATTTCTAACGCTCACTTCAGCCAAGACTCTAAATACCGGCGTTAGAAAGATCCCATTGAAAAGATAGGATATGCAAATGGCGTAGGGGGATCTGCGGTATGGAAAAGTCGCGGCTGCAAAGTGAGCGTTAGACCCTTTCCTGACTGACTCCAAATACCAGAGGGCGGTAAAAACCAGCGTTAGGAGCCTCTAACGCTGGTTTTGACGGCTACCGCCCAACTCTAAATCTAGCCGAAAGTTTGGCTGAGCAGGCATAAACTACAATAAATATAACAAACAATTCAAGACTGACGTGATACTGCGCTAATAATGTCCAATGATATCCTCTTTCAGCTACAAGGCTAACCACAAATATCCCTCCTTATAGGGGGTTTTGTATGCTGCACTAGTGCAACTTTAATTTTTATAACATGGCTCCTCCCCAAGTGGCAGGTAAGGTTTGAGCAATTTAATAATAAACAGAAATTGCTATTCTTCCACATAATACATTATACAGTAAAATAGCTATAGTTTTACTTGAGTCAGTGACCAAAATAGGTCAGTAGTCTCTAACGATGCAAAGTCAGTGCTTGTGGAATTGTTACATCTTCTCGGTAAACATGAACAGAAGTTTAATACTTACAAGCTCCATAAGACACAGGCAGCAATACTATGGACAAGCTCCATAAGACACAGGCAGCAATACTATGGATCAGGTAGCATCTAGTAGGTTTGGTGGCTCGACACTCTTTTTTCTTGCTCTGCTTCAGACCATACTCTTCTCTGTGGTTTAGGAGGCATTGATGTTTCTTTCATTGAGAAATTATGTGTAGACTCTGGGAGGGTGATATCAAGTTTATTGCAGAAATCAGTTACCATGGTTGGGCTAGTACATTTGTGACATTTCCTATTCTTGACAATTAGAAGAGAGACAGGGAAGTCCCATCTGTAAGGGATCTTTAAGGATTGCAAGTGGGCAGTGAAATGTCCTGGTATATTTGTATTTTAGCTCCCATGAATGTGAAAGTAGGATGCGCTCTTGTGAGCTGGAATATTTTCTCCCTGTCTCTGTAGCTTTGGAAGCATACAATGATGTCTCTGGGAGGTTGGTTGTCGGTAGGTTTGGGTGGCAGGGCACGATGGGCCCTTTCAAGGGGGACCTCTTCAATTACTAGTTGATTAGCAATAGCCAGAGACTGAAACAAATGTTGCAGTTGGTCAGGGATATCTTCTCCTTTTACTCTTTCTGGCACCCCACACATTCTAAGGTTGTTTCTTCTTTTCTGATTCTCGATATCATCTATTTTGTTTTCTAATTCAGTAATCTGTATTTGCTGCGTTTCGATAGAGTGAGACATATTAGTCATTTCTTTGACAAGCTCTTCTCTGTCATCCTCCAAAGTCTCTACACAAAAGCCTAATATGTTTATATCTCTTTTCAGTTCAGCAAAACTCAGATTTGATGCAGAATATGAATTGGTTTATAAGGGCTTCTATTACCTTGAGTGTTACCAGGCCATCTGCGGCTTGCTGAGATCGACCGGGTGATGGAAGAGAATCCTGAGGGGTATGAGGGTTGTCAGACAAAGATTCTTCCTTGCTGCATGCCTGAGGAGGGTCCATCTTTTTCTTCTTGTCTGTGCTTTTAAAGAAGGTGCTCACTGTGTTGGGAGCATTGCTAGGCTTTAAGTTTTTATCCACTTTTGTATTCCTTTTCTGTGCCATTCTGGGGTCAGAGTGCCCAAATGTTCTTATCAATTAGATGTCCTCAGTATCTCAATTCAAGAATTAAACCTTTGTCATAAAGGAGGCCTTTTTGCTATAACTCAGTTTTTATGGTGCAGCGTGTGCTTATATTCTCACCCCTAAGATGGCGGCCGTCGGAGACATGCAACTCTCAAGTGGGCTGCAAAGTGCTGGTGTCTGTTTGGGTTGTACCCTGGAGCTGAGAAACAGTTGCAGCAGCATAGTCCGCTGTTCCATGCACTCTAGTGCTGTAGTCTGGGAGCGCTCCGATCCCAAATTCCCCAGCGCAATCACTCTAGGCAGGCTTCAAATCAAGAGCAGCCTACACCGCGAGAGAGCGAAGAGTCAGCTGAGGGCTAGGGAGGCTAACTGGCTACTACGGGATGCTCAGTGTCCGTTCCCAAGGTGGCGAGAACTGTTTTTATAGCACGGGACCGGTGCGATAGTGGCCTGGAAGAAGGCTCCGTCTCTGCCGATGCTGGAGCTCTAGTGTGGTGCGGCCATCACAGATGCCCGCACGCTCCACCCGACAGCACCTGAACATTTTATGTATTGCTAACAGTGATATCGTAATATTGCTTGCAAGTCAGCGGCTGAGATTCACACAAACCTATGCTTACACCTATACCAGTTAAATCAAACAGAAGTTTGACACAGATAAACAAAACCAAATCTGAACTCCTCTGGCTCACTCCACAATATATAAAACAAATGGAAATTTTGACTTTAAAATAATGGACACTAACTTCACATATTTGGGAATCAAACTTTCAAACAACACAGACTCATGGTACGACTCAAACTATAAACCACTAATAACAGAAGTCAAATCCCTACTTAAGACCTGGAACTCACTTCTGTTCAGCGAGACTGAATCTCATTAAAATGATAATATTCCCCAAGCTACTTTACCTGTTTCAAATGATACCAGAACCCTTGACAAAACAAGACCTACAGACTCTGAGCTCCAATATAACTAATTTTGTATGGAGGGGGAAAAAAACATAGAATTGGACTACATAAACTAACTACATCTCCCACTAAGGGTGGTTTTGGCCTCCTTAAGCTCAAATTCTATAACTTGACGGCACAAAATAAATATGTGATAGGTAAGAGCAACAAGTCTCTGTAGAAGTGCGCAAATGATAGCAGAATCTAGGAGTGAACGGAATCACAACGGATCAGGCAGCACTCTTGTAGGCGGTAGGTGGACAAAGGAAAACTTGTAAAGACAGATGAGAGAGGTGCCTCATTGGACAAGTATCGTCTAAATAACCCAGTTGGAGAAACAACAGACAGGTCCCACAACTTCAGGGTACTCACAAAGGTAGCGGTACAAAAGTGTACCAAAGCAGGCAGGACGGAACCTAAAGTCGGCCGTCAGACAAGCGTGGACTCAGACAACCAACCAGAAGGCACTCCAAGGACAGCGTCAAAGCGTAAACCAGCAGAGGAGCTGATGAAACGACATGTACGCATGTTTTTATCTGTTTTATACTCAATAAATCTCTTTGAGTATCTCACACCTACCTGACTGCTTTTCTGTTTGCCGTGGCGATTTATCCGGTCTGCTGTCTGGACGGTTCCCTTGGTGATTCTATTGCCGAGATTCCACATTGCCAATTGGCTCCTCTGCTGGTTTACGCTCTGACGCTGTCCTTGGAGTGCCGTCTGGTTGGTTGTCTGAGTCTACGCTTGTCTGACGGGCGACTTTAGGTTCCATCCTGCCTGCTTTGGTACACGTTTGTACCGCTACCTTTGTAAGTACCCTGAAGTTGTGGGACCTGTCTGTTGTTTCTCCAACTGAGTTATTTAGACGATACTTGTCCCATGAGGCGCCTCTCTCATCTGTCTTTACAGGTTTTCCTTTAAAATAAATATGTGATGGACTGGTGGCTAGATACAGGCACCTTTACTGAATTAGATCTTGAACGAGAGATTATGAAACCTTGGTCATTATCTCTCCTCCCTCACATACCAAAGAACAAAATTGCTAAAAATTGCAAGGACTTCTCCCATTTACAGGCCCGATTAGGGCCTGGCAGAAACTATGCAAACACCTAATGATATCACCACACTACAAGAGACTCCAGGTAACATAATGGTGACACAGCTGGCAACAGAATGGTCGAACAGACTAGGTTCAGCTGTCACAGGCTCACAAATAATGAAAAACATTGAAACTGCTAGGAAAGCTACCCTCTCAATGGAACTAAGAGAATCACACACTTTCTTAGTTCTTAAACAACACATATATTACTCCTAAAGACTACCAAAAATGGGGATCCAATTTTTGGCCAACAAAAGGCAAATGCCAACATTCATTGCCTGACCTTATACACATGATGTGGAAATGCCCACTCCTACAGAAATTCTGGCACATGACTTCTCACTGGCTGAGCTCTATTTCTAAAGTCCAGACAACACTTACACTAGAGAAGGTGATATTTTTAGATTTCCAACACTCTATCAATAAACATAGGTGATTAATAGGGAATGTCATCCTGTTGGCCAGGAAACTTATCCTCAAACACTGTCTAGAGATGAGACCCCCAACACTTACTATGCTAAAACATGCACTTACACATCAAGTATTTTGTGAACAAACAGACTCTCTAGTAGATAAAAATCAATGAACATCTAACTTTATTAAAAATGGGAGCCATCTCAACTCAAAAACATATCATATCTCCTCTCAAAAACACAGAATACATTCTAAATGCACAAATTAGAGGTGAATGGCAATTATGGACTTAAATTATCTCATGAAAGAGTCAGGAACAACACCTGAAAGAGCCCAGTGGAGAAAGACACCAAGAACAAGGGGAACACCCAGGGGATCGGAGTAAACAAGACTCAAAGAGAATATATGTTGATATGGTTATATCTGTTAGCAAATCAGTACTGGTAAATAATTTTTAGTTAATGTATTTTATTTTGTTTTGTTTTTTAACTTTCTTGAAAAGTGGAAAATGTGACTGTGATGCCTTGTTACTGTAATATGGAAAGAAAACCTATAGAGCTAACTAAAAGAAAAGGACTTCCTATCAGGCACCTACTACACTATGGTAACATTGTTCCATAAATCAAAATGAAGCCACCAGAACGCCATGCCAATAAATCATATTTAAATACACAGAAACCTAAGGACATTAAAGACTATGGGGCCTACTTATCATATGTCTGTCGGACCTGATCCGACAGTGCGGATCAGGTCCGACAGACATCGCTAAATGCGGAGAGCAATACGCTCTCCGTATTCAGCATTTCACCAGCAGCTGCAACGCCATCCCCTGCAAATTTGCGGCCAATCGGCCACCAGCAAGGGGGTGTCAATCAACCTGATCATACTCAATGGGGTTGATTTCCAGCAACTCCTGTCCGCCTCATCAGAGCAGGCGGACAGGGTTATGGAGCAGCGGCCTTCAAGCTCCGGAGCTTGATAGATAGGCCCCCTTAATTGGGCTTTCTGGAAAAAGTGATATACGAGCCAAAAAATGACATTACAAGTCCTCTTCTCACAAAGCTGATATGTATGATACCTATGTCACTCTCTCAATGTTAACTTTGTGTAAAACAAGGCAAATCAATAAATAGATATTTAAAAAATATATATAATGAAAAATGGTATTATTGTAGTCTTGTTGACATAGAAAGGTGCTTATTTTAAGCCCTTAACTGTCAGATAATTATCAAATGACAAATTAAACAAATTTTTGTATCTCAATTCTGAATTGTAGAGTTTAATTAGAAACAATACAATAACTTGATTGTGAGGCCTTTGTCACATTAATGACTAAAGGTCACATTTACATTTCTGGTGTTCATCCATTCCAGCTGACCAATTTTCGTTAAACTGGCTGCTGAAAAAAATGAACACCAATCATCTGTTTACAAAACAATTGTTTGTTCATTCAACCTAATAATTATTTTATCTGTTTATTTAGAAAGTTATGTTTCAAAATGTATTACAGAGTTTTGTTTTGAAAAATGGGTCTTCCTATGCCGAATAAACCATTTTATTCTGTGGTTGTTGTTCCTGTCCCCCAGAGACCTGTAGTAGAGTCCCTGGACTCATTGGTACATAATGAACCTCTTATTAGTTTCTCCTTAAATTCAAACAGCTTTTGTTTTACCATTTTTATGCAAATAAACTGCTAGATTACAAGTTTTGTTGGAAAAAAACTTTTTTTTCCAGCACTCACTTTAAACAACGCTGGCATTATAAATTTTCTGAATGCCTGCGTTAGCCTCAGAAAAGTGAGCATTGAGCAAATTTAGCGCCACTTCTCACTGTAATACCAGTGTTGCTTACAGTAGCGGTAAGCTGGCTAAAACGTTCTTGTGCACGTTTTTCCCATAGGAAACAATGGGGCTGAGACGGCTGAAAAAAAACCTAACACCTGCAAAAAAGCAGCGTAAAGCTCCTAACGCAGCCCCATTGTTTCCTATGGGAAAATACTTTCTAAGTCTACACCTAACACCCTAACATGAACCCCGAGTCTAAACACCCCTAATATTACAATTATTAACCCCTAATCTGCCGCCCCCAACATCGCTGACACCTACATAATATTATTAACCCCTAATCTGCCGACCGGACATCACCGCCACTATCATAAATGTATTAACCCCTAAACTAATGCACTCCCGCCTCGCAAACACTATAAAATTTGTTATTAACCCCTAATCTGCCATCCCTAACATCGCCGCCATCTACCAACAATTAGTAACCCCTAAACCCCTAATCTGCTGCCCCCAACGTCGCTGCTACTATATTTAATGTATTGACCCCTAAACCTAAGTCTAACCCTAACCCTAACACCCCCTAACTTAAATCTATTTTTAATAAATCTAAATAAAATTACTATGATTAAATAAATTATTCCTATTTAAAACTAAATACTTACCAATAAAATAAACCCTAATATAGCTACAATATAACTAATAGTTACATTATAGCTATTTAAGGATTTATTTTTACTTTACAGGCAACTTTGTATTTATTTTAACTAGGTAGAATAGTTATTAAATAGTTATTAACTATTTAATAACTACCTAGATAAAATAAATACAAATATACCTGTAAAATAAACCCTAACCTAAGTTACAATTATACCTAACACAACTCTATAATTAAATTAATTACCTAAACTACCTACAATTAAATACAATTAAATTAAATAAACTAAATTACGGAAAAAAACCCACTAAATTACAGAAAATAAAAAAGAAATTACAATATTTTAAATTAATTACACCTAATCTAATCCCCCCTAATAAAATAAAAAAGCCCCCCAAAATAATAAAATTCCCTACCCTACACTAAATTACAATTAGCCCTTAAAAGGGCCTTTTGCAGGGCATTGCCCCAAAGTAATCAGCTCTTTTATCAGCCCTTAAAAGGGCTTTTTGCGGGGCATTGCCCCAAAGTAATCAGCTCTTTTACCTGTAAAGAAAAATACAATACCCCCGAACATTAAAAACCACCACCCACATACCCCTACTCTAAAACCCACCCAATACCCCCTTAAAAAAAAACTAACACTAGCCCCCTGAAGATCACCCTACCTTGAGACGTTTTTACCCAGCCGGGCCAAAGTCTTCATCCAATCTGGCAAGAAGAGGTCCTCCAGAGGGTTCAAAGTCTTCATCCTATCCGGGCAGAAGAGGACATCCAGACCGGAAGAAGTCTTCATCCAAGCGGCATCTTCTTTTTTCATCCTTCCTTAGCGGAGCGGCACCATCTTGAAGATCTCTGACGCGGAACATCCTCCTTGACCGACAACTAGATGACTAATGACGGTTCCTTTAAATGACGTCATCCAAGATGGCGTCCCTCGAATTCCGATTGGCTAATAGGATTCTATCAGCCAATCGGAATTAAGGTAGGAAAAATCTGATTGGCTGATTCAATCAGCCAATCAGATTGAAGTTCAATCCGATTGGCTGATCCAATCAGCCAATTGGATTGACCTCGCATTCTATTGGCTGTTCCGATCAGCCAATAGAATGCAATGTCAATCCGATTGACTGATTGGATCAGCCAATCGGATTTTTCCTACCTTAATTCTGATTGGCTGATAGAATCCTATCAGCCAATCAGAATTTGAGGGACGCCATCTTGGATGACGTCATTTAAAGGAACCGTCATTTGTCATCTAGTCGTCGGTAAAGGAGGATGTTCCGCGTCGGCGGTCTTCAAGATGGTGCCGCTCCGCTCAGAAAGGATGGAGAAAGAAGATGCCGCTTGGATGAAGACTTCTTCCGGTCTGGATGTCCTCTTCTGTCCGGATAGGATCAAGACTTAGGACCCTCTGGATGACCTATTCTTGCCGGATTGGATAAAGAATTCGGCCCGGCTGGGTGAAAACGTCTCAAGGTAGGGTGATCTTCAGGGGGTTAGTGTTAGGTGTATTTAAGGGGGGATTGGGTGGGTTTTAGAGTAGGGGTATGTGGGTGGTGGGTTTTAATGTTGGGGGGTATTGTATTTTTTTTTACAGGTAAAAGAGCTGATTACTTTGGGGCAATGTCCCGCAAAAATCCCTTTTAAGGGCTGGCAAAAGAGCTGATTACTTTGGGGCAATGCACCACAAAAGGCCCTTTTAAGAGCAAATTTGCAATTTAGTGTAGGGTAGGGAATTTTATTATTTTGGGGGGCTTTTTTATTTTATTAGGGTGATTAGATTAGGTGTAATTAGTTTAAAATATTGTAATTTCTTTTTTATTTTCTGTAATTTAGTGTTTGTTTGTTTTTGGTAATTTAGTTTATTTAATTTAATTGTATTTAATTGTAGGTAGTTTAGGTAATTAATTTAATTATAGAGTAGTGTTTTAGTGTAACTTAGGTTAGGGTTTATTTTACAGGTATATTAGTATTTATTTTATCTAGGTAATTATTAAATAGTTAATAGCTATTTAATAACTATTCTACCTAGTTAAAATAAATACAAAGTTGCCTGTAAAATAAAAATAAATCCTAAAATAGCTACAATGCAACTATTAGTTATATTGTAGCTATATTAGGGTTTATTTTATGGGTAAGTATTTAGTTTTAAATAGGAATAATTTATTTAATTATAGCAATTTTATTTAAATTTATTAAAAATAGATTTAAGTTAGGGGGGGTGTTAGGGTTAGGGTTAGACTTAGGTTTAAGGGTTAATACATTTAATATAGTAGCGGTGACGTTGGGGGTGGCAGATTAGGGGTTAATAATTGTAGGTAGGTCGCGGCAATGTTAGGGACAGCAGATTAGGGGTTGATAACAAATTTTATAGTGTTTGCGAGGCGGGAGTGCGGCAGTTTAGGGGTTAATACATTTATTATAGTGGCGGCGATGTCCGGTCTGCAGATTAGGGGTTAATAATTGTAGGTAGGTGGCGGTGACATTGGGGGTGGCAGATTAGGGGTTAATAACTATAATGTAGGTGTCGGTGATGTTAGGGGCAGCAGATTAGGGGTTCATAGGTATAATGTAGGTGGCGGCGATGTCCGGTCGGCAGATTTGGGGTTAAAAAATGTATTTTAGTGTTTGCGATGAGGGGGGCCTCGTTTTAGGGGTTAATAGGTAGTTTATGGGTGTTAGTGTACTTTGTAGCACTTTAGTTAAGAGCTTTATGTTCCGGCGTTAGCCCATAAAACTCTTAACTACTGACTTTTAAATGCGGTAGGAGTCTTGGAGGTAGAGGCTATACCGCTCACTTCTTCCAAGACTTGTAATACCGGGTTTAAGAAAATCCCATTAAAAAGATAGGATACGCAATTGACACAAGGGGATTTGTGGTATGGAAAAGTTGCAGAAGAAAAGTGAGCGGTACACCTGTACCTGCCAAACTTAACGCTGCATTTTAAGGCTAACGCCAAACTTGTAATCTAGCCAAAATATTTTTATGTTTAATTGTTGGGTTTTTGTACACATGATAGTAAAAATTAGTAATATATTCCCTAAATTGACTTATGATTTAGCCTTCCTTTACTAGGACAGAATAGTGTTAAAGCCAAGTCAAAATGTTGGCCTCTTACAGAATAAAAAAATGCACCATTTTTATTGTAAATACATGTATACCTTAACTGAAGCATGGATATTAAAAAGCATGTCCGTCCATATGAATAAAATATGGGATTTAATTAACAAAAATCTTATAAAACTAGTTTTTACTGATCTGCAACTGTTAAAAATTCAATGAAAAATAGAATTACATAGTAACATAGTAACATAGTAGATAAGGTTGAAAAAAGACTGAAGTCCATCGAGTTCAACCTATACAAATCTAAAATACTTACAAAAAGCTCCAGTTAAGCTTAAATAACCCCATTAAAATGTGACCCATTTAATACTAGCAATCATATCCATGAATTTTGTTTATATACAGAAATGTATCCAGACTATTTTTAAATGTATCTATGGTATTGGCATTCACTACCTCCTTTGGTAATGAGTTCCACAATTTTATTGCTCTTACAGTGAAAAAATGTTTCCGTTGCAGGAGATTAAATCTCCTTTCCTCCAACCTTAAATTATGACCTCTTGTCAGAACCAATTTTCTTGGAATAAAAAGAGCTTCTGCCATCTCTGTATATGGGCCTTGAATATATTTATATAAAGTAATCATGTCACCTCTCAAGCGCCTTTTTTCTAAAGAGAACAGACCCAGTTTGGCTAGCCTCTCCTCATAGGTTAATTTCTCCAATCCCCTTATTAGCTTTGTGGCCCTTCTCTGAACTTTTTCTAGTTCTGCAATATCTTTTTTAGCAATCGGTCCCCAGAACTGCACTCCAAACTCAAGGTGAGGTCTTACCAGGGCTTTATATAATGACAGAATTATGCTTTCCTCCCTTGAATCAATGCCTCTTTTAATACATGCTAGTATCTTATTAGCCTTTGAAGCCGCTGCCCTGCATTGTGCACTCATCTTTAGCTTGTTATCTATTACTACTCCCAAATCCCTTTCCTCCTGTGTTTGGCTAAGTCTTGTCCCATTTAAAAAATACATAGCCTGCTTATTTTTACTTCTAAAATGTAGAACCTTACATTTTTCCGTATTAAATCTCATTTTCCATTCACTTGCCCATAATTCTAATTTTAGCAAATCCCTTTGCAAAGAGAGTTCATCCTGCTCTGACCTAATGACCTTACTTAACTTAGTATCATCTGCAAAAATAGAGATGTCGCTACTTAATCCTTGCTCCAAGTCATTTATAAAAATATTAAAAAGAACAGGGCCCAGTACTGATCCCTGGGGGACGCCACTGATTACCTTTGTCCAATCTGAGTATGATCCATTTACTGCTACTCATTGCTCCCTATCTTTTATCCAGTTATTTATCCATGAGCTAACATTTTCAGCTATTCCCAGTCCCTTAATTTTGTGCATTAATCTCTCATGTGGCACTGTATCAAATGCCTTTGCAAAATCTAAGTATATCACATCAACTGATTCCCCTTTATCTATATTTTTACTTACTTCCTTGTAGAATCTAATTAGATTAGTTTGACATGATCTATTTCTCCTAAAGCCATGCTGATTAGAACTCATAATCTTGTTTACACGAATATGCTCATCAATATAATCCCTTATAATCCCTTCAAATATCTTCCCCACTATTGATGTCAGACTAACTGGTCTATAGCTTCCTGGATCATCCCTGCTTCCCTTTTTGAAGAGTGGCACCACATCAGCTTTACGCCAATCCTGGGGTACCATGCCTGAGGATAATGAGTCTTGAAAAATTAAGAGTAAAGGTTTGTCTATAACAGTGCTAAGTTCACTTAACACCCTTGGGTGTATTCCATCTGGGCCTGGAGTTTTATTTACCTTAATATTTTTTAGTTTTTTCCTGATATCCTCTAAACAAAACCCAGTTAGTGGTATGGACTGGCATGTTCTATTCTGTTCCAAAGTATCATTCAATGGTTCCTCTCTTGTGTATACTGAAGAAAAAAACTGGTTTAGTACCTCAGCCTTCTCCCTGTCATTATTTATCATGCTACCCTCCACACATTTTAATGTACCTATATTATCCTTCTTAGATTTTTTGCTATTTATGTACTTAAAGAACCTTTTAGGGTTAGACTTAGAATCCTTGGCAATTAATTTTTCATTTTCAATTTTGGCTAATTTGATTGCTTTTTTGCATGCTTTGTTACATTCCTTATAAATATTGTATGCTGAGTCTGTACTATTTTCTTTTAATAATTTAAATGCCCTACGTTTTTTCCTAATTTCTTTTAACACATTTTTATTTAGCCATGACGGCTTAGTTTTTTTATTTTTATTTTTATAACCATATGGTATGTATTGATATGTATATTTATTTAACAAATTTTTAAATATTATCCATTTATCCTCTGTATTTTTATTAGAAAATACATTGTCCCAATTTATATTATTTAATGATTTCCTTAAATCGTTGAATTTTGCTTTCTTGAAATTAAAAGTCTTAGTTAAGCCTTTAAAACACTGCATATGAAAAGAGATTTCAAATGTGACCATGTTATGATCACTGTTACCCAAATGTTCTTTAACTTCTATGTTTGATATTATATCTGTATTGTTTGATAGCACTAAATCCTATATAGCTTTACTCCTAGTTGGCTCCTCTATTAATTGTGACAAGAAGTTATCCCTGAGAACATTTAAAAATCTATCCCCCTTAGCTGAATTACTAGTTTCATTGGCCCAGTTTATATCAGGGTAGTTAAAATCTCCCATAATTACAGCACTGTTATTAGCAGCCTTACCTATTTGGATAAGTAGTTGAGTTTCCTCCGGGTCACTAATGTTGGGAGGCTTGTAGCATGTTCCTAGTAATATTTTTTTAGGATTTTTCCCCCCACTCTTTATTTCAACCCACAGGGTCTCTACATTGTCACTTGTATCATAAATATCTTCCCTTATTGTAGGTTTAAGGTCAGGTTTAATATACATGCAGATTCCTCCACCCCTTTTATTATTCCTGTCCCTCCTAAATAATGTATACCCCTCTAAGTTAACTGCCCAGTCATGTGAATCATCCCACCAAGTTTCAGTTATACTGATAACATCATAGTCCTCTTCTGCAACTAAGAGCGTCAGCTCCCCCATTTTACCTGTCATGCTTCTTGCATTTGTTGTCATACATTTAATTTTCATGTGCTTTCTGCTGCTACTTGGTGTACTTTCCTCTATACTTTCTAATGTGACATTTCTTAAGTCATCCCTTCCTTGAGATATTAAGGGAGTGACATATTCAGACACTGATCTCTCTGTTCTATTTTGTTCTAATTGACCCTCCCCCCCTTTGCCTGTAATAAATACAAATACTTTTAACTGATTTTTAAGAACAAAAAATTATATTATTTGATGTAGATCATTTTTTTTTTAAAATATAATTTTTATTGAGGTTTTCAACAGTACCCACATAAACAGAAAAAATGCAACAAAAAAACACAATTTGGTACATACATAATAGATGAATCGAAGCATGATACAGTTATTCATAGTAGTAAAAAAAAAAGGAGTTTCTTGTTGGATATTCTAAAATTTGTAACTACTTTGGGAGTCTCACCGACACCTTTGATTTTCCAACAAGTCATAATAAACATTCATTTTCCATGATTCAATAACATTTTATAAAGGCAATCAGGAAACACAAAACAAAAAAACAAAAAAAGAAAAAGAAAGAAGAAAATGGGAAAGAGAAAAAAAAAAAAAAAAACACCCCGCCTTGCTTAAGCATTTCCTCCCTCCCCCCTCCACGCATGCCCCATACTACCAGATACCCAAAATAACTATTTCCGAATTTTGAAATGGGCTTATCATATACTCTATTTCGGTTGGCGAAAAGCTTTTAATGAATTTTGACCATTTGCTAAAAAATGCTACAATTTCGCCCTCTGAATTTAGATCTGTGGCGAGTTGTTCTACCCTGTATTGTTTTTTGAGATAGTTTTTGACCTCATTCACTGTGGGTATGAATCTAGTTTTCCATTTTTTGAAAATCAAATTTCTTGCGGCAAGAACTACTAGGTTTAATATCTTGGCGTCTCTAAAATCTTCTTTATTGTTGGACAAGAAAATTATGTTAGAGAAAGTAAGTTTAAGAGGTTTTATTTTTACCACCTTTACTAACCAATACTCTAATTTGTGCCAAAATTGTTCTATTTTCGGGCATAGCCACACCATATGCAATAAGTCTGCAGCCAGTAGGCTGCATTTTGGACATTTCTTGAAGTCAGCGTTATTCCATCTATAAGCTTTATCTGGCGTGTAATAAATCTGGTATATGAGCTTTGTGTGAGACTCTCCACGTTTCAGATATCGTAGTGTTATGTAGTATCGTGAAGGATCTCATAATATGTGTTTCCTTATCAATGTTCATGGATAATTGATCTGCTCAGAAAGGATGGAGAAAGAAGATGCCGCTTGGATGAAGACTTCTTCCGGTCTGGATGTCCTCTTCTGTCCAGATAGGATCAAGACTTCGGACCCTCTGGATGACCTCTTCTTGCCGGATTGGATAAAGACTTCGGCCCGGCTGGGTGAAAACGTCTCAAGGTAGGGTGATCTTCAGGGGGTTAGTGTTAGGTGTATTTAAGGGGGGATTGGGTGGGTTTTAGAGTAGGGGTATGTGGGTGGTGGGTTTTAATGTTGGGGGGTATTGTATTTTTTTTTTACAGGTAAAAGAGCTGATTACTTTGGGGCAATGTCCCGCAAAAATCCCTTTTAAGGGCTGGCTAAAGAGCTGATTACTTTGGGGCAATGCACCACAAAAGGCCCTTTTAAGAGCAAATTTGTAATGTAGTGTAGGGTAGGGAATTTTATTATTTTGGGGGGCTTTTTTATTTTATTAGGGTGATTAGATTAGGTGTAATTAGTTTAAAATATTGTAATTTCTTTTTTATTTTCTGTAATTTAGTGTTTGTTTGTTTTTGGTAATTTAGTTTATTTAATTTAATTGTATTTAATTGTAGGTAGTTTAGGTAATTAATTTAATTATAGAGTAGTGTTAGGTTTTAGTGTAACTTAGTGTTATGTAGTATCGTGAAGGATCTCATAATATGTGTTTCCTTATCAATGTTCATGGATAATTGATCTGCTCAGAAAGGATGGAGAAAGAAGATGCCGCTTGGATGAAGACTTCTTCCGGTCTGGATGTCCTCTTCTGTCCGGATAGGATCAAGACTTCGGACCCTCTGGATGACCTCTTCTTGCCGGATTGGATAAAGACTTCGGCCCGGCTGGGTGAAAACGTCTCAAGGTAGGGTGATCTTCAGGGGGTTAGTGTTAGGTGTATTTAAGGGGGGATTGGGTGGGTTTTAGAGTAGGGGTATGTGGGTGGTGGGTTTTAATGTTGGGGGGTATTGTATTTTTTTTTTACAGGTAAAAGAGCTGATTACTTTGGGGCAATGTCCCGCAAAAATCCCTTTTAAGGGCTGGCTAAAGAGCTGATTACTTTGGGGCAATGCACCACAAAAGGCCCTTTTAAGAGCAAATTTGTAATGTAGTGTAGGGTAGGGAATTTTATTATTTTGGGGGGCTTTTTTATTTTATTAGGGTGATTAGATTAGGTGTAATTAGTTTAAAATATTGTAATTTCTTTTTTATTTTCTGTAATTTAGTGTTTGTTTGTTTTTGGTAATTTAGTTTATTTAATTTAATTGTATTTAATTGTAGGTAGTTTAGGTAATTAATTTAATTATAGAGTAGTGTTAGGTTTTAGTGTAACTTAGGTTAGGGTTTATTTTACAGGTATATTAGTATTTATTTTATCTAGGTAGTTATTAAATAGTTAATAGCTATTTAATAACTATTCTACCTAGTTAAAATAAATACAAAGTTGCCTGTAAAATAAAAATAAATCCTAAAATAACTACAATGCAACTATTAGTTATATTGTAGCTATATTAGGGTTTATTTTATGGGTAAGTATTTAGTTTTAAATAGGAATAATTTATTTAATTATAGCAATTTTATTTAAATTTATTAAAAATAGATTTAAGTTAGGGGGGGTGTTAGGGTTAGGGTTAGACTTAGGTTTAAGGGTTAATACATTTAATATAGTAGCGGTGACGTTGGCAGATTAGGGGTTAATAATTGTAGGTAGGTCGCAGCAATGTTAGGGACAGCAGATTAGGGGTTGATAACAAATTTTATAGTGTTTGCGAGGCGGGAGTGCGGCAGTTTAGGGGTTAATACATTTATTATAGTGGCGGCGATGTCCGGTCTGCAGATTAGGGGTTAATAATTGTAGGTAGGTGGCGGTGACATTGGGGGCGGCAGATTAGGGGTTAATAACTATAATGTAGGTGTCGGTGATGTTAGGGGCAGCAGATTAGGGGTTCATAGGTATAATGTAGGTGGCGGCGATGTCCGGTCGGCAGATTTGGGGTTAAAAAATGTATTTTAGTGTTTGCGATGTGGGGGGCCTCGTTTTAGGGGTTAATAGGTAGTTTATGGGTGTTAGTGTACTTTGTAGCACTTTAGTTAAGAGCTTTATGTTCCGGCGTTAGCCCATAAAACTCTTAACTACTGACTTTTAAATGCGGTAGGAGTCTTGGAGGTAGAGGCTATACCGCTCACTTCTTCCAAGACTTGTAATACCGGGTTTAAGAAAATCCCATTAAAAAGATAGGATACGCAATTGACATAAGGGGATTTGTGGTATGGAAAAGTTGCAGAAGAAAAGTGAGCGGTACACCTGTACCTGCCAAACTTAACGCTGCTTTTTAAGGCTAACGCCAAACTTGTAATCTAGCCAAAATATTTTTATGTTTAATTGTTTGGTTTTTGTACACATGATAGTAAAAATTAGTAATATATTCCTTAAATTGACTTATGATTTAGCCTTCCTTTACTAGGACAGAATACTGTTAAAGCCAAGTCAAAATGTTGGCCTCTTACAGAATAAAAAAATGCACCATTTTTATTGTAAATACATGTATACCTTAACTGAAGCATGGATATTAACCTCTTAAGGACATATGACGGAATGTTTCCGTCATAAAACAATTGAGCAAACTGAAAGCTGTGTCCTTAAAGGGTTAAAAAGCATGTCCGTCCATATGAATAAAATATGGGATTTAATTAACAAAAATCTTATAAAACTAGTTTTTACTGATTTGCAACTGTTAAAAATTCAATGAAAAATAGAATTAATAAATACAAATACTTTTAACTGATTTTTAAGAACAAAAAATTATATTATTTGATGTAGATCATTTTTTTAATAGTCATTTATTTTTGTAGTGCATCTTCATTTATAATAGTATTATAATATGTTATTTTTTGTGTAAAATATGTGCAGATAGAAAATTACATACATTCAAATGCTCCATATATAATTTAGCCATTAAAATAAATTTTACAGTAAATGTAAATAGCATTTTCAAAACAAATGAATATATAATATATAATATGTAATATATGCAGATGACACATGCAGCTTATAAAATTTTAACTTCTATCACCTTATTAGGCAGCATAAAAACTATAGATAGGCTGTTCTCGATATTTGAAAATTACAAAATCCCTAGTAAAAAATTGAAGCAAATAACTTAAACCAATATATATACAAGAGAAAGCTGTTCTAAGCTTGTGTTTCTAAATTTTCAAATAGATGTAGTTGTATATTATTATGTTATATACTTTAACAACAATGAAAATCATTTAAAAATTCCAGACTAAACACAGATATTAAGTTTTGTCACGTAAAAGGGACAATAATAATAATAAATAAAACTTTAATACATTCGATTTTATGAAAAGTTAAAAGTAATTAATACTTGTTAAAAGGTCATAAATCCATTGCTTTATTAATGCAACCCTTTTACAATCCTCAAACTTTTTTTTAGAGGAAAGTAGTAAAAAAGACTTTGGGGTTAATTTTTTTAGTTTTATTTTTTGTCATTCACAATGTTCTATTGAATTTTGATAAAGCAATAAAGATTTTTAAAAACCTATTAAAAGGATTAGCATGCTTCCGAAAACTCATAATAGCATTTTTCACTTGCTTGTGCCTTCATTATTGAACATCTGAATGGGATTGTTCCTTCATGAATATGTTCAATAATGTAGTTACAAGTACTTTTAAATGTACTGTGGTCACTGTTTTTGGATTAAACATGCATGAAGGCTTGTGAACTATAAAAACATGGTCACAAAGGCACAATCATGTTTGAACATCATCTATGAGCATCATAGTTCATAAGCCCTTTTAAAAGACACCCATATTCTCCACCTTGTTTTAAGATTATGCCAAACCAGAAACAGAGTTTTAACCAATAAAATTAAATATATATTGATAAAAGAATATAGCAATTGAAAAAATGTGCCAGTATTCTTATCATGCCGGTATAAATGGCATTCAGGTTATTTAGTAGTGGTGCAGATGGAAACAGATTTCAATCGATTCCTATGAAACTCATAACTGATAGACAAGTGCGGCCAAGAAAATTTTGTTTTGGAAGAAATTTTCATTTGAATAATCGAGGAAATTAATTTCCCTGAATATTCAGTGGCTGCACAATTCGGTATTTGTTTAGTTTAAAATTAATTCAATAGTAACTTTTCTTTAAACATTTACATTCACTTTTGTTAAAATGAATGTAAATATTTCAAAGCGTGCAAACACAATCCTCTACTTGCAACAGCCCTGGTCCCAGGACCTGCACTAAAGTTGGCCTCCTGTAAGCGCCGCCATTGAGCTTGCAAGAAGAGGATCGTGTTAGCGCTATCTCCAGAGCACATTAAGGTAAGTATTAATAGTGATGAATTTGTCAGTATTTTTTTCATTTTCTTTAAATTTTACCGTTGCATATATTCGGATATTTTTTTTCATTTACAAAAATTAAATTCCAATTTTTGGTACGAATGTGCATTCATAAGAAAATGAATGCACATCTCTAATAACTAATCCAATTTTGAATCTCAGTTATGTTGATGCCTTTAATGTTAGTGATAATCATGACAGTGTGAGTATGACTGAGAATCAAATAATAATATATATATATAATAATCAAATATTCACATTTTTTGTTTAAAAATAAAGAAAATCCCTTTATTACCCTTTCCCCAGATTTTCATAACCAACACAGTTAAAATAATACATTTTACCTCTGTAATTACCTTGTATCTAAGCTTCTGCTGACTGCCCCCTTATTTCAGTTTTTTGACAGACTTGCATTTTAGCCAGTCAGTGCTCACTCCTAGGTCACTTCACGTACATGCGCTTAATGTTATCTATATGAAACACATGAACTGATGCCCTCTAGTGGTCTAAATGCATTGAGATTAGAGGCAGTCGTCAAGGTCTAAGAAATTAACATATTAACCTTCTAGGTTTAGCTTTACATAGTAACATAGTAGATGAGGTTGAAATAAAGACTGAAGTCCATCGAGTTCAACCTATGCAAACCTAAAATATATACAAAAAGCTCCAGTTAAGCTTAAATAATCCCACTAAAAGGTGACCCATTTAATACTAGCAATCATATTCATGAATTTTGTTTATAGACAGAAATGTATCCAAACTATTTTTAAATGTATCTAGGGCTTTCAACTAAGAATACCAAGAGAACAAAGCAAAATTGGTGATAAAAGTAAATTGGGAAGTTGTTTAAAATGACATCTGACATGCCCTATTTAAGAACGTGCAAACAGTGTCAGCACCTATATATACAATAAGGATCTCTCCGCAACTTATAAACCATATTGAAGGTGTGTTTAAAGTTCCACTACAGGTAAAAGAAGGTGGAGTTTGTTTTTAACCTATTAGCTTGTTCTAATGGATATATAAGGATCATTAGGACAAGTGACTGCAGCTACGATTCTGGCCTTTTGTGCCGAAACGCGTCAGCAAGCAGTCCCTGGAGTGGGACACACACCACTCACGTTGAAGTAGGAGTTTCTATTACCATTTAGCAATGAATGGTTTTTAAGATTTCTTTGAATAAAGTTATTTATTTCACCAATCTGGTTTCCGGTGCATCCAATTCATCAATGCCCTATTTAAATCATGAAAGGTTTTTGTGGACTTGACTGTACCTTTAAGCGATTACTACACGCCATTTATAGATGCTGGGAATCTGATGTTACTTTTTTGTTTGCCCATCACATCAAGATAAAAATAGCATTCATATGGTTAATCAGTGGTGAGTATTTTCCTTCCACGATTAACAAAGAGGTTAATTCCAAATAACTGTACAGTAACCTTAAGAGGTTTGAAAGGTCTATTTTATTGGTTAGTTGCAGGTGACTTCCCAGTTTCTATTTCAGGTACTTAACATACGGGAGCTTTTCTGATAAAAAGGTGTTCCTGACTGTAGGCTTTTAAATCAATTTTGCATTGAGATCACTTGAGAAACAACCAACTCTGGTAGAAAGCGAACATCTATTTTGTGAACAAAAAATTCCTAAATTTCTCTATATCAAAATTAACATTACACAATAAAGGGGTCAATCACATTTTTTTTTAGAAAAACATATCAAATAATTGATCTACAAAAATTCCCTAGAATTTAATTATGATTTTCTGTTGAAAACCATTTAGTACCTTTTTCTAAAGGATTCTGATTAACCCTAAAATGTGACAGAATGTCTGAATATTAACATTAGAATGCTAATTTTCATACGGCTAGATTACGAGTTGTGCGTTTGGCTTAAAAAGCAGCGTTGGCCGGTCCCAACGCTGCTTTTTAATGCCCGCTGGTATTACGAGTCTTGCAGGTACAGGTGTACCGCAAACTTTTTTGTCCAGACTCGGAAATACTGCAAATCCACTTACGTCAATTGTGTATCCTATATTTTCAATGGGACTTGCATAGCGCCGGTATTACGAGTCTGACCAAAAGTGAGCGGTAGACCCTCTCCTGTCAAGACTGGTACCGCATTTAAAAGTTAGTAGTCAAGAGTTTTACACTACAACGCCGTAGCATAAAACTCTTAACTAAAGTGCTAGAAAGTACACTAACACCCATAAACTACCTATTACCCCTAAAACGAGGCCCTCCCACATCGCAAACACTAAAATAAATATTTTGTTTCCCTCCTCCCCCATGAGGACGCCACCGGAAGTGTTCTGTGGACAGTACCAGATCTACGAGCTGTATGAGGTAGGAGCAGGCAAAGAGCCAGCTACGTCTCGCAAGAGATTGGGTTAGGCATCCTACTACAGCGGAGATCAGAGATACCATGAAGGCACGGAGAGAATCTTCCTGAGAGCGGTAAGAAAGTTTGGCATTGTTTCTGTCTTTTGGGGCTGCACATTGCCAAGAACCTAAAGGGGAATCGAGGGAGAAGTGCCGGGGCATGCTCAGAGTGTGTTGAGTGTGACTGTTATATTTAGCAGGTGATCTCGTTTTCCATATTAACTGTATATATTTAATTGTTACGATACTACCTGGAGGTATCATACGAGTATCACACTGCTCTATTGAGTAAACGGTTACTTTGCATAATGGAAGCTGCAGCAAACGAAGTAACAAACGAAACAAGTAGAGACTTCTTTTCATTACTGCCTGCAACTGTTAGAGACTATGACATGAGGGAGTATATTTTTTCAGATGATAAAGGGATTTTGTCTTTAAGTTCCCTGTTTGAGGCTATGGAGACTTTATTGCTTAAAGAATGTAAACTGCAATGGGACATTTGGTCATTTGACAAATACATGGAAGAGAAAATGATTGGCAGAGGCCTAAGGGTCTATAAGTTTACTACTTTTTGATGTGGGCCCAGACGAGGAAGAATTTATCACTGATTGGAATAATGTTTTATCAGAATGTTCCTCTAGATTGATGATAATGTTAAAACATTATAAGCTTAAACAACTGAGTATTGTTAAAAAAGAGATCATAGATTTGCAAATAGAAATGGATAAGAGAATTAGTGAACCCCAATTTGGGAGGTTTGACACTATCCTATAGGTACAATAGCTAGGGGGAAAAGTTTAATTATGGAAAACAAACACTCCAAATTCCTGAGGGATAGGTCAGACCAGACTACCAAACTAGTTCAGTATATATCTGGAACCGTAAACAGCGAGGTGAATTTAGAAAGGGGGGGACGTGGACGTGGACGCAGAGGACGTAGATCTTCCTCTAAAAATGTATCTTTTACAGAAAGTGATACTGAGTATTCCTCAGATGATAACACAGGGAGTAAGGTACAAGCCTCTGCATCCACTGACGCTCCCACAGGTATTTTGAAAAGCAATGACACAGGGAACAGTGAGTTAGCGGTTAGACCAAAAGCTAGAGTTACAGGGGAACAGAGCATCTATGAGTTACCACAACCTATGTCCAATACCTCCTTATCTACTATGATTCAGAGTAATGCTGGTATGTCCAATATGAACCTGGAACAGGTTTTTCCACAGGCCCCAGGTCCCAAGGACAAAGGCAAGGAGATTCAGAATACTCAAGGGAGATATACCCTCAGGGGCAGTTGTCCACAAACAAAGTACAAGTAGTTACAAACAATGTCATTAATCTTTCATCAGTTCACCTCACAAAGGAACAATATAGTTTATTGGCACTTGGATTAGGGTTTTCACCCACAACTATTTTTAACATATTCCAGACCCTTTTAGATGTAAACAGTTTGATCAGGAACCTTACATTAAGAAAACACTTTGGCAATTCCAGTACAGTTCATAGCACAGTGGGTGAAAGGGTCACTGCTTCAGCTAATCTACACAGTTTCAAGGAACTTTGTGATTAAGTCTCATTGCAAACATTAGAAAGTAAGTCACTTGTTGCTTCAGACAGAATTAACAGGACCAAAACACTCAAAAATAAATCTAAATTCTACCCCATTCACAGTAGGGGGAATGTGTTGGAAGTTTTTCAACAAAGAATAGAGAAAGATCTCAAAGACTTGAAACAACAGTCAATGAGGGTGAATTGTAATTTGTCCAGAAAACAGCAGGTAGCATTGAAGGAACTCCAGGAGAATCAACAGCTGATAGTGCGCTCAGCGGATAAAGGAGGTGCCGTTGTAGTAATGGATAAAATAACATATGTAGCTGAGGCACACCGCCAGTTGTTGAATCCTAATGACTATCAGGTTTTGGATAGGGATCCTATGGAAAATTATAGGTATGAATTGAGCCAACTTTTGGATGATGGTAGGGACCAGGGGTTCTTGGATGACCAAACAGTTGAATATTTGTATGTTAAATTCCCCAAGACCCCCTGGTTCCACCATCTACCAAAGGTCCACAAATCTCTGGACAATGTCCAATGGAGACCCATTGTAAGTGGAGTGGATTCTCTCTTGGAACATCTTTCACAATGGGTTGACTTCATTCTCCAACCCCTGGTGCCAGCGTTAAGCTCATACATCAAAGATACTAAGCATATTATCAATGTGGTGAAGGACATTAAGTGGAGAACGGATTTTACTTGGCTAACTGTGGATGTAGTGGCCCTGTACTCCAGTATACCACATGATAAGGGTATAGAGGCAGTCTCTAATTGTTTGAGATTATTTAGCAATCTTTCTGAGGAATTGCAGGCTTATGTTGTGATGATTATACAATTCTTACTAACTCACAACTTTTTCAGATTTGAAGGGCGCTTTTTTCTCCAAAGATGCGGCACAGCGATGGGAGCAAAATTTGCCCCATCATATGCAAATCTCTACCTAGGTTGGTGGGCGCTGGGCCGCATCTTTGGGGAAGAAAATCCATTCCGTAATGATATTTTGATTTACAGGAGATACATTGACGACCTCCTCTTCATTTGGAGAGGAGATCATGGTGCTATTCCATCATTTGTTGCATACCTCAACGCCAACAATATGAATTTGAAATTCACATTTGAAAATAATACCACTGAAATTAATTTTTTAGATCTCACCCTCAGGGGGGTTGATGGAGCTGAGGTATCGACAATAGTGTACCATAAACCGATAACAGGCAATACCCTTTTGCATAGGAACAGCTGTCACCCTAAAGACACTAGGTTTACAGTGGCAAAAGGGCAATTCATGAGATTGTGCAGAAATTGCACAAATGAACGTGACTATGACAAAGAAGCCAGTATATTGTCGCACAAGCTCAGGGAAAGAAAGTATCCTAATCATGATGTAATTAGGGCAAGAAAAGCAGTGGAGCTTATCCCATGGAATGATCTCCTAAGGGATAAACAAAAAACTACTGAGAACAGTTTCAATGGGGTTTATTTTGTGACAGAGTACAGTTCACAGTATGCCCAGATTTGTAAAATAGTCCAAAAACATTTTCACCTATTGGCTGCAGACGACCTATTGGTCAATACAGTTGAGCAGGGAGTCAAATGCACGTTTAAGAAAGCTAGGAGTTTAGGCAGTATTTTGGCACCTACCCAACTGAAAAGTTTATCTAGCAACAGGAGTTCCTGGTTGAGGCATTTGGGAATGTTTAAGTGTGGTAGTAACAGATGCAGGCCACGTGACTATGTTCAAATTACAGATGAGTTTGTTTCAACATCCAATGGCAAACACTTTGACATTAAAACATGCCTTAATTGTACAGCTTGTTATGTAATTTATTTAATAACTTGCACACATTGCAATTTGCAATATGTAGGCCTCACGTCGAGAGACATGCGGTCAAGGATTAGAGAACATTTGTCCACCTTTAAGGTTACCAAAACTACCACCCCATTGGTCCAACACTTTGTGTCAAAACATAACAGTAACCTTAATTCTTTTAAGTGGTGTGCCATTGAAAAAGTTGTACTCCCCAAGAGGGGAGGGGACATTGACCAACTCTTGGCCAAAAGAGAGATTTTTTTGGATTTTTACTCTAGACACCAGAGTGCCCCGTGGGCTCAACTCGAAATATGATATGATCAATTTTTGGGAATGATATATCAAGAAATAAGTTACCACGGATTAGACATCAGTGACACTTTTGAACATTAGCTTACATTAGGGAACTGACTGCTCCTTATCCTTTTCACAACCTTCTAATATCTTATTCTTATATAAATATAATAGAATGTTTCTTATGGGCTTCCCATGGTTAAGGTCACAGCAGAATTGCCAGAGTGTTAAAACATTTGGAAGATAGGTTAATATGATATTTATTGTTAACATAAGTAGTTTCAATTTGCACCTATAGTTAATAAATACAGAACTATATTTGGGTTTTTATTCAAATTTAACTTGTATTAATTATATTGTATTAATTTTATATTTATTGACTTGGAGTTGTGCATTTGCTCTAGGTTTTGTAAGCAGGATTTTAGGTATTTCATATTTAATTTCTCACTGTAAATCCTATAGATGCGTGGATAAATATCCTAATAACTTGAATTTTGTAAATACTGCTTAAAAATGTATATCATGTAGTGATGTCGCAAATAGTTCGCCGGCGAATAGTTCGCGGCGAACATAGCATGTTCGCTTTCGCCACGGCGGGCGAACATATGCAATGTTCGATCCGCCCCCCTATTCGTCATCATTGAGTAAACTTTGACCCTGTACCTCACAGTTAGCAGACACATTACAGCCAATGAGCAGCAGACACTCCCTCCCAGACCCTCCCACCTCCTGGACAGCATCCATTTTAGATTCATTTGGAAGCTGCATTCTTAGTGAGAGGAGGGACAGTGTAGCTGCTGCTGATTTAATAGGGAAATCAATAGCAAGGCTAGTATATTCAGTGTCCACTACAGTCCTGAAGGACTCATCTGATCTCTGCTGTAAGGACAGTACCCCAAAAAGCCCTTTTTAGGGCTAGAATATCAGTCTGCTTTTTTTTTTTTCCTGTGTAATCTAATTGCAGTTGCCTGCCTGCCAGCGTGTGTGTCAGGCTCACAGCGTATACAGGGAGTGCAGAATTATTAGGCAAGTTGTATTTTTGAGGATTAATTTTATTATTGAACAACAACCATGTTCTCAATGAACCCAAAAAACTCATTACTATCAAAGCTGAATAGTTTTGGAAGTAGTTTTTAGTTTGTTTTTAGTTTTAGCTATTTTAGGGGGATATCTGTGTGTGCAGGTGACTATCACTGTGCATAATTATTAGGCAACTTAACAAAAAACAAATATATACCCATTTCAATTATTTATTTTTACCAGTGAAACCAATATAACATCTCAACATTCACAAATATACATTTCTGACATTCAAAAACAAAACAAAATAAAAACAAATCAGTGACCAATATAGCCACCTTTCTTTGCAAGGATACTCAAAGCCTGCCATTCATGGATTCTGTCAGTGTTTTGATCTGTTCACCATCAACATTGCGTGCAGCAGCAACCACATCCTCCCAGACACTGTTTTCCCTCTTTGTAAATCTCACATTTGATGATGGACCACAGGTTCTCAATGGGGTTCAGATAAGGTGAACAAGGAGGCCATGTCATTAGATTTTCTTCTTTTATACCCTTTCTTGCCAGCCACGCTGTGGAGTACTTGGACGCGTGTGATGGAGCATTGTCCTGCATGAAAATCATGTTTTTCTTGAAGGATGCAGACTTCTTCCTGTACCACTGCTTGAAGAAGGTGTCTTCCAGAAACTGGCAGTAGGACTGGGAGTTGAGCTTGACTCCATCCTCAACCCGAAAAGGCCCCACAAGCTCATCTTTGATGATACCAGCCCAAACCAGTACTCCACCTCCACCTTGCTGGCGTCTGAGTCGGACTGGAGCTCTCTGCCCTTTACCAATCCAGCCACGGGCCCATCCATCTGGCCCATCAAGACTCACTCTCATTTCATCAGTCCATAAAACCTTAGAAAAATCAGTCTTGAGATATTTCTTGGCCCAGTCTTGACGTTTCAGCTTGTGTGTCTTGTTCAGTGGTGGTCGTCTTTCAGCCTTTCTTACCTTGGCCATGTCTCTGAGTATTGCACACCTTGTGCTTTTAGGCACTCCAGTGATGTTGCAGCTCTGAAATATGGCCAAACTGGTGGCAAGTGGCATCTTGGCAGCTGCACGCTTGACTTTTCTCAGTTCATGGGCAGTTATTTTGCACCTTGGTTTTTCCACACGCTTCTTGCGACTCTGTTGACGATTTTGAATGAAACGCTTGATTGTTCGATGATCACGCTTCAGAAGCTTTGCAATTTTAAGAGTGCTGCATCCCTCTGCAAGATATCTCACTATTTTTGACTTTTCTGAGCCTGTCAAGTCCTTCTTTTGACCCATTTTGGCAAAGGAAAGGAAGTTGCCTAATAATTATGCACACCTGATATAGGGTGTTGATGTCATTAGACCACACCCCTTCTCATTACAGAGATGCACATCACCTAATATGCTTAATTGGTAGTAGGCTTTCGACCCTATACAGCTTGGAGTAAGACAACATGCATGAAGAGGATGATGTGGTCAAAATACTAATTTGCCTAATAATTCTGCACTCCTTTTACTGTGCCCACTTGCCCAGTGCCACCACTCATATCTGGTGTAACAGTAGTGTACATTTAAAAAAACAACAACATTTTTTTGACCGTGAAATAACAGCTGCAAGTACCCAAGATGGCCACCAATAAGGCAGATGGGGAGGGTTAGAGAGCTATTTTGGGGGGTATCAGGGAGGTTGGGGGCTAAGGGGGGGATGCTACACCACAGCATATGTAAATATGCTAAAAAAATAAAAATAAAAATAAAAATCTTTTATTTTAGTACTTGCAGACTTTCTGCCAGTACTCAAGATGGCGGGGCCAATTGTGGGGTGGGGGATGGAAGGGAGCTGTTTGGGAGGGATCAGGGGTTCTGATGTGTCAGGTGGGAGGCTGATCTCTACACTAAAGCTAAAATTAACCCTGCAAGCTCCCTACAAACTACCTAATTAACCCCTTCACTGCTAACCATAATACACGTGTGATGCGCAGCAGCATTTAGCGGCCTTCTAATTACCAGAAAGCAACGCCAAAGTCATATATGTCTGCTATTTCTGAACAAAGGGGATCCCAGAGAAGCATTTACAACCATTTGTGCCATAATTGCACAAGCTGTTTGTAAATGATTTCAGTGAGAAACCTAAAATTGTGAAAAAGTTTACGTTTTTTTTTTAAATTTGATCGCATTTGGCAGTGAAATGGTGGCATGAAATATACCAAAATGGGCCTAGATCAATACTTTGGGTTGTCTACTACACTACACTTAATCTAAAATTAACTCTACAAGCTCCCTACATGCTCCCTAATTAACCCCTTCACTGCTGGGCATAAAAAACGTGTGGTGCGCAGTGGCATTTAGCAGCCTTCTAATTACCAAAAAGCAACGTCAAAGCCATATAAGTCTGCTATTTCTGAACAAAGGGAATCCCAGAGAAGCATTTACAACCATTTATGCCATAATTGCATAAGTTGTTTGTAAATAATTTCTGTGAGAAACCTAAAGTTTGTGAAAAAGTGAACAATTTTTTTTATTTGATCGCACATGAAATGGTGGCATGAAATATACCAAAATGGGCCTAGATCAATACTTTGGGATGTCTTCTAAAAACAAATATATACATGTCAAGGGATATTCAGGTATTCCTGACAGATATCAGGGTTCCAATGTAACTAGCGCTCATTTTGAGAAAAAAAAAAGTGGTTTTGAAATAGCAAAGTGCTTCTTGTATTTATTTCCCTATAACTTGCAAAAAAAGCAAAGAACATGTTAACATTGGGTATTTCTAAACTCAGAACAAAATTTTGAAACTATTTAGCATGGTTGTTGTTTGGTGATTGTAGATGTGTAACAGATTTTGGGGGTCAAAGTTAGAAAAGTGTGTTTTTTTCAATTTTTTTCCTCATATTTTATAATATTTTTAATAATAAATTATAAGATATGATGAAAATAATGGTATCTTTAGAAAGTCCATTTAGTGGCGAGAAAAACGGTATATAATATGTGTGGGTACAGTAAATGAGTAAGAGGAAAATGACAGCTAAACACAAACACCACAGAAATGTAAAAAATAGCCCTGGTCCTTAAGGGAAAGAAATTGAAAAATGGCCTTGGTCCTTAAGGGGTTAAAAAAAAACCTAGAAATTTGACTGTGAAATAATAGCAGTCAGTGGAGGGGGGCGGGATCGTGAGCGGGGATGTCCGGGGGTGCGCACGGACGCGCGCGCGTGCACGGGAGGGCGGGAGCGGGCGCGTGCACGGGGAGGGAGTGGGTGGGAACCACTACACTACAGAAAAAGTTGGTGTAAAATTTATAAAAAAAAGGAATAAAAATTAAAAAAAAAAGATCAGGCAGGTGGTGGGGGTTGGTCTGTGTGGTGGGGGAAGCTACACTACAGAAAAAAAAAAAAAAAAAACAGAAAAAACAGTGTTCAGAGTCCACGTACCCTGAACTCGAAAAGTTCTGAGGACATAGTTGACTGGCTAACACAGGACACCCAATCTTCTACAGCTTCCGCTCGGAACTTTGACGCACCATCCTCCTCCAGCTTAGCTTCGGGCACCTGTCAAGTTACCACTCACCCGCCTGTCGCCACCACCAACACTAGCACCACAGCCACTTCACTTGATCTGTCAGAGGAGTTATTTACACATCAGTTGGAAGAAATGAGTGATGCGCAACCATTATTGCCAGAGGATGTAGATAACAGGGATATGTCTCAGTCAGGCAGCATTACACACATGGACGTACGGTGTGATGATGATGATGTTGTACCCGCTGTGGGAGTTTGGTCTGTCACTGTGAAGCGGGCGTAACCCTTACACTACCTGATCGATACATCATACCTGATGTTTTAAAGCACGTTATTCCAAACATTTTAGGAATGTTAGGTGGTTTATGCCCTTTATGGATTAAAACCAAATTCTGCATCAACTATGTAATTTTCCATGGGAGTTTTGCCATGGATCCCCCTCCGGCATGCCACAGTCCAGGTGTTAGTCCCCTTGAAACAACTTTTCCATCACTATTGTGGCCAGAAAGAGTCCCTGTGGGCTTTAAAATTCGCCTGCCCATTGAAGTCTATGGCGGTTCGCCCGGTTCGCCGGTTCGCTAACTTTTGCGGAAGTTCGCGTTCGCCATTTGCGAACCCAAATTTTTATGTTCGCGACATCACTAATATCATGTCTACCTATTACACTCTGAGCGTATATAAGGAGAGATTTGTATATAGATTTTATAACTATGATTGATTTGTACAAAACTTTAGTTCTACAAGTTAGGCTGAATTTGGAATATTATGTAACTATCATCAATTATTGTAGTTGAACAACAGCATTAAGTTTTGTCAGGAAGTCCTACTATAATGTGTGTTAGGGGTTTATTTATTTCTTTGTTTTTAAAGCCCACAGGTGAGAGGTAATTTAAACAGCCAATTGGCACATTACTTCTGTCTTAAATAGGTATTATGAGTACAGCACTAACAGGCTATGATTACGGCTCTATAGCCGAAATGCGTAAGCCGCCAGTGCTGCGCCTAACACCACATGTCTGCTTTGCAAGCTTTGTCCATATTTTTAAGAAAATTTGTTCAATAAAGGATGTTTTTATATCAGAGGATCGAATCGTCTTATTCCTATTTGTCTAACCCTAAAATGTGACAGAATATCTGAATTTTAACATTAGAATGTTAATTTTCATACGGCTAGATTACGAGTTGTGCGTTAGGCTTAAAAAGCAGCGTTGGCCGGTCCCAACGCTGCTTTTTAACACCCGCTGGTATTACGAGTCTTGCAGGTACAGGTGTACCGCTAACTTTTTTGTCCAGACTCAGAAATACCGCAAATCCACTTACGTCAATTGTGTATCCTATATTTTCAATGGGATTTGCATAGCGGTAGACCCTCTCCTGTAAAGACTGGTACCGCATTTAAAAGTTAGTAGTTAAAGGTTTAAAACTACAATGCCGTAGCATAAAACTCTTAACTAAAGTGCTAAAAGGTACACTAACACCCATAAACTACCTATTACCCCTAAACCGAGGCCCTCCCACATCGCAAACACTAAAATAAATATTTTAACCCCTAATCTGCAGAACCGGACATCAACACCACAATAATAAATATATTAACCCCTAAACTGCCGCACTGCCGCATCGCAAACACTGTTTAAATATTATTAACCCCTAATCTGCCATCCCTAACATCACCCCTACCTACCTACATTTATTAACCCCTAATCTGCTGCCCCCAACGTCACTGCCACTATTATAAAATTATTAACCCCTAAACTTAATACCCCCTAACTTAAATATAATTGAAATAAATCTAAATAAAATTACTACAATTAACTAAATTATTCCTATTTAAAACTAAATACTTACCTATAAAATAAACCCTAAGCTAGCTACAATATAACTAATAGTTACAATGTAGCTATCTTAGGATTTATTTTTATTTTACAGGCAACGTTGTATTTATTTTAACTAGGTACAATAGTTATTAAATACAGTAGTTATTAACTATTTAATAACTACCTAGTTAAAATAAAGACAAATTTACCTGTAAAATAAAACCTAACCTAAGTTACAATTACACCTAACACTACACTACAATTAAATTAATTACCTAAATTAAATACAATTAATCACAATTAAATAAAATGCTCTAAAGTACAAAAAACCCACTAAATTACAGAAAATAATAAACAAATTACAAGATTTTTAAACTAATTACACCTAATCTAATCCCCCAAACAAACCCCCCCCCCCCAAAAAAAAAAGCCCTAACCTACACTAAATTACAAATAGCCCTTAAAAGGGCCTTTTGCGGGGCATTGCCCCAAAGTAATCAGCTCTTTTACCTGAAAAAAAAATTACAATTCCCCCCCAACATTAAAATCCACCACCCACACAACCAACCCTACTCTAAAACCCAACCAATCCCCCCTTAAAAAAACCTAACACTAACCCCCTGAAGATCACCTTACCGGGAGACGTCTTCACCCAACCGGGCTGAAGTCCTCAGCGAAGCCGGGAGAAGTCTTCATCCAAGCCGGGGCGAAGTGGTCCTCCAGACGGGCAGAAGTCTTCATCCAGACGGCATCTTCTATCTTCATCCATTCAGGGTGGAGCGGGTCCATCTTCAAGACATCCAATGTGGAGCATCCTCTTCTTCCGATGGCTAAACACAGAATGAAGGTTCCTTTTAATGACGTCATTCAAGATGGCATCCCTTCAATTCTGATTGGCTGATAGAATTCTATCAGCCAATCGGAATTAAGGTAGAAAAAATCCTATTGGCTGATGCAATCAACCAATAGGATTAAGCTGGCATTCTATTGGCTGTTCTGTTTTTTCTACCTTAATTCCGATTGGCTGATAGAATCGAAGGGACGCCATCTTGGATGACGTCATTTAAAGGAACCTTCATTCTGTATTTAGCCATCAGAAGAATAGGATTCTCCGTGTCGGATGTCTTGAAGATGGACCCGCTCCGCGCCGGAGGGATGAAGATAGAAGATGCCGTCTGGATGAAGACTTCTGCCCGTCGGGAGGACCACTTCGCCCGGCTTGGATGAAGACTTCTCTCGGCTTCATTGATGATTTCTGCCCAGTTGGGTGAAGATGTCTCCTGGTAAGGTGATCTTCAGGGGGTTAGTGTTAGGTTTTTTTAAGGGTGGATTGGGTGGGTTTTAGAGTAGGGTTGGCTGTGTGGGTGGTGGGTTTTAATGTTGGGGGGAATTGTAATTTTTTTTACAGGTAAAAGAGCTGATTACTTTGGGGCAGTGCCCCAAAAATGCCCTTTTAAGGGCTATTTGTAATTTAGTGTAGGGTAGGGCTTTTTTTATTTTGGGGGGGCTTTTTTATTTTGTTAGGGATATTAGATTAGGTGTAATTAGTTTAAAAATCTTGTAATTTCTTTATTATTTTCTGTAATTTAGTGTTTGTTTTTTTTGTACTTTAGATCATTTTATTTAATTGTAATTAATTGTATTTAATTTAGGTAATTAAATTATAGTGTAGTGTTAGGTGTAATTGTAGGTTAGGTTTTTTTTTACAGGTAAATTTGTCTTTATTTTAACTAGGTAGTTATTAAATAGTTAATAACTATTTAATAACGATTCTACCTAGTTAAAATAAATACAAAGTTTCCTGTAAAATAAAAATAAACCCTAAGCTAGCTACAATGTAACTATTAGTTATATTGTAGCTAGCTTAGGGTTTATTTTACAGGTAAGTATTTTGTTTTAAATAGGAATAATTTAGTTAATTGTAGTAATTTTATTTAGATTTATTTAAATTTTATTTAAGTTAGGGGAGGTTAGGGTTAGACTTAGGTTTAGGGGTTAATAACTTTATTATAGTGGTGGTGACGTTGGGGGCGGCAGAATAGGGGTTAATAAATGTAGTTAGGTTGCGGCAACATTGGGGGTGGCAGATTAGGGGTTAATAAATATAATGTTGGTGTCGGCGATGTTGGGGGCAGCAGATTAGGGGTTCATAAGTATAATGTAGGTGGTGGCGATGTCCGGAGCGGCAGATTAGGGGTTAATAATATAATGTAGGTGTCAGTGATGTCGGGGGTGGCAGATTAGGGGTTAATAAGTGTAAGATTAGGGGTGTTTAGACTCGGGGTTAATGTTAGGGTTTTAGGTGTAAAAATAACTTTTATTTCCCCATAGGAATCAATGGGGCTGCGTTAGGAGCTTTACGCTGCTTTTTTGCAGGTGTTAGGTTTTTTTTCAGCCGGCTCTCCCCATTGATTCCTATGGGAAAATTGTGCACGAGCACGTTCAGCCAGCTCACCGCTAACGTAAGCAGCGTTGGTATTGAGGTGAGATGTGGAGCAAAATTTTGTTTTTCGCTCACTTTTTTGCGGTTAACGCCGGGTTTGTAAAAACCCGTAATACCAGCGCTGTCTGTAAGTGAGCGGTGAGCTATAACTGCTCATTAGCACCGCACAGCTTCTAACGCAAAACTCGTAATCTAGGCCATAGACTTCAATGTAAACCAATAAAAATAAACATTCAAATGTTACAATTAAAGATTATGGGGTCAATCAAATTCCTTTAGAAAAAGTTATCAAAAGATTTTTCTACAAAAATCTCCATAGATTTAAATAAAGATTTTCTCTTAAAAAACAGTTAGGAACGTTTCCTAGGGTTGCGGTTAACCCCTATATTAGAATAAAATCAACACTTATAAGCAATATTTGAATATAACCTTTTAGTATTCAAATCTTGCATTCTAAATTTGAATGTTAACATTTAATATTTATGTTATAACACTCATTCTTTAGAAACACTTAAAAGGTAAAACTAAAATCAAGGATAACATATGCATATGGTAAACAGGCTTATTGATTACATTTTCCTACTGAACAAAAAAACTCATTGTATTATTGTTTATTTCCAGCATTTTAATACCTAAATATTTTGCTGAAAATAGTCTATAACACACAAATATTTCTAATGAGTTTTAAGATTTTATCATAAGATTTTATTGAACAAAAACATTTTTTTTTATTAATTTTTATTAGTTTACAGAAAAAAACAAAAAAAGAAAGCACCATATCCAAACTGATATATAATGGGCCAGATTTACAAGTGGCACACTAATGATAGTGCTCGATGATGTAATATATATTGCAGGATAGAGCAAAAATTAGCACCCAACATGATATTACAAGTCCATGGTAAATCCCATTTACTAGAGGCAGATAAGTGCAGCTGACATCGCTCTAGTGCAACCTATATTTTCAATGGATATTATGACCGTGCTAATTAGCTCTGGCATTACAAATCGAAAGTTATAGTTTGCACTTGAGCGAAAGCCAAAACTGTGCTAAAATACTTAGGGTTGCTTGAGACCTGAAGTTAATTGTAAGAATGAAAAAAAAAAAAAAAAAGTTCACAAAGCACATGAAAAACATATTAAAATAAAGTATTACACACATATACTTTATATACTTTTTAATAAACAAAAATCATATTTTAAAAAAATGTTATAAGGGTTAAAAGGGATATGGTAAATGCCTCCAATGTATGTATATATACAGGTGTATATATATATATATATATATCTATATATATATATATATATAAAAATAAATATGTATATGTATATATATGTCTAACATGTGTATGTATACAGTGGGTATTGAAAAGAATCAGCCCTTGAAAAGAATCACATTTTGTTGCTTTGCAGCCTGAAATAAAACACAGTTTTTGTTTATCCAGTTACTCAGTGATTAAAATTATATTTAACTTAGGGGGGTGTTAGTGTTAGGGTTAGACTTAGCTTTAGGGGTTAATACATTTATTAGAATAGCGGTGAGCTCCAATCGGCAGATTAGGGGTTAATGTTTGAAGTTAGGTGTCGGCGATGTTAGGGAGGGCAGATTAGGGGTTAATACTATTTATTATAGGGTTAGTGAGGCGGATTAGGGGTTAATAACTTTATTATAGTAGAGGTGCGGTCCGCTCGGCAGATTAGGGGTTAATAAGTGTAGGCAGGTGGAGGCGACGTTGTGGGGGGCAGATTAGGGGTTAATAAATATAATATAGGGGTCGGCGGTGTTAGGGGCAGCAGATTAGGGGTACATAAGGATAATGTAAGTAGCGGCGGTTTACGGAGCGGCAGATTAGGGGTTAATAATAATATGCAGGGGTCAGGGATAGCGGGGGCGGCAGAATAGGGGTTAATAAGTGTAAGGTTAGGGGTGTTTAGACTCGGGGTACATGTTTGAGTGTTAGGTGCAGACGTAGGAAGTGTTTACGCATAGCAAACAATGGGGCTACGTTAAGAGCTGAACGCGGCTTTTTTGCAGGTGTTAGGTTTTTTTTCAGCTCAAACAGCCCCATTGTTTCCTATGGGGGAATCGTGCACAAGCACGTTTTTGAGGCTGGCCGCTTGCGTAAGCAACTCTGGTATCGAGAGTTGAAGCTGCGTTAAAAATGCTCTACGCTCCTTTTTTGGAGCCTAACGCAGCCTTTATGTGGACTCTCAATACCAGAGTTATTTTTATGGTGCGGTCAGAAAAAAGCCGGCGTTAGCTACGCGGGTCCTTACCGACAAAACTCTAAATCTAGGCCTAAGTTAGAAAAAGGATCGACCCCTCCTAAAATTACTTGTAAACTCAATCAGGTGTAGCTAATCACCTTCTCAATGGCACACACAAAGCCATTTGACCTTATTTTAACCAGGTACAATAGCTATTAAATAGTTAAGAACTATTTAATAGTTACCTAGTTAAAATAATTACAAAATTACCTGTAAAATAAATCCTAACCTAAGTTACAATTAAACCTAACACTACACTATCATTAAATAATTAAATAAAATACCTACAATTACCTACAATTATACCTAACACTACACTATCAATACATTAATTAAATACAATATCTACAAATAACTACAATGAAATAAACTAACTAAAGTACAAAAAATAAAAAAGAACTAAGTTACAAAAAATAAAAAAATATCTACAAACATAAGAAAAATATTACAACAATTTTAAACTAATTACACCTACTCTAAGCCCCCTAATAAAACAACAAAGCCCCCCAAAATAAAAAATGCCCTACCCTATTCTAAATTACTAAAGTTAAAAGCTCTTTTACCTTACCAGCCCTGAACAGGGCCCTTTGCGGGGCATGCCCCAAGAAGTTCAGCTCTTTTGCCTGTAAAAAAAAATACAATACCCCCCCCAACATTACAACCCACCACCCACATACCCCTAATCTAACCCAAACCTCCCTTAAATAAACCTAACACTAAGCCCCTGAAGATCTTCCTACCTTGTCTTCACCATACCAGGTTCACCGATCGGTCCTGAAGAGCTCCTCCGATGTCCTGATCCAAGCCCAAGCGGGGGGCTGAAGATGTCCATGATCCGGTAGAAGTCTTCATCCAAGCGGGGCAGAAGAGGTCTTCCATCCGATTGAAGTCTTCATCCAAGCGGGGCAGAAGAGGTCTTCCATCCGATTGAAGTATTCATCCAGGCGGCATCTTCTATCGACATCCATCTGGAGCGGAGCGGCAGCATCCTGAAGACCTCCGACGCGGAACATCCATCCTGGCCGACGACTGAACGACGAATGACGGTTCCTTTAAATGACGTCATCCAAGATGGCGTCCCTCGAATTCCGATTGGCTGATAGGATTCTATCAGCCAATCGGAATTAAGGTAGGAATATTCTGATTGGCTGATGGAATCAGCCAATCAGATTTAGCTCACATTCTATTGGCTGATCGGAACAGCCAATAGAATGCGAGCTCAATCTGATTGGATTGAACTTGATTCTGATTCAGAATATTCCTACCTTAATTCCGATTGGCTGATAGAATCCTATCAGCCAATCGGAATTCGAGGGACGCCATCTTGGATAACGTCATTTAAAGGAACCGTCATTCGTCGTTCAGTCGTCGGCCAGGATGGATGTTCCAGGATGGAGGTTTAATTGTAGGTAATTGTAGGTATTTTATTTAATTAATTTAATGATAGTGTAGTGTTAGGTTTAATTGTAACTTAGGTTAGGATTTATTTTACAGGTAATTTTGTAATTATTTTAACTAGGTAACTATTAAATAGTTCTTAACTATTTAATAGCTATTGTACCTGGTTAAAATAATTACAAAGTTGCCTGTAAAATAAATATTAATCCTAAAATAGCTACAATGTAATTATAATTTATATTGTAGCTATATTAGGGTTTATTTTACAGGTAAGTATTTAGCTTTAAATAGGAATAATTTATTTAATAAGAGTTAATTAATTTCGTTAGATTAAAATTATATTTAACTTAGGGGGGTGTTAGTGTTAGGGTTAGACTTAGCTTTAGGGGTTAATACATTTATTAGAATAGCGGTGAGCTCCAATCGGCAGATTAGGGGTTAATGTTTGAAGTTAGGTGTCGGCGATGTTAGGGAGGGCAGATTAGGGGTTAATACTATTTATTATAGGGTTAGTGAGGCGGATTAGGGGTTAATAACTTTATTATAGTAGAGGTGCGGTCCGCTCGGCAGATTAGGGGTTAATAAGTGTAGGCAGGTGGAGGCGACGTTGTGGGGGGCAGATTAGGGGTTAATAAATATAATATATGGGTCGGCGGTGTTAGGGGCAGCAGATTAGGGGTACATAAGGATAATGTAAGTAGCGGCGGTTTACGGAGCAACAGATTAGGGGTTAATAATAATATGCAGGGGTCAGGGATAGCGGGGGCGGCAGAATAGGGGTTAATAAGTGTAAGGTTAGGGGTGTTTAGACTCGGGGTACATGTTTGAGTGTTAGGTGCAGACGTAGGAAGTGTTTACGCATAGCAAACAATGGGGCTACGTTAAGAGCTGAACGCGGCTTTTTTGCAGGTGTTAGGTTTTTTTTCAGCTCAAACAGCCCCATTGTTTCCTATGGGGGAATCGTGCACAAGCACGTTTTTGAGGCTGGCCGCTTGCGTAAGCAACTCTGGTATCGAGAGTTGAAGCTGCGTTAAAAATGCTCTACGCTCCTTTTTTGGAGCCTAACGCAGCCTTTATGTGGACTCTCAATACCAGAGTTATTTTTATGGTGCGGCCAGAAAAAAGCCGGCGTTAGCTACGCGGGTCCTTACCGACAAAACTCTAAATCTAGGCCTAAGTTAGAAAAAGGATCGACCCCTCCTAAAATTACTTGTAAACTCAATCAGGTGTAGCTAATCACCTTCTCAACGGCACACACAAAGCCATTTGACCTTCAACTGTGATCAGATGTGGGCATATTAATTAGCTCAGCATGGAAAGAGCTTTCTTGGAGCATCTCAGCCCCTGGTAGTGCAAGTAAAGCAAACAATCAACTATGGGTGGCAAGGCACTGTCAAAAGATCTCCAGGATAATGTTGTGGACAGGCACAAGTCAGAAGATAGATACAAGAACATATCAAAGTCTTTATCAATGCCAAGAAGCACAGTGAAGTCTTTTATTAAGAAATAGAAGGTATTTGGTACAACATAGACCCTCTCTGGATCAGGACATCACTCCAAATTGGATTAAAGAGCCAGGAGGAAACTGGTCAGAGAGGTTACCAAGAGGCCCACAGCAACTCTGAAGCAGTTGCAGGAATTTATGACATAGGGGGATATTTATCAAAGCCTCAACTATGCTGCATTCGCTGGTACCAATAGGCTCGCCTAACAGCTCAATCCTATTGGCTGTTTGGGACAGCCAATAGGATGAGAGCTGCTTAAATCCTATTGGCCGATTGGAACAGGCAATAGGATTTTAGCAGCTCTAAACCTATTGGATGATTGGAACCTATCAGCCAATAGGAATTCAGGGGACGCCATCTTGGATGATGTCACTTGCATTCAAGTTCCAGATTACGGCGGCAACCGTATTGAAGAGGAGCTCTGCGCTGTATGTCTTCAGGATGGACCTGCTCCGTGCCGGATGGATGAAGATAGAAAAGGCCGCATGGATGAAGACTTCGCCGGATGGATGAAGATGGAAGAGGACGATATGGAAGATAGGGCAAGATGTAATAATATAAGAATAATTGGGCTCCCAGAAAACCTTGAATTTGAAGATTTAATTCAATTCACATATGTATTATTGCCACAAACATTAGGATTTTCCCCACAACTACTCCCACTTGAGGTTGAAAGAGCCCATAGAGTAGGCCCTAGAAGAGCTCTTTCCAATGGAACAATGAGAAATAGGATGTGCTTGGTAAAATATTTGAAATTTCAAGATAAAGTGGAATTACTACGCTTATTTAAAAAAACTGAAACTTGCATGTTAGGAAACTATAAAATACTCCTTTTCAAGATTTTTCAAGTGAAACATCTGCAAAAAGAAAATTAATGGCCCCTTTTTGTACCCAGCTTATAAATAAAGGGCTGAAAGCCAGGTTGATCTATCCAGCTAAAATTGCTCTTGAGGATAAGGGTAATAAATATCTATTCAACAATGTGAAAGAGGTAAAAGAATACATTGAATCAAAAGTTTGCATATAAGGATAATGTTTATATTAGGGCTTTTTATATTTAATAACTTGTACCAGGGTCTTTGGACAATCTAATAGATAGGCCTTTCAGGAGTAAATGTTTGATCCTTAGTCGCTGCATGAGATTCCAGTTCTATATGTATTTTTTTTTCTCCTTTTCTCTCCCTCTTTCTTCCTGTCCCTCATTATAAGACATCTGGCTAAGGACAAGCCAAATGTGGTATTACTCCAAGAAACACATTTGACGAAGTTAGGATCTGAAAAACTCAGGATCAAATGGGTAGGAAGGGTTATTGCGGCACCCTCTACTAATAGAAAATGTGGTTTAGCAATATTACTTGATAAAAATTTAACATACTCTATTATTAATATTGATTCGGACCCAGAAGTGAGGTTTATTATTCTACAGATTGTAATTCACAATACTAAATATATTTTATAGAACGTGTATGGCCCGAATAGGATTTCTCCCGAATTCTGGGAAAAATTGGAAAATAAATTATTCCCCTTGATTAACGAAAATATTATAATCGGGGGGGGGGGGTTTAATCTAACCCCCTGCCCAGTATTTGATAGGCTCTCGGGCAAAAACCTAAAAAATTATAATAGAGCTGCCAAAATTTAAAAAAAAAATGAAACCCTGACTCGCAGGTATTTACCTGCGGATCTAAATCTTTTAAAACTTTTTACAGAATTGATTTATTTTTAATATCAGAATCTTCAGAATCTTTGTCTATCCAAAAATTATCCACGGCTATCAGTGATATCTCAATATCTGACCATTTGTTTATCTCTCTTACATTTTTGTCCTCACATAGAACTGAGAATAGAGTAGTCAGATTTTTCCCCCCTGATTTTTGCTCCATAATGTTAAATTCACGCTCTGGTTGAAAAAGAGGTGGAAAGATTTTTCAAATATTAATATTGAGTATTTTAATAATATAGAGATTTTCTGGGAAACCGTGAAAGCGGTACTTCGTGGTGAAATAAAGGCTTATCTGTGTATTTTGAATAAAAATAAATGGGCAGCAGAAACCCAACATTTTAATCATGTGAGAAATGCCTATAGAAAATATCTGTTGGAACAATCTAGTTCTAACTGGAATACATATGTTGAAGTGAGGAAAGAACGAGATATCTTTTTTAAACAAAAATCATTAGAGCAGGAAGCAAAATTTAATATCCATTTTAAGGGGTTTCATGGCTGTTCTGTGAAGCCCCTTGCTAGACTTACAAAAAATAGAAAAAAAGGAATTATATCCCAGCTATTCAAGTAGGTGATAATAGATGTATTGAAACCGATCAGAATAGCAAAGGATTTTTTGATTTCTATCAATCATTATATTCTGATATAGCCAGAAACCCTGATAGCAAGGAGAATTTTCGACGGAGTATACAGACACCTCAGATTTCGGAGGAAGATTGTTTAACCCCAAATACTCCAATTACAGAGGAAGAAATTTATACAGCAGTAGATAACCTCAAACTTAATAAAGTGGCAGGGCCGGATGGTATCCTGGCAGAATTTTATAAGATATTAATACAAGAGTTAAAGATTCCATTATGTAAATTATTATTATTATTTTTTTTTCTAAAGATCCTATGTCTACATATTTCTCTGCAGCAAATATTTAATTAATACTGAAGAAAGGGAAAAAACAGAAGATCCAGCCTCATATAGACCTATTTCTGTATTAAATACGGATTATAAGCTTTTATCATCTATTATTTCTGAAAGGCTTGCTGCTCCGCTTGAAAACATTATCCATAAAGATCAAGTGGGCTTTATGTTATCTAGAAACTCTATGAAACATATACGGAGTGTGATTACTTTTATAGATTACTGGTGGAATATGGATAAAATTGATAAGGATAAGAACCAGGATATAGCTATTCTCACTCTAGATGCTGAAAAAGCTTTCTACTCTATCGCCTGGGATTATCTTTTTAACGCTTTAACCAAGTTCGGATTTAAAAAACAATTTTTACAATTTGTTCATAAACTGTATAGATCTCCAATATCTTATTTATTGATTAATAATTCTCTTTCCGATAAAATTATTTTGAAACGAGGAACACGGCAAGGGTACCCACTGTCACCCCTTCTATTTAATATTGCACTTGAACCATTAGCTATTAAATTAAGAGAGAAGATGACAGGCATTGTATTAGGTTCTCAGACATTAAAATTGTTACTTTATGCTGATGATCTACTGCTGTTTCTTAATAATACACGGCAATCCATTCCTCTGATCTTGAATTGTCTTCAAGAGTTTAGTATCTTTTCAGGTTACAGGGTTAATTATCAAAAAAGCAAATTGCTCTGGATCAAAAAATCTCCTGGCAGCTTTCAAGAACATCCATTTAGTATAGTAGATACCTTAAGTATTTAGGTATATCAATGTATACAAATCCTAAAAAATGGTATAGTTTGAATTTTTACCGATTACTAGATAAGATAAAATCTGACTTGAAATTATGGACATCTTTTCCCCTTTCTGTAATGGCTCGGGTTAACCTTATAAAAACAATTATTTTTCCATGCCTTCTTTATCTGTTCCAAAATGTACCTGTATTTATTCTTAATAAAGAGCTAATCAAACTTAATTCATGTATGTCTAGGTTTATTGCGGGTGGTAAAAAAACCTGGATCTCTTTGGACAGAATGATGTTATAGAAGGATATAGCAGGATTATCTTTACCCAATTTTAAATTGTATAATTGGGCAGCCATAATTAAGATAGCTTTTGACTGGATTACAGAGTCCAATATATTATTGAAAGTTTATTTTCTAACCCATTTACATTAAAAGCAATTTTACATTGTCCTATTAAAAGATTACCGGCTAATATTCATTGTTTGATTACATTTAAGAACATAATCTTGGCATGGCAGAAATGCTGTACCCTGAAATAGATTCAAGTTTTTCAGATTTTCTCCCAATTATAGGGATTCCTCAATTTATACCAGGTATTTATAATAAAGCCTTTATATCATGGAAGGAAAATAATATTATCAATGTATCACAAACCTTGTCAGAGGATGGTCAGATGCTTCCTTTTCAAAACTTAGTCAGACAATATGGTATCGCTAATAATACTTTTTTTGCCTATTTACAATTGCGCCATTTTGTAAATAGTTTGAGCAGTACTGCTTCTTTGTCTTTAGCATGGTCTGATATTGAGTTATGTTGTTACAAATTTATGATGGGTGATGCCAGCATTTCATTAATATATGATATCATGTTGGCTAAGCAAGGTGCCCTTTCTATGGATAAAATGATTAATAGATGGATATATATTTTTGCAGATATTGATACAGATAAAATTAAAGCTAGTTTTTCTACCCTTAATTATTGTATAATCTCCACGTCCTGGAGAGAGTCCCATTTAAAATATTCAATAATTATTATATCTCTCCCTATAAAATGTATAAAATGTTTCCAACTACAGTCCCAGAATGTCCACGCTGTAGATTGTCATCAGCAGATTTGTATCACATGATATGGTATTGTCCTAAGATTTTTCAACTCTGGCAAAAAGTTGGGTTCTGGATTTCCAACTTATTTAATTCTCCAAATAGATTTACGTTAGAACCTATCTTTTTTCTAAATACCCAACATTTGAGACCAACCTTATATGCCAATACGGTTAATACTATTATTTTGATTGTACAACATCTGATATTTAAGAATTGGAAATCTTGTAAGGCCCCTTCCCTCCCTTTGGTACTTAAAGAAATTCTAGGCCAGATTATTTTTGAATCCTACCATTTACAGTCAGCTTCGGGAAAAAAAATAAAGTAATTCCTAAATGGCTGGTTACCAATAATTAAGTCCTATACGTCTGCTATTCAAAAAACATTTTTTAGAGTAGGGTCTGGGCAGGTAAAAGAGCAAAATGCCCTTTTAAGGTCAATGCCCATACAAATGTCCTTTTCAGGGCAATTGGGAGCTTAGCTTTTTTAGATAGGCTTTTTATATGGGGAGTTGGTTGGTTGGTGGTGGGTTTTACTGTTGGGGGGTGTTTGTATTTTTTTTTACAGGTAAAAGAGCTGATTTCTTTGGGGCAATGCCCTGCAAAAGGCCCTTTTAAGGGCCATTGGTAGTTTATTGTAGGCTAGGGTTTTTTTTATTTTGGGGCGGCATTTTTATTTTGATAGGGCTATTCGATTAGGTGTAATTCATTTTTATTTATAATTTAGTGTTTTTTATTTTTTGTAACAGTGTTTATTTTTTTTTGTAATTTAGTAATTTTTAATAGTAGATTTAAATAATTTGAGTAGGGTTAGGGTTTTTTAATATGTATAGTTAATTTAATTGCTAGTTTAATGTAATTTTAGTATAATAGTTAGGGTAGGTTAATTAATAGTTTAATATAGTTTATTTTAATTCTACAGGTAAGTTTAAATTTGTTATAAGATAAGGATGTTGTAATTTTAATGTAATGTTAGTGGGTTGTTAGGTTTAGGGGTTAACAGCTTAATTTATTTTATGGCGATGTGGGGGGGCTGGCAGTTTAGGGGTTAATAGGTTTAGTAAATGGTAGTGATGTGGGAGGCCAGAGGTTTAGGGGTTATTAACTTTATTTAGGTTGCGGCGGGGTCCAGGAGCGGCGGGATAGGGGTTAATAACTTTATTAGTTGCGGCAGGGTCCGGGAGCGGCGGAATAGGGGTTAATAATTTTATGTAGGTTGCAGCGTTGTCGGGGTGGCAGATTAGGGGTGTTTAGACGCGGGGCTTATGTTAGGGTATTAGGTGTAAACAATATTGGTTTTATACCATAGAAATCAATGGGATATCTTGCAGCATCAAACATAATCTTTCGCTGCTTTCAGACTCCCATTGATTCCTATGGCCTCCGCGGCCTCCAGGGTGGCGGATTGAAAACCAGGTACGCTGGGCCAGAATAGACACGAGCGTACCGGTTAACTATTTGATAAGTTTTAAAAAGTGTCAATTAGTGCCGAACATCTGTAATGGCGTAAGCATCGATCTGTGTCGGATTGAGACCGGCAGATCATATGTTACGTCACAGATTTCAACTTTTACCGGTCTGTAGGGTTTGATAACTAGGTCGAATCAAGATCGCTATAATTACGCTGCAGAATTCTGGCGTATTTGCAGTTGACAGCTTGATAAATATCCCCCATAGAGTGGTCATTGTGTGCATGGGACAACAATATCACAGATTCTCCACAAATGTGGCTTGTATGGGAGGGTTGCAAGAAAAAAGCCACTCCTCAAGAAAGGCCACATGCAGTCACGACTGAGATTCACCATAACACACCTAGAAGATTCTGAGGCCACATGGAAAAAGCTGTTATGGTCAGATGAGACTAAAATTGAATAATTTGGCCTCAACACCAAATTATATGTCTGGCGGAAATCCAATACAGCTCACCTTTCAAATAGCACCATACCTACAGTAAAGCATGGAGGTGGTAAAATTCTGTTATGGGGGTGTTTCTCTGCAGCAGGCACTGGAGCACTTGTCAGGATAGACGGAATAATGGATGGGGCAAAATACGGTCAAATTCTTGAGGAAAATCTGCTGCCCTCTACCAGGAAATTATCAATGGGAAGAAGGTTTACCTTCCAACATGACAATGACCCAAAGCACACAGCAAAAATGACCACACAGTGGTTGAAGGAGAAAAAGGTGAATGGTCTTGCATGGCCTAGTCAGAGGCCAGACTTAAACCCCATTTAATATCTGTGGCATTACTTGAAGACTGCAGTCCACAAACTGTCACCATAAAATGTAAAGGAACTGGAGCAGTTCTGCAAAGAAGAGTGGGCACATATTGCACAGTCTAGATGTGCAAACTTAGTAGAAACATATCCCAACAGACTAAATGCTGTAATTAAAGCAAACAGTGGTTCAACAAAATATTGACACAAGGGGGGCGATCTTTTTCCAAATCAGTGATTCTGTTTTTGAATTGTCTTTATTTTTGCCTGACATGTTGGTGTTATATCTTTCACTTGGATGTTATAAGTTACACTGAGTAATTACAACTGGATAAACAAAAACTGTGCCTGTCTTGATTTCAGGCTGCAAAGCAACAAAATGTGATTATTTTCAAGGGGGGGGGGGGATTATTTTCAATACCCACTGTATGTGTTTATAAGTGTACACATGAGCATACATATGTATTTATGTGTTTATAAGGCTAAATATGCATGTGTACATATACATACATAGAAAAACATAGAAACATATTTATACACATGTACACACACATACAGTAAATATATATATATATATATATATATTATATATATATATATATATATATATATATATATATATATATATATATATATATACACACACACATTCTTAAGCCCTTCCAAGTCAAATACCTTGAAACATGCAATGTCATTTTTATCAATTTTTAACATGTTTTAATGTGTTTTGAATATAAATATTTGAAATTCCTATGTTCCTTACTTTGAATTTTTTTTTTAAATAATTCTATATATGTACAGTACTGTGCAAACGTCTTAGGCCACAAGTTTTAATGACCATCAATATTTATTTTTCGGTCTCTTTATTAAGATACAAGCCAGAAAATACAGGACATATGTACACAAAATATAAAAAACATAATTTTCAGAAAGAATGGCTTCTTCAAGCAAAAGTCAGCATTTAGTATGACATCCCTTTGCACTAAGCACATCTTTGACTCTTTTAGGAAGACTGTCCTAAAGTATTCTCAGGTAATCTTCTGGTCTAATATACCAGGCTTCTTTCAACACTTCCCAGAGTTCTTCTTTAGATTTAGGTTGTCTTTTATTTCTTTCTCTGTCCAGGTGATCCTCTATAATATTCAGGTCTGGACCCTATGGAGGCCAGTCCATGACTGTCAGTGTTTTATCAGCTCTTTTTCTCTCCAAATATGATTTCACTTAATTAGCAGTATGCTTGGGATCATTATCATGCTGAAAAATAAAATCATTCCCAATCAAGCTCTTTCCAGAAGGAATGGCATGATGAATTAAAACCTGTCTGTACTTTTCAGCATTCATGATCCCATCAATTCTGACAATATCACCAACACCACTGGCAGAAATGCAGCCCCAAACCAAGACAGACCCTCCACCATGTTTCACTGAAGGCCACAAGCACTAATTCTTACATCTCTCTCCAACTCTTGTTCTCACATATTGTCGATGATTGGACCCAAAAAGTTCAAACTTTGATTTGTCAGTCCATAATACTCTATCCTACTGATCTTCATTCCAATCATTGTGAGCTTTAGGATATCTTAGCCTTTTCACCTCTTTCTCCTTCCGAAAAAGTGGTTTCTTGGCTGCTACCCTTCCACAAAGACCATTCCTGATCAACCTTCTTCAGACTGTAGAAGGGTAAACATAGCATCCTGATAAAGCTGCCATATGCTGAGCCAGGTCCTTACTTGACTTCTTTTGGTCTCTCAATGAAGAAACTTTGAGAAACTTCTCATCAGATTTCAAAAGTTTCCTTGGCCTTCCAGTTCTTTTTTGTCCTTGACCTCTCCTGATTTTTCAAATTTCTTCATAACATCTTGAGTATCCAGTTTGTTTGTTGATTTCTCTTTGAGAGTATCCTTGCTGATGCAAAAGTATGATTTTATGTCTGTCAAATTCTGAGATCTTTGGCATTTTGAATGGAATGATGTGATCGAAAGTTGCTCTTATTAGCAAGCTTCCAATGAATTAAACTCATACCACGTGTATGTAATGCTCAAGCATGTCTTGCACAGTAGTCATTTTGATATGAAATAGTAGGAAAAATACAGGTGTTAGCGGGTTCCATTCCATTTATGTTTATGAGAGCCAGGTTCCTGCTATTGCTCAAGTGTAAGGGGAGGTCATACTAAATGCTTGACACTTTAGCCTATAGAAGCTGTTTTTTCTGTTTTTTCCTTTTTTTAATACTGCATACAAATATTGTGTATTTTCTGGTTGAATTATAAGAAAAAGACTGATAAATAATTATATATGGGGGCCTCAGATTTTTGCACGGTACTGTATATCCTGTATATACAATATCATCTATCTATCATCATCATCTATCTATCATCTATCTATCATCAATCTATTCTTAAAGATATGAAGGTATATCTATATATCTTCCCATAGGATGTGAGCGTGTTGGCTGCCGCTCCTGGAACTGGACATACAGGAGCTCTTACCTGATATCAGCACACCATACTCCAAGAGGAGAAAATTAAGGGGTCCATTTATTAATGTGTGGATGGACGGACATGATCATATATAGCGGATCATGTTCGCCACACATCGATAAATGCCGATCGGGCGGATTGCTGTCCTCCACCTCAGAGGTGTTGGATGAGTTAAGGAGCAGCGGTCTTAGGACCACTGCTTCTTAACTTCTGCTTCAGCCGGAACTGACGTGGAGTGGGTCTGAGGCAGCATCCGCTGCTTCAGAAATAGACCCGTACGTCAGATATCAGCACACCATACTCCAAGAGGATAAAATAAAGCCAGATTTCACTACATATCCAGTTATATCCAGATGCATTATTTTCACAGATCCTGCAACTTACCTCACAGGATTGGGGTAATTTCTTGCAAGTGTAATACCTACAGGTCACACATTTTTACCATTATCTTATACAGTGTATATTTCTATACTGTTTCTGGTGGACAAGTTCCCAGAAGAACATATGTTGTTTTTATATGTTTTATTGTCTAATAACATAACCACTGCTGTTTTATGAGATTTATATGATAGATCATCCTATAGCGCTATCTCAATTCCTCTTTATACTTGATATGTATATATATATATATATATATGTATGTATATATATATATATATATATATATATATATATATATATATATATATAAATATATATATTTAAAAAAAAGAAAATGTTCTTCTATGTGAAGCACATAGATATTCTTAACACCTTCAAGTTTTGTGAAGTTAGCCTAGTACAGTGTTGGGTTAGTGCATCAGCGGGGTGAAACATTAGTGCACCACTTGTAATCTGGCTCAATGTGTTTTAAAAAAAACTAGCAATTATTTTATAAAGTTCTTTCCAAAATAGAAAATTGTAATATATTTGAATAGATAAGTGTACTACTATTAATTCTATGTTTTGAAATAAATTTGATACAAGACAATCTCAAAGGAGCAAATTAGAAGTTCTTGCTTATGGAATAATATTACAGGGTAAAAAGTAAACACATTTACAGCAAATAATATTATGGATGCATAACCCTTGAGGGTGGCTTTATATGGCTTATTTCAAATTCCACTAACAATATGTCTACACGGATTTCTGCTTCTCATGGAAAGAGTTTACTGTCACTATTTTCCTTTATTACAGGGACTAATAGTCAACATTTCTTCCAGCAATCATTAAATATAAAAATGAGTTTGTTGGAGACAGTTTTGTGCTATCAGTTTTTGTAGTTTCAGTATAATCAGATCAGATTACTTTATTATACTACATGTTTTTATTCTTAAGAATACTTGTTGCCCAATATTTTTTTATGTTTTATATTTCATTCAAGGGTATCTCATGAATATTTCAGCATTAATAAAATAATTGCAATTGTTAACATCATGGTACAGTACATAAAATTTAAGTTTACATTATAATAATGTACACCATGCAATGGTTTATGGTAATTTAGCCATAGTTTAAAGGGACACTGTAATCAACCTTTTTATTTTGTTTCATATTAAATGGTTTATGGTAATTTAGCCATAGTTTAAAGGGACACTGTAATCAACCTTTTTATTTTGTTTCATATCAAATAAAGCATTTCATAAGATGCATCAGCTTTTTTTTTTCTTTAAAAAAACAAACAAAAAACAAGTAAAGCAAAAAAATCATGTTCTTATCTAGAATAAATGTTTTCTTGCCACGCTAGCATATTGAAGCATATTGAAGAAAACAGTGACAGATGCCCTTCTCAACTAGGGCCTGATGTAGGGGTCTCCCCTTTGTATACAGAAGCGTGATTATCAAAACATTCTCAGACCAACGAGAAATTGCCTTTTTGACTTCGCCAGTCTCACAAGTTGTGGATCTGGCAATAAATTTAAAGAAAATTGGCTGACCTTACCTGTTCTGACGAGGGGCGATGTGTCTCACCACATCTGTGATTTCGGCAGGGGAGGGCTATATTTTGTTTACACAACATAGACTGAGTGTTCGGTAAAACACAATTTAGTTTCACTGTACATTCACTAGATTTCTCACAAATGGAAATTCTTGCCACTGAAAAGGTGGCGAGACTGTTATGGCTGAAAAGGTGTATCCAAGATGGAGGACAGTGCTTTGAAAATTACAAACTCATGGCAATCTTTCTTTATTAAAATACAAGTTACTCTCATGTAACTCTCATGAAACTCCCAACGAACACCTATATATTAGTTATGATAACATCACATGCCGCAACTTCCGGCACACCAACCAACACAGTATGGGTAATAAATGACTCCAAGATACTGGCTGTACCAGCCTGGAGCATGTAGAAAGCGGTGGATCACTCTGATAAAAAATCCACATAGAAAAACACATTGCCAGTGTGCAATAAAACCAAGAATCTTTATTAATGGTTCAGTAAATAGAGAGAACTGAAAAGAGCATGACTAGGCAGCCAAAGTAACAACTGTCTAACAAACATATCTATCTATCTATCTATCTATCTATCTATATATATTTAAAAATACAAAGATAATTTGGATGTTCCCCCTCCTTCTATGTCATGTTATTGAGATTTAATAATATTTCCTTTTAATATTTTCTGCTGACTCCTTTTAATAATTCAATATCTGTGAATTTTGCAATAGCTGCAGAGGTCCACAAACCAAGTGTATGAGTATGGTTGTAGTGGTACCCTACAGCTTATATTGACAATAAAATTTTGTGGATTTGAGGGCCAGTAGATTCATCCTCTAAAAACAGGAATGACCTGTAGGCTCCCTGTTGAATATGAAAGAAGGGCAGATATTATATGATAGATAGATTCATAGGCTGTAATTGAAAGCTGGTACAAGAATGACACAGTAATCTGGTTAGATTTAGCCACTCCTAGTTATATGTTTATGTAAAGTGGTTAGGCATTTAAACAGTTACATGTTAGCGAAGGGTATACATAGAATAAAGATATGGCTTTTAATTTTAAATTATCCTAATTGTTGCCTGGCAATGGGTGTTGCCTAGTGATGACATACATGTCATGCCAAGGAGCATCCTGAAGAGTCATGGGGTATAACGTTCATGATAGCACTTGGGTGGTGAGTAGTGTATTCAAGAGTTAATTTGATGCATTTGTGTTTAATGTTCTGAAGATGGAGGTTAAACCCCAAAACGTGAATGTAATAAAAAAACAGTTCAATTTAAATCAGGAAAGTGCCTTCTATCTCTAAGAATATTATATATATATATATATATATATATAGAGAGAGAGAGAGAGAGAGAGAGAGAGAGAGAGAGAGCGAGAGAGAGAGAGAGAGGTTGTGATTCCAAATACACACACGGCCTAGTGTGTATAGTATAAAGAAAAATCAGGCAACACAGGATGTACAAATGACAAGCCTTTTATCACAATCAAACGAAAACAGCAGGGCCTTAACCCATAACATTTCAGTCTACACTTAGACCTTTATCAAATGGAGCCAATCTCTCACATGGGCTCCATTTGATAAAGGTCTAAGTGTAGACTGAAACATTATGGTTTAAGGCCCTGCTGTTTTCGTTTGATTGGAAAAAAAGGCTTGTTATTTGTACATCCTGTGTTGCTTGCTTTTTCTGATTACTATACACACTAGGCCGTGTGTGTATTTGGAATCACAACCTCTATGCAATACTTCTTTTGCAGTGCACCGGGTAGCTGGTTTATTGGTATGTGCCACTTCATCCTCACTTGTATATATATATATATATATATATATATATATATATATACAGGGAGTGCAAAATTATTAGGCAAATGAGTATTTTGACCACACCATCCTCTTTATGCATGTTGTCTTACTCCAAGCTGTATAGGCTCGAAAGCCTGCTACCAATTAAGCATATTAGGTGATGTGCATCTCTGTAATGAGAAGGGGTGTGGTCTAATGACATCAACACCCTATATCAGGTGTGCATAATTATTAGGCAACTTCCTTTCCTTTGGCAAAATGGGTCAAAAGAAGGACTTGACAGGCTCACAAAAGTCAAAAATAGTGAGATATCTTGCAGAGGGATGCAGCACTCTTAAAATTGCAAAGCTTCTGAAGCGTGATCATCGAACAATCAAGCGTTTCATTCAAAATAGTCAACAGGGTCGCAAGAAGCGTGTGGAAAAACCAAGGCGCAAAATAACTGCCCATGAACTGAGAAAAGTCAAGCATGCAGCTGCCAAGATGCCACTTGCCACCAGTTTGGCCATATTTCAGAGCTGCAACATCACTGGAGTGCCCAAAAGCACAAGGTGTGCAATACTCAGAGACATGGCCAAGGTAAGAAAGGCTGAAAGACGACCACCACTGAACAAGACACACAAGCTGAAACGTCAAGACTGGGCCAAGAAATATCTCAAGACTGATTTTTCTAAGGTTTTATGGACTGATGAAATGAGAGCGAGTCTTGATGGGCCAGATGGATGGGCCCGTGGCTGGATTGGTAAAGGGCAGAGAGCTCCAGTCCGACTCAGACGCCAGCAAGGTGGAGGTGGAGTACTGGTTTGGGCTGGTATCATCAAAGATGAGCTTGTGGGGCCTTTTCGGGTTGAGGATGGAGTCAAGCTCAACTCCCAGTCCTACTGCCAGTTTCTGGAAGACACCTTCTTCAAGCAGTGGTACAGGAAGAAGTCTGCATCCTTCAAGAAAAACATGATTTTCATGCAGGACAATGCTCCATCACACGCGTCCAAGTACTCCACAGCGTAGCTGGCAAGAAAGGGTATAAAAGAAGAAAATCTAATGACATGGCCTCCTTGTTCACCTGATCTGAACCCCATTGAGAACCTGTGGTCCATCATCAAATGTGAGATTTACAAGGAGGGTAAACAGTACACCTCTCTGAACAGTGTCTGGGAGGCTGTGGTTGCTGCTGCACGCAATGTTGATGGTGAACAGATCAAAACACTGACAGAATCCATGGATGGCAGGCTTTTGAGTGTCCTTGCAAAGAAAGGTGGCTATATTGGTCACTGATTTGTTTTTGTTTTGTTTTTGAATGTCAGAAATGTATATTTGTGAATGTTGAGATGTTATATTGGTTTCACTGGTAAAAATAAATAATTGAAATGGGTATATATTTGTTTTTTGTTAAGTTGCCTAATAATTATGCACAGTAATAGTCACCTGCACACACAGATATCCCCCTAAAATAGCTAAAACTAAAAACAAACTAAAAACTACTTCCAAAAATATTCAGCTTTGATATTAATGAGTTTTTTGGGTTCATTGAGACCATGGTTGTTGTTCAATTATAAAATTAATCCTCAAAAATACAACTTGCCTAATAATTCTGCACTCCCTGTATATATATGAGAATATCCATGGCCTTGTAAAGTGCCCAGTTCAGGATTAAGTAACTGAAAGTGCTAAGATGTATATATACAGTATATATATATATATATATATATATATATATATATATATATATATATATATATATATATATATATATATAGTTATATAGTTATATATATATATAGTTTTATATATACAGTTATATATAAATAAATATATATATATATATATATATATATATATATATATATATATATATATTAACAAGAAAGAATGCACTCACCAGGACTTTTAACACAGTTTAATCGTCACGTTTTTGGTAAGTTTAACCCCTTCCTCAGACATACAATAGAAATGTATGTCTGAGGAAGGGGTTAAACTGGTGAGTGCACTCTTTCTTGTTACTGTGCATACTTTCTGTTGCACCCCAGGTGAATTGTCTTTTGGAATATTGGAATCCGGAGTGCTTGTCTGTTTGATAATTATATATATATATATATATATATATATATATATATATATATATATATATATATATAGTAGTATCAAGATTATTTAACCCTCATTGCAAATCAGGTTTATTGTCACAATTTACAGACGTTCAGCTGTTTGCAATAAACACATCAAACAAAAGCAATTGAAAAAAAAGTGTTTTCCCCAAATTTAAGTAAAAATTCAATTTTTAATTAATTCTACAGTCTCAAAATGATTTAACCCCTGAATAGAATCCCTCACAACAGCACAATTATGCAAAACAGGTGTTGTCTCAAGCACACCTGATGCAAATAATCAGGGGCTTCATTAGTTGCACCAGGTGTGCTTGAGCGAGAACAAATGAAATACATAAACTGGCTAGGGGTTTGTTGAGTGTCAGGTTTGACTGCATGTTAGAAACAGTCAAAAGAATGGTCCAAAAAGTTAAGATAAGAGATCATTGCCCTTTTTTAAACAAGGATACAGAAAACAGAATAAAAAAAGATAGCAAAAGAACTGAATGTTCCTAGAGACACCATTGGAATCATCGATTGCAAGTGACTGTAAAAGACCTGCAACAAGACTTGGTGGCAACAGTAAGGCGTGTACTAAACGCAGAAGGTTTCCATGCCAGAACTCCAAGATGTACACCACTACTGACCCAAAAGCACAAGGAAAGTCAGCTCCAATATCATATACAGTCAGCTTCAAAATCATATAAATAAGCCACAGAAGTTTGGGGATTCTGTTGTTTGGAGCAATGATGCTTCAAAAGAATTAAGCATTATTGAAAAGAATACTCTGTCTACAGTTAATAATGGTAATGTTCTGGGGTTGCTTTGCATCCTCTGGCACTGAAAACCTGCATTGTGTGGAAGGCTAGATGGATTCATTGAAGTATCAGGAAATCCTAGGAGAAAACATCATGCTGTCTGTTTGAAGCTGAAGCTTGGGCGTCACTGGACCTGCCAACCGGACAGTGATCCCAAGCATACCTCAAATTCCACCAAGGCTTGGTTGGAGAAGAAGTCCTGGAAGATTCTACAATGGCCATCACAGTCACCTGACTTGAACCCCATAGAACATCTCTGTTGGGATTTGAAGAAGGTGGTTGCATCACGCAAACCCAATAATATAACTGAACTGGAGGCCATTGCCTCTTGAGAAATGGGCTAAGATTCCTCAGGAACACTGCCAGAAGCTGGTATCTGGCTATGCATCTCATTTGCAGCAGGTCATAACAGCAAAATGGTGCTCTACTAAGTACTAAAGTTGCTTGCCATGAAAGGGTTGAATCATTTTGAGACTGGAGAATTAAAATTTGCATTTTCAGTTGAATTTGCGGAAACCACTTAAAGCATTCATTGTGTGAAACTATTTCAATTGATTTTGTTTGATTTGTTCATTGCAAACAGCTAAAAGTCTGTAAATTTTGACAATAAACCTGATGGTAGTTAAATAATTTTGATTTTAATTATATATTTATATATTAAATACAGGTGGCCCTCATTTTACGCTGGTTCAATTTGCGCCATTTCAGAATAACAACCTTTTTTTTCAGTCATGTGACTGTTATTGAAAAGCTTTGGAAATCAGTGCACTAATTAAAATAGCCAGTAGGTGGAGCTGTCCGCTTGTTTTGCAGCAAAGTTATGCAACTTAACAGCCTTAAATTGATCTGTGTACACAGATCAGACCAGATCTATCTAGCAAAATTTAGCAGGCACTTCCCTATTCATATTCTTCCTGTGCAGCACCTTCAGGTGAGTGTGCCTAACTGCTTATTAATCACTGCATATTGAAATGCATAGAATAGGTGCAGACCCAATATTATCTAACATGCTAACAATGCAGAGAACTGATTGCAGAAAAATCCAAGTAAAAAAATGTTTTTGGTCATTAAACTTAGTTTGATGATGATGCACTCTGTTGTGTAATTATTTTATTAGGTGATGTTTAGCAAACATTTTTGTTCATTAAACTTAGTTTGATGATGATACAATCTATATTATTAGGTTTATAATGCTGTTTAGCATTTAAAGTCTTCATTTCAAAGCTTTAAAAATAATGTAACAAACTTAGAGAGGGGCCTGGAACCTAACTCCCTCACTTCCCATTGACTTACATTATAAACTGGGTTTCAATTTACAACGGTTTCCTCCTGGAACCTAACCCCGGCGTAAACTGAGGGCTACCTGTATATATATATATATATATATATATATATATATATATATATACATATATATATATATATATAAATCAATGTAAATATTTGCATAAGAAATTAGCACATCTAGGCAAGTATCCCCGCAAGCTTTTCCCCAGAAATTCTTAATATACAATGTTTCCAATGCACAAGAGAATTGTGGGTAAGATATGCAAATTAAATATGCAAATTCTCAGTTTTTTTGCTTCAAAAATACTGTTTTGACACAGCAATCCTTTTAAACAGGATTATGACAGCAAACCAGAAATCACTCACTAGACAAGCCTGTTTCGTTCTTTTTGGAACTCATCAGTAGGAGATAGATTTCTGGTTGCTGCATTGGAAAAGCTATTTTCATGGTTAAACCAAAATTCCTTAAAATTATGGGAGGAGATAAAAAACTGATATTAAAATCCTCCATGTCTCAAAATTAAATCAATGTAAATATTTGCATAGGAAATTAGCACATCTAGTCAAGTATCCCCGCAAGCTTTTCCCCAGAAATTCTTAATATACAATGTTTCCAATGCACAAGAGAATTGTGGGTAAGATATGCAAATTAGATATGCAAATTCTCAGGTTTTTTGCTTCATAATTTCTGCTTAAGAATCTGGGGAAAAGCTTGTGGGGATACTTGCCTAGATGTGCTAATTTCCTATGCAAATATTTACATTGATTTAATTTTGAGACATGGAGGATTTTAATTTCAGTTTTTTTATCTCCCCCCATAGTTTTAATGAATTTTTGTTTAACCATGAAAATAGCTTTACCAATGCAGCAACCAGAAATCTATCTCCTACTGATGAGTTCCAAAAAGAACGAAACAGGCTTGTCTAGTGAGTGATTTCTGGTTTGCTGTCATAATCCTGTTAAAAGGTTTGCTGTGTCAAAACAGTATTTTGAAGCAAAAAAAAAATGAGAATTTGGATATCTAATTTGCATATCTTACCCACAATTCTCTTGTGCATTGGAAACATTGTATATTAAGAATTTCTAGGGAAAAGCTTGCGGGGATACTTGCCTAGATGTGCTAATTTCCTATGCAAATATTTACATTGATTTAATTTTGAGACACGGAGGATTTAAATTTCAGTTTTTTATCTCCCCCCATAATTCTAATGAATTTATATAAATATATATATATATATACAGTATATATAGATAGATAGAAATACTGTATATATATATATATATTAATACATATATACAGATATATATATACTACATATAGATATGCATACATACAAATAATATATATAAATAATATTTATATGAATAGCTAATATATAGTGTATATATGAGTGTAACTGATTATTTTAATGTATTTATGTTAAAAAGGTTAAAAGGTGGTGGACAAGTTAAGGAGCAGCGGTCTTACGACCACTGCTTCTTAGCTTAAGTTTCAGGCGGACCTAAAACCTCAGGCGGAGCAAGCAGCATTGGCTGCTTGATAAATCTCCCCCCAGGTCTTCATTCACTCTATGCTCAAATTTAAATTGTGCTTGGCAGTACACATTTACTTTCAACTTGTAAGACGTGTGCAAATGAGCATGGTCACAATTTTGCAATATCATCCCACGCTACTGTTAGTGTGCCATTTGTAATCTAGCCCTGAAATGGTAGTAATACATTTCAATAAAATATTATTATATATGAATATTAAATAATGAACTGTTTTATTTATACAATTTTACAACAAATAGCATTATAACTCCATTGATTATGATATAATTATTAATAGGTACTTTTCCAGAGAACGCTGTCTAATGCATTTTTTTTTTTACTTACAGTGGGGCAAAAAAGTATTTAGTCAGCCACCAATTGTGCAAGTTCTCCCACTTAAGAAGATGAGAGATTTTCATTCATATTCATATTTTCATCATAGGTATACCTCAACTATGAGAGACAAAATGTGGAAACAAATCCAGACAATCACATTGTCTGATTTGGAAAGAAATTATTTGCATATTATGGTGGAAAATAAGCATTTGGTCACCTACAAACAAGCAAGATTTCTGGCTCTCACAGACCTGTATCTTCTTCTTTAAGAGGCTCCTCTGTCCTCCACTCATTACCTGTATTAATGGCACCTGTTTGAACTTGTTATCAGTATAAAAGACACCTGTCCACAACCTCAAACAGTCACATTCCAAACTCCACTATGGTGAAGACCAAAGAGCTGTCGAAGGACACCAGAAACAAAATTGTAGACCTGCACCAGGCTGGGAAGACTGAATCTGCAATAGGCAAGCAGCTTGGTATGAAGAAATCAACTGTGGGAGCAATAATTAAAACATGGAAGACATACAAGACCACTGATAATATCCCTCGATCTGGGGCTCCACGCAAGATCTCACCCCGTGGGGTCAAAGTGATCACAAGAACGGTGAGCAAACATCCCAGAACCACATGGGGGAACCTTATGAATGACCTGCAGAGAGCTGGGACCAACGTAACAAAGGCTACCATCAGTAACACACTACTCCGCCAGGGACTCAGATCCTGCAGTGCCAGACGTGTCCCCCTGCTTAAGCCAGTACATGTCCGGGCCCGTCTGAAGTATGCTAGAGAGCATTTGGATGATCCAGAAGCAGATTAGGAGAATGTCATATGGTCAGATGAAACCAAAGTAGAACTGTTTGGTAGAAACACAACTCATCGTGTTTGGAGGAGAGAGAATGCTGAGTTGCAACTAAAGAACACTATACCTACTTTGAAGCATGGGGGTGGCAACATCATCAAGTCTGTGTTGCCCAGCGACAGCCCCAAAACATCACTGCTCTAGAGGAGATCTGCAGTCAGGAATGGGCCAACATACCAGCAACAGTGTGTGACAACCTTGTGAAGACTTACAGGAAACGTTTGACCTCTGTCATTGCCAACAAAGGATATATAACAAAGTATTGAGATGAACTTTTGATATTGACCAAATACTTATTTTCCACCATAATTTGCAAATAAATTCTTTCCAAATCAGACAATGTGATTGTCTGGATTTGTTTCCACATTTTGTCTCTCATAGTTGAGGTATACCTATGATGAAAATTACAGGCTTCTCTAATCTTAAGTGGGAGAACTTGCACAATTGGTGGCTGACTAAATACTTTTTTGCCCCACTGTATGTTGACCCCCCTATCATCCATAGTTCTTTTTTTTTGAGCTAACATATATGAAAATAGTTTTTGCCGTCAAGGCTGTATAATTATGAAAATGATAACCTACTTTCCAGAATAGGTAGAAATTGAATATAGATGCCTGTGAGGTTGACAATGAGCCTATACGTAAATGGCAAGGTCATATTCGAAATCCATAGTTCCTTTTTTTTTTACCTATTTTTCCCACATTCATCCATAACTGCAATAGGTGTGCAAATTGTGAAAATCACTGAGATTTGCAATGTCACCGACAAAATTTACAATGAAGAAAAAAAAGTTATTGTACAAACATACAGCCAGATTACGAGTTTTGCATTATGGCTACTCGCTAATATCGTGTGCGTTATTTCTATTGCATATCTTTTATAACGTAGGTATTACGAGTCTGAAAACAACCTCATAACGCATCGCGGTAACACGACTACCCCATTTATTTAATAAGCATAATCACGGGCGCGTTAAAGATTCTCCCATAGAGATCAATGCTAAATGAATTAATCACAGATTTTTCATCTAACACTCGATCTTGAGAGAAATACACACTGCTTTGTCATATTACGTATATGAAATAATGCACAACAAAAACACAGCTCAAATGTTCAAACAACAATCGCTTACGCAACATAGCACATACGCATTCAACATTCACAATCATAAGCAAAAAATAATGCACAACATTTACACTAAACGGGGAATCGATAAATACGTTCAAACATGGAACAAAACAACATGAAAAAAGAATTGCACACTGATACACAAACAAAACATTCGCATTGCAGATTATGGAATATTAGTATAAATAAACATTTACAGCACTTGACAAATACATGCCCATCACAAATCAGCATTTACATTTACAGATACTACTTTTGGAGAATGTTATGCAAAACAATCACTATGACATCATCACATTATACACATTACACAAACACAAACTCAATATGAGCATGCGCAATTTCAAACAACTAATACACATTGCACATACTAATTACTAAGAAAGCAAGCTGCAGGCACCGAGGGCCACCTCTTCGGATAAGAGGAAGTGGTGGAACGAGATCAGGGATGCTGTAAATGCAGTGGGGGTCTATAACAAGGATGTGAAGTCTATTCAGCACTGTTTACCGGGACTGCAGAGCTGAACTGAAAAGAAAGCTCACAAGGGAGAGGGAATACCTAGCTGGGACCGGTGGCGGTCCGGAAATAATTTTTGAGTTTTCCCGCTGGGAGGAAATACTGCGTCCCAACATCTCCAAGGTGACCATAGTCAGTTTCGGAGGAGTTGATACTGGGAACCTGCCCCTCTCATCTGTCGGTAAGCTCATTAACTAATCTCTTTACAGCCACCTCAAAACCCATTCACATGCAAAAATTATTTAAGGATATGACTAACGCAATTACGCTTTTTTATACATTATTATGTAAACCCATTCACAATTACCTTGCGAAAGTTGCATTTCAAGAAAAGCCATCACATTAGTATCTAGTCTACAGATTGACCATACAGATATCAGAAAGACGGGTTTGCAAATGCGGAAATCGTATTGATTGCTTTTGCTTACAATAGAATTACAAAGGCAGCCTCATTAATACACTTTCAAATAGAACATTTACATCTTTATTTGGAACTGTGCTAATGTCTCAATTTCTTTCTTTTTCAAATATACAGAGTCTGAGCCCGGGGAGGAGGAAGCACAGCACGCACATGCTTCTCCTTCACCCAGGCATGGGAGGGGTGCAGATGACTCACCACCTCAGGGAGACCTGGAAGATATCCCTGCACCATCATCCCCTGAAAAAGCACCCGCTGCAGAAGAGATCCCTGCAGCAGCCCCTCGTGTACCAGCAGTCCACCATGCACCAGCAGCCCACCATGCCTCAGCTCCTCAGGAGAACATCCCCCAGAGATAGCAGAGGTGCAGATCTTGAATAATTTCCTTGAGGATATTCGTGCCTCCCATAGGGAACAGGCGGAATACAGAGTGTACCTGACAGGAGTATTGAATGATATTCCAGAAGGACAAAGAGATATTTTGAATACTCTTAAGAATATGTTGCAGGTTCTCCAGGAGGTGCCAAACGCACCATCTGCTTCTGGGCCATCTGCTCCTGGACCATCTGCTCCTGGACCATCTGCTCCTGGGCCTCCTCCATCTTCTCCTCTGTTTCAATCTCCTCATCAGCCTGGTGATCCCTTAACCACTCACAGTACTCCTCCTACCCCTCTTCCCGAAACATCTCCTATGAGAACTCGTCGGAGGGGGCAGTTGCCCCCCCAGACCCTCAGTCTTGTGGGAAGAGAGGAAGGAAGAGGAAGTAATTTTGTATATATTTTTATTTATTTAATGTGTAAATGACAGGTATGTGATGATGTGGTCTTCTTACACTTGTGGAGCACTCTCTGTATTTTATAGGCTTCCATGAGACTGGGTCCATGGAGGCAGATTATTTGCAGAGTGTGTTTTACAAGTGTGTGGAGACCACATCATCACATGCGGTCCTTGTTGATTACATTGATTGTTTTTTGCAATGTGTTGTCCAAACTGTTCTCCTGATCTCAAACAAAATGACCATTATAATTATACATGATAGCATATCACTGTTTTGATGCCAACAACACAGCTTAAAGGGACATTCATAACATGAATTATTGTTGGTTACAAAGAAAACCCTTTCATACGCATTATCAAGTTTTGAATAACAATACTGTTATAGAAATACACGTTTTACTTCTGTGATTAACCTTGTATCTATGCCTCTGAAAATGTACCCCTTATTTCTGTTCGTTTGACAGACCTGCATTTCAGCCAATCACTGATCACTCCAGGGTAACTATACTGCATGAGCTCAATGTTTTCTATATGAAACACATTAACTAATGCCCTCTAGTGGTCAAAATGCATTCAGATTAGATGCACTCTTTAAGGTCTAAGAAATGAGCAGATGAACTTCCTAGGTTTAGATTTCAACTAAGAACACCAAGAGAACAAAAATAAATTGGGGATAAAAGTTTAAGAGAAATTTGAAGAAAATTGCATTTTTTCAAATTTAAATCATTAATGTTTTGCTTGACTTGACTGTCCCTTTAAACAATAACATATGCTGACATATACTAATCCATAGGGCTTGTTGGTATATCTATACGTACTTGTTAAAACAAGAAAATATTTGAATAGGATACTAGCCTGTATGCCATATTTCTCTCGACGTGTTAAATAAAGTAAATTTTTTAAAGCTACATTATAGTGTTTGAATTTTTTAAGAAATACATTTCATTTAGAAGGTGTATGAAAGCAGAACATTCACTTACATGATTTTGAGAGAGTCTAACATTTTAAACAACATTCACACTTTCTCACATTCTTTAACTCGTTATATTGTTATCCTTTGCAGAATGGTTTATCTAGGACAGCTCTGCTGATTGGTGGCTGCATATACCTACCGATTGTCATTGACTCACCCATGTGTTTACTTAAAATATCGTAGTGTATTGATGCTCATTCAACACATTATACCAATAGACTGAAGCACATTTGAGAATAGAAAATAATTGCACACCAGGTTAAAAATGTATGTGAAATAAAAAAATAAAAAAATTCTGGTTTTATGTCCTTTTAAGAGTTCCATTGGAAATATATGCTCACAATACTATATTTAAAGATCAGCAATGTAGAAGCCATACTGAGCATTTACATTAAGAAAAAATATCAGGACATAACATATAGAATAAGTAGACATCTCATATATTTATCATATGATAAAGGTCAATGCATATTGATTATTTGATTCAAATACAAAAGCGCATCTTTAGGAATTATATATGTAGAAAATTCAATACAACACATTAATTATTTTGTAAATTGAAAATATTGTTGACAAACATATTAAACAAGATGGAGTATATTCATGGATTTGCACTTGCCTCAAAATGTATTCTGCATGAAAAACATATTGCCTTCATTCGTTTCTTCAACGGGACAGCCATCCAAAGATATTTTTGTGTTCTTTATCAGCTATGGTTCAAAAATGTACATGATTGACACAATCCATAAATCAAGAAAGTCATGGTTTTAAATGTGTGTTCTCATTCGCAAACGTGGGTTACGTGGAAATTCAAATATTTCGGGAGAACGTAATCCAATCAGACGGATTTAACACCTTGGCATGTGACGTCTTAAGCAACATGGCACATCCGAGATCACATAAAAACTTCATCCAATCAAAGGACGGATTTTACAGCTTTGCATGTAACGTCTTAAGCAACATGGCGCACCCGAGATCACATAAAAACATCATCCAATCAAAGGACGCATTTTACAGCTTTGCATGTGACGTCTTAAGCAACATGGCGCATCCGAGATCGCGTAAAAACCTCATCCAATCAAAGGACACATTTTACAGCTTTGCATGTCAATAAGAAACGTATTTATATTTTAAAAACTAGTATGTGCTATATTGTTATCTATGAAGCATGTTTATTTCATGTAATGCACAGCTTCGCATAATGTCACGCTAGATAACGTAATACTGTGATATATGACATATAATACATTGTTGGTAATAAGTATATATTTCATTAGAATAGGAGGATTTAGAACTATTTAGGAAGCAGCAGGGTTTAAATGGACATGAAACCCACATGTTATGTTACACGATTATGTAAGAGATTGCAATTTTAACTACCTTTCAAATTTACCGATATTATTTAAATTTGCTTCTTTCTCTTGTTATCTTTTGATGAAATGTGTTTCAAGGTAATCTCAAGAGCAGAAAATAACCTAGGTTCTAAATGCTGATTGGTGGCTGCACATATATACCAATTGTCATTGGTTCACCTATGTGTTCAGTTAGAAAGCAGTAGTGCACTGCTGCTCCTTAAAAAAAAATATACCAAGAAACTGAATCAAATTTGAGAATTGAAGTAAATTTTAAATGATAAAAAAATGGTATGTTATACCTAAAGAATAAAATACATTGTTGGATATCATGTCCCTTAAACTGAGAAAGAATGCTACGAGATACATTATAAAAATGTAGATTGGTTATACATTATATGTTACCTATAGCTCTGGTGACCAGGGATGTTTTCAGAGCTGTTTAAATATTTTTTTGGAATAAGACTAATGACATGTATTTATCATATGTGTCACTTATTCAAGCGGAAATATGGTCAGCCTACCTATAGCAATATATCGATGGATAATTCAAGATAAGCAATAATAATAGAAAGATATTAATCATCTAAAATATGTGCATTACACGCAGTGATTTCTTTTGTTATACTACTACAATAAGATGTAAGTGAAATTGGAATACATGTGCTGTCAACATTCAACTAATAGTCGGTTTTAAACATATTATATGTGTATGTTGATGTCAAAAGTAAATAAATACATTAGAAATGCATATCTATAGATTAAGAATTGTGGTCAGCATCACTTAAAGGGACATGAAATAGAAATAATTAAGTTCAGGATTCACAGAGAGGATACTATTTCCATCAACTTCATAATTTACATTGATTATCTCATTAGTTTAATAATCTTGGGATCATTTGTTAAAGGTGCATCAATTTATTAATGGTTTCTAAATTAATACATGGATGAGCCAATAACAACCAATATATATATGCAACCAACAATCATCATCTAGAACCTAGGTTTTCTGCTACTCATGATCTTGCAAAGATAAACCTTTCAGCAAAGTATATCAAGAAAATGAAGCAAATTAAATAATAGATGTAAATTTGAAAGTTTGTTAAAATTTTATTATATATCTCAATCATGAAAGACGATTTTTTTGGTTTCATGTCCCTTTAAGGATTAACCACATATAATATAGTTTTTAATAAATGACATGAATAAATAAAGATGAAACAATAACATATTAATGACTTTATTTTCATTATGATGAATATGATATAGAAATGTCATAAAACATAAATAAATAAGATAACTTTAAGACAAGTCAGAATGATAATTCAGCCCCTTGGAGCAATCTGACAAGGTGACATAGTGCATCATAGTCCTTGGAGGGAGTTGATAAGGCAAAACAAAGGCCAACACAGCTCCATTGGAGCCATCTGACAAGGTGATATAGTGCATCACAGTCCTTGGAGGGAGTTGACAAGGGCAAAACAAAGGCCAACACAGCGCCATTGGAGCCATCTGACAAGATGAAATAGTGCATCACAGTCCTTGGAGGGAGTTGACAAGGGCAGAACAAAGGCCAACACAGCCCCATTGGAGCCATCTGACAAGGTGACATAGTGCATCACAGTCCTTGGAGGGAGTTGACAAGGGCAGAACAAAGGTCAACACAGCCCCATTGGACCCATCTGACAAGGTGACATAGTGCATCACAGTCCTTGGAGGGAGTTGACAAGGCAAAACAAAGGCCAACACAGCCCCATTGGAGCCATCTGACAAGATGACATAGTGCATCACAGTTCTTGGAGGGAGTTGACAAGGGCAGAACAAAGGCCAACACAGCCCATTTGGAGCCATCTGACAAGGTGACATAGTGCATCACAGTCCTTGGAGGGAGTTGACAAGGCCAGAACAAAGGCCAACACAGCCCCATTGGAGCCATCTGACAAGGTGACATAGTGCATCAGAGCCCTTGGAGGGAGTTGACAAGGGCAGAACAAAGGCCAACACAGCTACATTGGAGCCATCTGACAAGGTGACATAGTGCATCATAGTCCTTGGAGGGAGTTGACAAGGCAAAACAAAGGTCAACACAGCCCCATTGGAGCCATCTGACAAGGTGACATAGTGCATCACAGTCCATGGAGGGAGTTGACAAGGGCAGAACAAAGGCCAACACAGCCCCATTGGAGCCATCTGACATGGTGACATAGTGCATCACAGTCCTTGGAGAGAGTTGACAAGGGCAGAACAATGGCCAAAACAGCCCTATTGGAGCCATCTGACAAGGTGACATAGTGCATCACAGTCCTTGGAGGGAGTTGACAAAGCCAGAACAAAGGCAAACACAGCTCCATTGGGGCCATCTGACAAGGTGACATAGTGCATCACAGTCCTTGGAGAGAGTTGACAAGGCAAATCAAAGGCCAACACAGCCCCATTGGAGCCATCTGAAAAGGTGACATAGTGCATCACAGTCATTGGAGGGAGTTGACAAGGGCAGAACAAAGGCCAACACAGCCCCATTGGAGCCATCTGACAAGGTGGCATAGTGCATCACAGTCCTTGGAGGGAGTTGACAAGGCAAAACAAAGGCCAACACACCCCCATTGGAGCCATCTGACAAGGTGACATAGTGCATCACAGTCCTTGGAGGGAGTTGACAAGGCAAAACAAAGGCCAACACAGCCCCAATGGATTTAAAAGCAAAAAGAGGGGGTCCAATGGCACTACTAGGAAGTGGGTGAGAACTACTGCCCTATCATAGGATACTCAGGTATTATAACCGGAGCTTCGGGGTTGGTGCTGTGTATTATAGAGAATATATTAACTGAACTAGAGGGGAGTGAACTCCCATCAGAAAGAATACACAAATAGCACTCCTGAGTTCTATCACATAAATGATACCCAAAGGTATGATTGATTACATTAAACTACTGTCCACTATGGTAGATATTACTTGCAAATGGGTCAAGATAGAGGTGAAAAAATGCAAAAATACACATTAAAATTTAACTTTTATTTTATACTACATTAAAATGTACATAAACATATACAAAACACACAATTAAAACTATGAATAGGGGGGATATAGATCAGCGTGTTAGTTAGATAAATAATAGTAGTAATAGTACATGATACAGGTAATATAGCAAGCTAAGTATCCAAATCTCTTCAGAGATATTTGTATGGATGCTGCTATATATGCAACTAAACAGTTATTACTCCTAAGTGCTTATCAGTATGATTCAACAGCTCAGAGTGAGATTAGGATACTAGTGAGCACAAAATTTAGGATTGAGTATTACTCGATATATATGTGTATTTTAAGGATCTGTATAAGTGAAATTGGTAACTTAATGCAGTTAGTCACCACATTAAATAGATATTGGTGTTCAAATGTTTATTAAAACGGGGCAGATTACATTCGGTGTCTATGATTGGTTATATACACCAAATATCAGTTGGATACGAGTGGTCTGTTCAAGCCCTTTAATATTAGCAATTCACATTTATATGCTGCCACATCTGGGGGTGCTTTTACTGGATTTGGCATGTAGACTTATTTGTAATTTATGGGACTGTTATGCGTATATGTGTGACGCATATTTAATATACCTAATCCATTAAATCTTAATATATTGTTTACATTTGACCTCGGTTTAATTTTTTACTCATGATAGTAAATATAATCCAGTCACATTAGTAAATGTTTTACACATTTTGATGTTTACTATTGATCAGGTTATTTAATAAATATATATTTTATTCTAAAAAGTAAACATTGTATGTATTCATTGTTTATTAAAGAAATACCGTGACTCATTGTGAAGTATTTACATTGATCAATTAAATGTATTTACAATACCAACAATGCACATTGATTGTGTGCTAGTGCTTGAAATTAGAATAGAATTTTTAAAGATGCGAATCTCGTGTTGCAAGGTACGTTTACCACGCAATATTTCTAAAATGTTGAAATGCGTAATTTGTATTTATAATGGACGTAACTTGGATTAAAATATTTTTAATTTTAATATCAACGTTTGTTCATTATTATTATTAAATTAAAATCGAGCTTGTATTGGTCTGAACTGTTCACATATCTTTATTTTTAAAGGGACATTACACCCAAATATTTTCTTTCATGATCCAGATAGAGAATACATTTTTAAACAACATTAAAATGTAACTCTATCTATTCAGCTTAATTCTTTATATATTCTTTACAGAAGAATTAACAATGCACATGGCTGAGCCAATCACACAAGGCATCTCTGTGCAGCCACCAATCAGCAGCTACTAAGCATATCTAGATATGGTTTTAAAGGAAAGTATGTCAAAAGAATGAAGGAAATTAGATAATAGAAGTACATTTGAAAGTTTAAAATATTTTTTTCTATATGAATCAGGAAAGAAACTTTTTGGATTAATGTCCCTTTAATGAGCTGATATGCAATATTTAAATTTATCTAAAGACATCTGTCTAAACATTGTAAATATGCACTTTTTGTCCACCCACAAATAAGTAGATATTTCCCAGTAATGATTTGCTGATCATGGGGTCGATCCGATAAAAATCGTCGCCCGCAAAAGTCGGCGTCGCCAATATTTGCGCGGGTTTGGTATCCTATATACGGCGTAACCTAGAAGTTACGCGCGTATATTTCTGCCGTCGCCCGTAGTTTTTTGGGCCATAGGCAGGTATACCAAACCCGCGCAATTTGGTATCCAATATACAGCGTAAGGACTTACGTGGCGAAAATGGAGAAATCTTACTCCATTTTCACCTCGCCACAAAAAGCAGCCGTAAGAAGCCTTACGCTGACTATTGAAGCCCCGTAACTCCCTAAACTGGCTGCTAAAATAAACCTAACACCTAACGCATGCGCAATGTCTATCTCCCTGTCAACCGCAATCCCCCGCCGCAATCCCTAATAAAGTATTTAACCCCTAAACCGCCGCCATCTACATAAACTAACCCCCTACTGTGAGCCCCTAAAACCGCCACCATCTAACTGATCTATCCCCTAATGTGAACCCCTAAAACCGCCACCATCTAACTGATCTATCCCCTAATGTGAACCCCTTACACCGCCGCCATCTATATTAAAATTATTAACCCCTAATTTAATCTACCTACCCTGCCGCCAGCTATATTATCTATATTAACCCTAAGTATATTATAGTTAATATAGTTATTACATTATATATATTAACTATATTAACCCTAATTATATTAGGGTTAATATAGTTAATATAGTTACTATAGTATTTATATAAACTATATTAACTCTATCTAACCCTAACACCCCTAACTAAATTCTTATTAAATAAATCTAATTCATATTATAAACTAAAATATTCCTATTTAAATCTAAATACTTACCTATAAAATAAACCCTAAGATAGCTACAATGTAATTAATAATTACATTATAGCTATGTTAGGGTTTATATTTATTTTACAAGTAAATTGTTAATTATTTTAACTAGGTATAATAGCTATCAAATAGTTATTAACTATTTAATAGCTACCTAGTTAAAATAATTACCCAATTACCTGTAAAATAAATCCTAACCTAAGTTACAAATATACCTACACTATCAATAAATTAAATAAACTACAAATATCTATCTAAAAATACAATTAAATAAACTAAACTAAATTACAAAAAAAACAAACACTAAATTACAAAAAATAAAAAAAAGATTACAAGATTTTTAAGCTAATTACACCTATTCTAAGCCCCCTAATAAAATAATAAAGCCCCCCAAAATAAAAAATTTCCCTACCCTATTCTAAATTAAAACAAGTTCAAAGCTCTTTTACCTTACCAGCCCTTAAAAGGGCCTTTTGTGGGGGCATGCCCCAAAGAAAACTGCTCTTTTGCCTGCAAAAAAAAACACAATACCACCCCCCAACATTACAACCCACCACCCACATACCCCTAATCTAACCCAAACCCCCCTTAAATAAACCTAACACTACCCCCCCTGAAGATCTCCCTACCTTGTATTCACCCCGCCGGGCAGAACTCCTCATCCGATCCGGGCGATGTGTTCCAGCAAGCGGCAGTGAAGTCTTCTTCCATCTGGGCGATGTCTTGAAGCAAGCAGCAGAGAGTCTTCTTCCATCGGCGACGTCTTCAAGCAAATCGGCATCTTCAATCTTCTTACTTCGCTCCTCCGCCGCGGAGCATCCTTCCGGCACGACGACTTCCCGACGAATGAGGTTCCTTTAAATGACGTCATCCAAGATGGCGTCCGTCGAATTCCGATTGGCTGATAGGATTCTATCAGCCAATCGGAATTAAGGTAGAAAAATCTGATTGGCTGATTGAATCAGCCAATCAGATTCAAGTTCAATCTGATTTGCTGATTGGTTCAGCCAATCGGATTGAACTTGAATCTGATTGGCTGATTCAATCAGCCAATCAGATTTTTCTACCTTAATTCCGATTGGCTGATAGAATCCTATCAGCCAATCGGAATTCGATGGACGCCATCTTGGATGACGTCATTTAAAGGAACCTCATTCGTCGGGAAGTCGTCGTGCCGGAAGGATGCTCCACGGCGGAGGAGCGAAGTAAGAAGATTGAAGATGCTGATTTGCTTGAAGATGTCGCCGATGGAAGAAGACTCTCTGCCGCTTGCTTCAAGACATCGCCCGGATGGAAGAAGACTTCACTGCCGCTTGCTGGAACACATCACCCGGATCGGATGAGGAGTTCTGCCTGGCGGGGTGAATACAATGTAGGGAGATCTTCAGGGGGGGTAGTGTGGTTTATTTAAGGGGGGTTTGGGTTAGATTAGGGGTATGTGGGTGGTGGGTTGTAATGTTGGGGGGTGGTATTGTGTTTTTTTTTGCAGGCAAAAGAGCAGTTTTCTTTGGGGCATGCCCCCACAAAAGGCCCTTTTAAGGGCTGGTAAGGTAAAAGAGCTTTGAACTTGTTTTAATTTAGAATAGGGTAGGGAATTTTTTTATTTTGGGGGGCTTTATTATTTTATTAGGGGGCTTAGAATAGGTGTAATTAGCTTAAAAATTTTGTAATCTTTTTTTTATTTTTTGTAATTTAGTGTTTGTTTTTTTTTGTAATTTAGTTTAGTTTATTTAATTGTATTTTTAGATAGATATTTGTAGTTTATTTAATTTATTGATAGTGTAGGTATATTTGTAACTTAGGTTAGGATTTATTTTACAGGTAATTGGGTATTTATTTTAACTAGGTAGCTATTAAATAGTTAATAACTATTTAATAGCTATTATACCTAGTTAAAATAATTAACAATTTACCTGTAAAATAAATATAAACCCTAACATAGCTATAATGTAATTATTAATTACATTGTAGCTATCTTAGGGTTTATTTTATAGGTAAGTATTTAGATTTAAATAGGAATATTTTAATTAATAATATTAATATTAGATTTATTTTAATAAGAGTTTAGTTAGGATGTTAGAGTTAGATAGGGTTATTATACTTAATATATATATATAATATAATAACGATATTAACTATATTAACCCTAATATAATTAGGGTTAATATAGTTAATATATATAATATAATAACTATATTAACTATATTAACCCTAATATAATTAGGGTTAATATAGTTAATATAGCTGGCGGCAGTGTAGGGGGATTAGATTAGGGGTTAATACATTTATTATAGGTGGCGCGGTGTAGGGGGATGTAGATTGTAGGCAAAAGAGCAGTTTACTTTGTGACAAAGCCCCGCCAAAAGCCCTTTTAAGGGCTGGCAAAAGAGCTGTTACTTTGGGGCATGCCCCGCAAAAAGCCCTTTTAAGGGCTGGCAAAAGAGCTGTTACTTTGGGGCAATGCCACGCAAAAAGCCCTTTTCAGGGCTATTTGTAGGGTTAGACTTAGGTTTAGTGGTAGGGATAGTTTAGTATTTTAGGGGTTAAATAATTTAATATAGATGGCGGCGGGGTAGGGGGATTAGATTAGGGGTTAATAATTTTAAAATAGCGGCAGGGTAGGGGCTCACTTTAGGGGGTAGGTAAGGTAGATGGCGGCGGTGTTAGGGGCTCACTTTAGGGGGTTATAGATTTAATATAGCTGGCGGCGGTTTAGGGGTTAATAACTTTATTAGGTAGCGGCGGGCTCCGGGAGCGGCGGTTTAGGGGTTAATACATATTTTATTGTTAGGCTAGTGAGGGGGGATAGCGGATAGAGGGTTAGACGTGTCGGGCTATGTTAGGGAGGCGTGTTAGACGTGTCGGGCTATGTTAGGGAGGCGTGTTAGACAGTGCGGGTGATTTAGACTTTAGTCAGGTTTTGTAGGCGACGGCAGTTTCTAACATGCCGCAAGTCACTGGCGACGCCAGAAATTTGTACTTACGCAGATTTCTGGACATCGTTGGTTTGTCAGACTTACGGCACATTAGCATCTGACGGCGGCATATATGGGATAGCTCGAGTTGCGAGCTGAAACTGCGGGCGACGCGGGTTCCCTCGCTTGCGCCGCAAACTACGATCTATATCGGATCGGGCCTCATAAGCCTATGCATCTTGTTTGTGCAAACTTAGGATAACATGAGAATAAACCATATGTGATTATTAAAGTCCATTTTTATTTTATATTCAAATCTCCTCTGTCTGAATCATGGAAGATTAGATTATTTGGTCATTTCCCTTTCAATAAAAATGAAATAGCCATCACAAGCTCTAAACTAAAACTAAGTTTATTTTTTAAATATGCGTATAATTTATACTGCATATCCTCATCATAAACATTTTATGATTTTGACATCTCTAAATCACACAACCAAATCATAAATGGCTGTATCTAACTCCACCTTAATTTTTGTAAGATACTTGATTTTAACATTATCTGGTTAAGCTGTGTTGATATTTTTTCATTCAATAAATTAATCAAAATTAGTATATTTGATATCAGGCATGTGCTTGTAAAATAGATACTTTAACAGTCATGAGACTAATATTTTGTTTACATGTCAGAATATTAGATGGATATATTTCTTCTTATCATACTGGGATAGTGATATGTATCAAATATGTATTTCAATAAAAAAATATAAAAATATAGTATGTAAAGAAATCTATTAAAAAAAAACAATATTAGGTTTGTTGGAGGAGGTCTTGGGGCGCCTGCACGGTCTGCAGCATACCAGCCCACTGAACTATGTTATGCAGGATGCTGCAGGCTATAACGATCTTTGCTACCTTCCTAGGGCTGTATTGGAGGGCTCCCCCAGACCTGTCCAGGCATCTTAATCGCATTTTGAGGAGCCCAAACATCTGCTCCACTACAGCCCTAGTCCGCTTGTGCGCCCTGGGCCTCGTCTGCGGGGTTACGCAACAGCGTAATGAGCCAAGGCTGACTCAAGTAACCCGAATCACCTATAAATAATGAACATAACAAAATGTCAAATATTACAAATATCGTAAAAATTATTATATTAAAATACATTTCAATAAGATACACAGATCACATCCTATAGCTGCACATTTAAGCTAGGACATGCTACATATGTGTTTTTCGCATAAACTAGACATTTGCTGAAAGAGAAATACACCGAAATTTGTGCTGGTTTGGTATCACATATACGGCGTAACCTAGAAGTTACGCTCGTATATTTCTGCCTTTGCCCGTAGTTTTTTGGGCCATAGGCAGGTATACCAAACCAGCGCAGTTTGGTATCCAATATACAGCGTAAGGACTTACGTGGCGAAAATGGAGAAATCTTACTCCATTTTCACCTCGCCACAAAATGCAGCCGTAGTAAGCCTTACGCTGTCTATTGGAGCCCTGTAACTCCCTAAACTGGCTGCTAAATAACACCTAACGCATGCGCAATGTCTATCTACCTGTCAACCGCAATCCCCCGCCGCAATCCCTAATAAAGTATTTAACCCCTAAACTGCCACTCCTGGACCCTGCCGACACCTACATTAAAAGTATAACCCCCTAATGTGATCCCCCTACATCGTCGCCAGCTACATTACATACCCCCTAATGTGATCCCCCTACACCGTCGCCAGCAACATTACCTACCCCCTAAAGTGAGCACCTACCCCGCCGCCATCTACCTTACCTACCCCCTAAAGTGAGCCCCTTACACCGCCGCCATCTATTTTATAAATATTAACCCCTAATTTAATCCCCCTACACCGCTGCCAGCTATATTAACTATATTAACCCTAATTATATTAGGGTTAATATAGTTAATATAGTTATTATATTATATATATTAACTATATTAACCCTATTTATATTAGGGTTAATATAGTTAATATCGTTATTATATTATATATATATTAAGTATAATAACCCTATCTAACTCTAGCATCCCTAACTAAATTCTTATTAAAATAGATCTAATTAATATTAATATTATTAATTAAAATATTCCTATTTAAATCTAAATACTTACCTATAAAATAAACCCTAAGATAGCTACAATGTAATTAATAATTACATTGTAGCTATTTTAGGGTTTATATTTATTTTACAGGTTTTTGTAATTTAGTTTAGTTTATTTTATTGTATTTTAGTTTAGATATTTGTACTTTATTTAATTTATTGATAGTGTAGGTGTATTTGTAACTTAGGTTAGGATTTATTTTACAGGTAACTTGGCATTTATTTTAACTAGGTACAATAGCTATTAAATAGTTAATAACTATTTAATAGCTACCTAGTTAAAATAATTACCAATTTACCTGTAAAATAAATCCTAACCTAAGTTACAAATACACCTACACTATCAATAAATTAAATAAACTACAAATATCTAAACTAAAATACAATAAAATAAACTAAACTAAATTACAAAAAAAACAAACACTAAATTACAAAAAATAAAAAAATATTACAAGATTTTTAAGCTAATTACACCTATTCTAAGTCCCCTAATAAAATAATAAAGCCCCCCAAAATAAAAAAAATTTCCCTACCCTATTCTAAATTTAAAAAGTTCACAGATATTTTACCTTACCAGCCCTTAAAAGGGCCTTTTGCAGGGCATGCCCCAAAGAAAACAGCTCTTTTGCCTGTAAAAAAAAAAAACACAATACCACCCCCCAACATTACAACCCACCACCCACATACCCCTATTCTAAACCCACCCAAACCCCCCTTAAAAAACCTAACACTACCCCCCTGAAGATCTCCCTACCTTGTCTTCACCCAGCCGGGCAGAACTCTTCATCCGATCCGGGCGATGTCCAATCAAGCGGCAGAGAAGTCTTCTTCCATCCGGGCGATGTCTTAAATCAAGCGGCATTGAAGTCTTCTTCCATCCGGGCGATGTCTTCAATCAATCGGCAGTGAAGTCTTCTTCCATCCAGGCGATGTCTTAAATCAAGCGGCAGTGAAGTCTTCTTCCATCCGGCGATGTCTTCAAGCAAAGCGGCATCTTCAATCTTCTTTCTTTGCTCCTCCGCCGCGGAGCATCCATCCGGCACGAAGACTGAACGAGGAATGAGGTACCTTTAAATGACGTCATCCAAGATGGCGTCCATCGAATTCCGATTGGCTGATAGGATTCTATCAGTCAATCGGAATTAAGGTAGAAAAATCTGATTGGCTGATTGAATCAGCCAATCAGATTCAAGTTCAATCTGATTGGTCTTTGTGCCGGATGGATGCTCCACGGCGGAGAAGCGAAGAAAGAAGATTGAAGATGCCGCTTTGCTTGAAGACATCGCCGGATGGAAGAAGACTTCACTGCCGCTTGATTGAAGACATCGCCCGGATGGAAGAAAATTCACTGCCGCTTGATTGAAGACATCACCCGGATGGAAGAAGACTTCACTGCCGCTTGATTGAAGACATCGCCCGGATGGAAGAAGACTTCACTGCCGCTTGATTGGACATCGCCCGGATCAGATGAAGAGTTCTGCCCGGCTGGGTGAAGACAAGGTAGGGAGATCTTCAGGGGGGTAGTGTTAGGTTTTTTAAGGGGGGTTTGGGTGGGTTTAGAATAGGGGTATGTGGGTGGTGGGTTGTAATGTTGGGGGGTGGTATTGTGTTTTTTTTTTACAGGCAAAAGAGCTGTTTACTTTGGGGCATGCCCCGCAAAAGGCCCTTTTAAGGGCTGGTAAGGTAAAAGAGCTGTGAACTTTTTAAATTTAGAATAGGGTAGGGAAATTTTTTTATTTTGGGGGACTTTATTATTTTATTAGGGGGCTTAGAATAGGTGTAATTAGCTTAAAAATCTTGAAATATTTTTTTATTTTTTGTAATTTAGTGTTTTTTTTTTTAATTTAGTTTAGTTTATTTTATTGTATTTTAGTTTAGATAGTTGTAGTTTATTTAATTTATTGATAGTGTAGGTGTATTTGTAACTTAGGTTAGGATTTATTTTACAGGTAAATTGGTAATTATTTTAACTAGGTAGCTATTAAATAGTTATTAACTATTTAATAGCTATTGTACCTAGTTAAAATAAATACCAAGTTACCTGTAAAATAAATATAAACCCTAAAATAGCTACAATGTAATTATTAATTACATTGTAGCTATCTTAGGGTTTATTTTATAGGTAAGTATTTAGATTTAAATAGGAATATTTTAATTAATAATATTAATATTAATTAGATCTATTTTAATAAGAATTTAGTTAGGGATGTTAGAGTTAGATAGGGTTATTATACTTAATCTATATATATTTATATAATATAATAACGATATTAACTATATTAACCCTAATATAATTAGGGTTAATATAGTTAATATATATAATATAATAACAATATTAACTATATTAACCCTAATATAATTAGGGTTAATATAGTTAATATAGCTGGCAGCAGTGTAGGGGGATTAAATTAGGGGTTAATATTTATAAAATAGATGGCGGCGGTGTAAGGGGGTCACTTTAGGGGGTAGGTAAGGTAGATGGCGGCGGGGTAGGAGCTCACTTTAGGGGGTAGGTAAGGTAGATGGCGGCAGGGTAGGGGCTCACTTTAGGGGGTAGGTAAGGTAGATGGCGGCGGGCTAGGGACTCACTTTAGGGGGTAGGTAAGGTAGATGGCGGCGGTGTAGGAGCTCACATTAGGGGGTTATAGATTTAATATAGCTGGCGGCGGGGTCCGGGAGCGGCGGTTTAGGGGTTAATAACTTTATTAGGTGGCGGCGGGGTCCGGGAGCGGCGGTTTAGGGGTTAATACATTTTTTATTGTTAGGATAGTGAAGGGGGATAGCGGATAGAGGGTTAGACGTGTTGGGCTATGTTTAGGAGGCGTGTTAGACAGTACGGGAGATTTAATAACTTTAGTCAGATTTTGTAGGCGCCGGCAGTTTCTACAGTGCCGTAAGTCACTGGCGACTCCAGAAATTTGTGCTTACGCAGATTTCTGGACATCGCTGGTTTGTCAGACTTACGGCACTTTAGCCTCTGACGGCGCCGTATATAGGATAGCTCGAGTTGCGTGCTGAAACTACGGGCGGCAGGGGTTCCCTCGCTTGCGCCGCAAACTACGATCTTTATCGGATCGCGCCTCTGTTTGGAGCTAAAACTAGACTTTTGCAGAAAGAAAAATAAAGGTTAAATCACATCCTATGTCAGCACATTTAGGCTAGGACATTCTACATATGTGTTTTTCGCATAAACTAGACATTTGCTGAAAGAGAAATAAATGGTTAAATCGCATCCTATAGCTGCACATTTAAGCTAGGATATACTACATATCTGTTTGGAGCTAAAACTAGACTTTTGCAGAAAGAAAAATCAATGGTTAAATCGCGTCCTATATCTGCACATTTAGGCTAGGACACTCTACATATGCATTTTTTGCATAAATTAGACATTTGCTATAAGAGAAAGAAATGGTTAAATCACATCCTATAGCTGCACATTTAAGCTAGGACATGCTACATATCTGTTTGGAGCTAAAACTAGACTTTTGCAGAAAGACAATTAAATGGTTAAAGCGCATCTTATAGCTGCACATTTTGAACATTACACAAGCACAAATGTTTTTGAACATTACAGTGGCAATAGCCTAAATTATGAACTGTGCTGAGCACAAGTACTCACCAACGAGCCACCCATGGGGAAACTGTCTGCCCTCAAACTGCCGCCACAGTGACGACTGCCTGAGGATATGGGCATTATGACAAGCCCCGCCGAAATTCACGCACACATTCATAATCCAAATCCGTGCATCACAGATGAACTGCACCTTGAGACTATGAAAATGTTTGTGATTTGGGAAGGGCTGGTCATTTGCTGGAGCACGCAGCGCAATGTGGGTGCAATCTATTGCTTCCAACACATTGGGAATTTGAGCTATTGCATTCTTCAGGCTCCTCCAATCGTCATCATTTTGAGGGAATCCTATGTAAAGCTTACAAACTCAAACCATGGCTTCCAGAAAATTGTCAAAAACTACAGAAAAAGTACCCTGAGACAGCCCATGCATGTACCCCTCTCCGGATTGAAAACTTCCGGAGGCCAGGACGTGTATGCAACTTAGCATCTTAGTCATGCCAGGGATTGCAGTCTGCATACGTTTACGTGGCTCCAGATGAGGTTTAAGTACTTCGTAAAGGCCCATGAGTTGCTCTCGATGAGCCCTATGCCTCTCTTGGAGATGCCGAGCACACCTGATTCTGTTGTACACAATTCGTGCAACAGCACCAACTAACTGGGTATAATCCATATTTGCCAAGCCAAGCAGCACAAAACTAAACAGCAGAGCAAACACACAAGGAGTAACAAGGTATGCAAAAACACAAAAGCAATTTTTATAGTGTGTTTGTAATGATTGCTTATTGTATACACTTGATTGTATCTGAGCAGCATGAATGCTTTCAAAGTGGGCGGATTTTCTTGTGTTTGATGAAATTTATTCCCCCCCCCATGAATCGTAATGTGAAAGTGTAAAATATAACATATACTGTGCACCTTCGTGATGTTTGTTCATATGGGTAATAAATACTTATTAAACGCAATGTTATATTAAAAACCACACTTCCACGCTAAACATGATTGAAAGTGCATATTTGTGTATAATGTGTGCATAGACATTGCATAGAATCTGATCGATTAATGTTGCTGCAATATTGTGTCCAAACGATAAAGTAACGGGTGACATCTATGATATTCTATATATAAGTGATTGGCGAGATTTCAATATGTTACGTGTCCCATTGAAACCGCAATAATAATGAAGATCTTCCAACCCTCTCATTTACGTATATGTAGTATTGAGTGAGAAACTGCTGAAAGGGGCAGTACAGTCCTAATGCTGTAATCTGTATGGTTGAAGCTTAGAATTATGTCATCATATTAGCAACATGCCTGTCTAGTTTGCAAATCTTCATTCTGTTGTTGTAGTTTGCGCTTGAGAAATACCCTTAGCAGGTTGAAACGCGTTGTTCTTTATTGCAAGTATTTTGTCCCCTCAAGGCTTCCGTAGAACCAGACTTCGGCTACCTGCTTGCAAAGGTGATTTAGATGAAAATGTATCTTTTACATGAACGCCATATTGAGACGCCGTATCTAAGTGCTGGTATCGTTGGATAGTGTACCTGAAAGAGGGAATCATGCGCTTCATCACCGTTTTCGGTGTAAGTAAAAGTGTTGACCTTAATTTGGTGCCTCTTTCTGTCGTTTGATTGGTCCTTTATCTCGTTCCAGCCAGACCTGGATGTTTCAACTGAGACGAGACAAGCAATATTCATCCAAACTGTTCATCAGAATCGGTTTATCTGATTGTATGTAGTGATGTCGCGAATAGTTCGCAGTCAGTTTCCTTCACACGTGTGCGTTTCAGTGCCTGCCAGGGCACAGTGTCACCCCAGTGCAACTCATATCTGGTGTAACAGTAGTGTACATTTAGAAAAACAACACGTTTTTGACTGTGAAATAATAGCAGTCAGTTTCCTTCACATGTGTGCGTTTCAGTGCCTGCCAGGGCACAGTGTCTCCCCAGTGCAACTCATATCTGGTGTAACAGTAGTGTACATTTAAAAAAAAAAAACTTTTTTGACTATGAAATAATAGCAGTCAGTTTCCTTCACACGTGTGCGTTTCAGTGCCTGCCAGGGCACAGTGTCTCCCCAGTGCAACTCATATCTGGTGTAACAGTAGTGTACATTTAAAAAAAAAAAAACTTTTTTGACTGTGAAATAATAGCAGTCAGTTTCCTTCACACGTGTGCGTTTCAGTGCCTGCCAGGGCACAGTGTCACCCCAGTGCAACTTATATCTGGTGTAACAGTAGTGTACATTTAAAAAAACAACACTTTTTTGAAAGTGAAATAATAGCAGTCAGTTTCCTTCACATGTGTGTGTTTCAGTGCCTGCCAGGGCACAGTGTCTCCCCAGTGCAACTCATATCTGGTGTAACAGTAGTGTACATTTAAAAAAAAAAAAACTTTTTTGACTGTGAAATAATAGCAGTCAGTTTCCTTCACACGTGTGCGTTTCAGTGCCTGCCAGGGCACAGTGTCATCCCAGTGCAACTCATATCTGGTGTAACAGTAGTGTACATTTAGAAAAACAACACGTTTTTGACTGTGAAATAATAGCAGTCAGTTTCCTTCACATGTGTGCGTTTCAGTGCCTGCCAGGGCACAGTGTCTCCCCAGTGCAACTCATATCTGGTGTAACAGTAGTGTACATTTAAAAAAAAAAAAACTTTTTTGACTGTGAAATAATAGCAGTCAGTTTCCTTCACACGTGTGCGTTTCAGTGCCTGCCAGGGCACAGTGTCACCCCAGTGCCACCACTCATATCTGGTGTAACAGTAGTGTACATTTAAAAAAAAACAACACTTTTTTGACTGTGAAATCATAGCAGTCAGTTTCCTTCACAAGTGTGCGTTTCAGTGCCTGCCAGGGCACAGTGTCACTCCAGTGCAACTCATATCTGGTGTAACAGCAGTGTACATTTAAAAAAAACAACACTTTTTTGACTGTGAAATAATAGCAGTCAGTTTCCTTCACAAGTGTGCGTTTCAGTGCCTGCCAGGGCATAGTGTCACCCCAGTGCAACTCATATCTGGTGTAACAGCAGTGTACATTTAAAAAAAAACAACACTTTTTTGACTGTGAAATAATAGCAGTCAGTTTCCTTCACAAGTGTGCGTTTCAGTGCCTGCCAGGGCACAGTGTCACCCCAGTGCAACTCATATCTGGTGTAACAGTAGTGTACATTTAGAAAAAAAACAAAAAACTTTTTTGACTGTGAAATAAGAGCAGTCAGTTTCCTTCACACGTGTGCGTTTCAGTGCCTGCCAGGGCAAAGTGTCACCCCAGTGCCACCACTCATATCTGGTGTAACAGTAGTATACATTTAAAAAAAAAAAAACACTTTTTTGACTGTGAAATAATAGCAGTCAGTTTCCTTCACAAGTGTGCGTTTCAGTGCCTGCCAGGGCACAGTGTCACTCCAGTGCAACTCATATCTGGTGTAACAGCAGTGTACATTTAAAAAAAAACAACACTTTTTTGACTGTCAAATAATAGCAGTCAGTTTCCTTCACAAGTGTGCGTTTCAGTGCCTGCCAGGGCACAGTGTCACCCCAGTGCAACTCATATCTGGTGTAACAGTAGTGTACATTTAGAAAAAAAAAAAAAAACTTTTTTGACTGTGAAATAATAGCAGTCAGTTTCCTTCACACGTGTGCGTTTCAGTGCCTGCCAGGGCACAGTGTCACCCCAGTGCAACTCATATCTGGTGTAACAGTAGTGTACATTTAAAAAAAACAACACTTTTTTGACTGTGAAATAATAGCAGTCAGTTTCCTTCACAAGTGTGCGTTTCAGTGTGTGCCAGGGCACAGTGTCACCCCAGTACCAGGGTGAGTGGGAGAGCGGTCAGCGCCTAGGACTATATACCCACTACACTATAAAGAAGACCCCCTAATAGGTCTAATGGAAGATACAATTTACGGATAAATAAGAGCGCCAAAGGCTAAGGTATAATTCAGGTAGCAGCTCTCTATACAGTTTGACTTGGTAAAAGCAATTTATTACATTTGAGTCATACAATGAAAAACAACAAGAATTAAATACAATGAGTTAAAAACACATATTTTAAAAACACATATTCTAAAAGGATGGATCCTACTACAATAGTGTCTCAAGATAAGGGGAGGAGGAGCCTAGCCAGTGGCAAGAGTGGGTTATGACTCTACCACCCGATCTAAAGGTACAACAGGGGCCTCTACTCTGAAGTGGAAAAAGTGGGGTTTCACCACATAAATTGAGTAAAGATGTTCTTAAAAACAAACTAATGCAACAAATGGAACCAAAAGATCCAAAGTGGATTAACAACTCAAATATGTGTGTGGCGTGTAAAAAAGTGAAAAAAGGATGGGTAAAAAGCAAAAACAAAAAGGGGATCAAACCCGGTTTGTACAATAAAAAATCATATAAAATTGTCAAAATGATAAAAATTGTCAACAATTGTGTTACAAAAACATAAGAAATAATTAATATAAAATTATCAAAAATAGTGTGGCAAAAACATAAGAAAATTAAAAATAATAAGTAAACAATGGATGATTAGTCCAATCAACAAATACAATCAACAAATTCAAATGTGGACCATACACATGAAGGTGACAGGGTGAAAATGCACAGTGACAAATATCCACAATAGGGTGACAAATATCCAATATTAAAAGTTAGACAACAATACTAGAGAACATATGATAAACAAAAACAAAGTGAGTCTAATGATTCCTAAAACTGTCCTATAAAATTTCCATAACAAAAATCCATTAGGTGGAAAAGAACCACTGATAGAAACGATCCTAGGAGCTTGTCTTGATCTAGTATCCTAGTCTGTACAACATGGACCTGAAATCAAAAGAAGAAAGAACTCCTCAACATAAAGGGCCTAAGGGGTATAGCTTATTGGTAAACAAACTTACCCCAAAAAACGATGATCCTGGTACTGTATGAAGCCTCACAAATCTCTTGGGTAGTCTACGTGTTTCGGCCCAACAACGGGGCCTTTTTCAAGACATCACGTCTTGAAAAAGCCCCCGTTGTTGGGCCGAAATGCGGCAGAGTCATAACCATAACGTGGTAGAGTCATAACCACTTGCCACTGGCTAGGCTCCTCCTCCCCTTATCTTGAGACACTATTGTAGTAGGATCCATCCTTTTAGAATAAGTGTTTTTAAAATATGTGTTTTTAATTCATTGTATTTAATTCTTGTTGTTTTTCATTGTATGACTCAAATGTAATAAATTGCTTTTACCAATTCAAACTGTATAGAGTGCTGCTACCTGAATTATACCTTAGCCTTTGGCGCTCCTATTTATCCGTAAATTGTCACCCCAGTGACAGCACTCATATCTGGTGTAACAGTAGTGTACATTTAAAAAAAAACAACACTTTTTTGACTGTGAAATAATAGCAGTCAGTTTCCTTCACACGTGTGCGTTTCAGTGCCTGCCAGGGCACAGTGTCACCCAAGTGCCAGCACTCATATCTGGTGTAACAGTAGTGTACATTTAAAAAAAAAAAACACTTTTTTGACTGTGAAATAATAGCAGTCAGTTTCCTTCACACGTGTGCGTTTCAGTGCCTGCCAGGGCACAGTGTCACCCCAGTGCAACTCATATCTGGTGTAACAGTAGTGTACATTTTAAAAAAAAAACACACTTTTTTGACTTTGAAATAATAGCAGTCAGTTTCCTTCACAACTGTGCGTTTCAGTGCCTGCCAGGGCACAGTGTCACCCCAGTGCAACTCATATCTGGTGTAACAGCAGTGTACATTTAAAAAAAAACACTTTTTTGACTGTGAAATAATAGCAGTCAGTTTCCTTCACAAGTGTGCGTTTCAGTGCCTGCCAGGGCACAGTGTCACCCCAGTGCAACTCATATCTGGTGTAACAGTAGTGTACATTTAGAAAAAAAACAAAAAACTTTTTTGACTGTGAAATAAGAGCAGTCAGTTTCCTTCACACGTGTGCGTTTCAGTGCCTGCCAGGGCAAAGTGTCACCCCAGTGCCACCACTCATATCTGGTGTAACAGTAGTATACATTTAAAAAAAAAAAACACTTTTTTGACTGTGAAATAATAGCAGTCAGTTTCCTTCACAAGTGTGCGTTTCAGTGCCTGCCAGGGCACAGTGTCACTCCAGTGCAACTCATATCTGGTGTAACAGCAGTGTACATTTAAAAAAAAACAACACTTTTTTGACTGTCAAATAATAGCAGTCAGTTTCCTTCACAAGTGTGCGTTTCAGTGCCTGCCAGGGCACAGTGTCACCCCAGAGCAACTCATATCTGGTGTAACAGTAGTGTACATTTAGAAAAAAAAAAAAAAACTTTTTTGACTGTGAAATAATAGCAGTCAGTTTCCTTCACACGTGTGCGTTTCAGTGCCTGCCAGGGCACAGTGTCACCCCAGTGCAACTCATATCTGGTGTAACAGTAGTGTACATTTAAAAAAAACAACACTTTTTTGACTGTGAAATAATAGCAGTCAGTTTCCTTCACACGTGTGCGTTTCAGTGTGTGCCAGGGCACAGTGTCACCCCAGTACCAGGGTGAGTGGGAGAGCGGTCAGCGCCTAGGACTATATACCCACTACACTATAAAGAAGACCCCCTAATAGGTCTAATGGAAGATACAATTTACGGATAAATAAGAGCGCCAAAGGCTAAGGTATAATTCAGGTAGCAGCTCTCTATACAGTTTGACTTGGTAAAAGCAATTTATTACATTTGAGTCATACAATGAAAAACAACAAGAATTAAATACAATGAGTTAAAAACACATATTTTAAAAACACATATTCTAAAAGGATGGATCCTACTACAATAGTGTCTCAAGATAAGGGGAGGAGGAGCCTAGCCAGTGGCAAGAGTGGGTTATGACTCTACCACCCGATCTAAAGGTACAACAGGGGCCTCTACTCTGAAGAGGAAAAAGTGGGGTTTCACCACATAAATTGAGTAAAGATGTTCTTAAAAACAAACTAATGCAACAAATGGAACCAAAAGATCCAAAGTGGATTAACAACTCAAATATGTGTGTGGCGTGTAAAAAAGTGAAAAAAGGATGGGTAAAAAGCAAAAACAAAAAGGGGATCAAACCCGGTTTGTACAATAAAAAATCATATAAAATTGTCAAAATGATAAAAATTGTCAACAATTGTGTTACAAAAACATAAGAAATAATTAATATAAAATTATCAAAAATAGTGTGGCAAAAACATAAGAAAATTAAAAATAATAAGTAAACAATGGATGATTAGTCCAATCAACAAATACAATCAACAAATTCAAATGTGGACCATACACATGAAGGTGACAGGGTGAAAATGCACAGTGACAAATATCCACAATAGGGTGACAAATATCCAATATTAAAAGTTAGACAACAATACTAGAGAACATATGATAAACAAAAACAAAGTGAGTCTAATGATTCCTAAAACTGTCCTATAAAATTTCCATAACAAAAATCCATTAGGTGGAAAAGAACCACTGATAGAAACGATCCTAGGAGCTTGTCTTGATCTAGTATCCTAGTCTGTACAACATGGACCTGAAATCAAAAGAAGAAAGAACTCCTCAACATAAAGGGCCTAAGGGGTATAGCTTATTGGTAAACAAACTTACCCCAAAAAACGATGATCCTGGTACTGTATGAAGCCTCACAAATCTCTTGGGTAGTCTACGTGTTTCGGCCCAACAACGGGGCCTTTTTCAAGACATCACGTCTTGAAAAAGCCCCCGTTGTTGGGCCGAAACGCGGCAGAGTCATAACCATAACGTGGTAGAGTCATAACCACTTGCCACTGGCTAGGCTCCTCCTCCCCTTATCTTGAGACACTATTGTAGTAGGATCCATCCTTTTAGAATAAGTGTTTTTAAAATATGTGTTTTTAATTCATTGTATTTAATTCTTGTTGTTTTTCATTGTATGACTCAAATGTAATAAATTGCTTTTACCAATTCAAACTGTATAGAGTGCTGCTACCTGAATTATACCTTAGCCTTTGGCGCTCCTATTTATCCGTAAATTGTCACCCCAGTGCAACCACTCATATCTGGTGTAACAGTAGTGTACATTTAAAAAAAAACAACACTTTTTTGACTGTGAAATAATAGCAGTCAGTTTCCTTCACACGTGTGCGTTTCAGTGCCTGCCAGGGCACAGTGTCACCCTAGTGCAACTCATATTTGGTGTAACAGTAGTGTACATTTAAAAAAAAACAACACTTTTTTGACTGTGAAATAATAGCAGTCAGTTTCCTTCACACGTGTGCGTTTCAGTGCCTGCCAGGGCACAGTGTAACTCCAGTGCAACTCTTATCTGGTGTAACAGTAGTGTACATTTAAAAAAAACAACATTTTTTGACTGTGAAATAATAGCAGTCAGTTTCCTTCACACGTGTGCGTTTCAGTGCCTGCCAGGGCACAGTGTCACCCCAGTGCAACTCATATCTGGTGTAACAGTAGTGTACATTTAAAAAAAAACAACACTTTTTTGACTGTAAAATAATAGCAGTCAGTTTCCTTCACACGTGTGCGTTTTAGTGCCTGCCAGGACACAGTGTCACCCCAGTGCAACTCATATCTGGTGTAACAGTAGTGTACATTTAAAAAAAACAACACTTTTTTGACTGTGAAATAATAGCAGTCATTTTCCTTCACACGTGTGGGTTTCAGTTCCTGCCAGGGCACAGTGTCACCCCAGTGCAACTCATATCTGGTGTAACATTAGTGTACTTTTAAAAAAACAACAACACTTTTTTGACTGTGAAATAATAGCAGTGAGTTTCCTTCACATGTGTGCGTTTCAGTGCCTGCCAGGGCACAGTGTCAACCCAGTGCAACTCATATCTGGTGTAACAGTAGTGTACATTTAAAAAAAAAAACACTTTTTTGAATGTGAAATAACAGCAGTCAGTTTCCTTCACACGTGTGCGTTTCAGTGCCTGCCAGGGCACAGTGTCACCCCAGTGCCACCACTCATATCTGGTGTAACAGTAGTGTACATTTAAAAAAAAAACACTTTTTTGACTGTGAACTAATAGCAGTCAGTTTCCTTCACACGTGTGCGTTTCAGTGCCTGCCAGGGCACAGTGTCAACCCAGTGCAACTCATATCTGGTGTAACAGTAGTGTACATTTTAAAAAAACAACACTTTTTTGACTGTGAAATAATAGCAGTCAGTTTCCTTCACACGTGTGCGTTTCAGTGCCTGCCAGGGCACAGTGTCACCCCAGTGCAACTCATATCTGGTGTAACAGTAGTGTACATTTAAAAAAAACAACACTTTTTTGACTGTGAAATAATAGCAGTCAGTTTCCTTCACACATTGGCGTTTCAGTGCCTACCAGGGCACAGTGTCACCCCAGTGCAACTCATATCTGGTGTAACAGTAGTGTACATTTAAAAAAAACAACACTTTTTTGACTGTGAAATAATAGCATTCAGTTTCCTTCACACGTGTGCGTTTCAGTGCCTGCCAGGGCACAGTGTCACTCCAGTGCAACTCATATCTGGTGTAACAGTAGTGTACATTTAAAAAAAAAAAAAAACTTTTTTGACTGTGAAATAATAGCAGTCAGTTTCCTTCACACGTGTGCGTTTCAGTGCCTGCCAGGGCACAGTGTCACCCCAGTGCAACTTATATCTGGTGTAACAGTAGTGTACATTTAAAAAAACAACACTTTTTTGAAAGTGAAATAATAGCAGTCAGTTTCCTTCACATGTGTGCGTTTCAGTGCCTGCCAGGGCACAGTGTCTCCCCAGTTCAACTCATATCTGGTGTAACAGTAGTGTACATTTAAAAAAATAAAAAACTTTTTTGACTGTGAAATAATAGCAGTCAGTTTCCTTCACACGTGTGCGTTTCAGTGCCTGCCAGGGCACAGTGTCACCCCAGTGCAACTCATATCTGGTGTAACAGTAGTGTACATTTAGAAAAACAACACGTTTTTGACTGTGAAATAATAGCAGTCAGTTTCCTTCACATGTGTGCGTTTCAGTGCCTGCCAGGGCACAGTGTCTCCCCAGTGCCACCACTCATATCTGGTGTAACAGTAGTGTACATTTTAAAAAAAACACACACTTTTTTGACTTTGAAATAATAGCAGTCAGTTTCCTTCACACGTGTGCGTTTCAGTGCCTGCCAGGGCAAAGTGTCACCCCAGTGCCACCACTCATATCTGGTGTAACAGTAGTGTACATTTAAAAAAAAACAACACTTTTTTGACTGTGAAATCATAGCAGTCAGTTTCCTTCACAAGTGTGCGTTTCAGTGCCTGCCAGGGCACAGTGTCACTCCAGTGCAACTCATATCTGGTGTAACAGCAGTGTACATTTAAAAAAAAACAACACTTTTTTGACTGTGAAATAATAGCAGTCAGTTTCCTTCACAAGTGTGCGTTTCAGTGCCTGCCAGGGCACAGTGTCACCCCAGTGCAACTCATATCTGGTGTAACAGTAGTGTACATTTAGAAAAAAAACAAAAAACTTTTTTGACTGTGAAATAAGAGCAGTCAGTTTCCTTCACACGTGTGCGTTTCAGTGCCTGCCAGGTGCAAAGTGTCAACCCAGTGCCACCACTCATATCTGGTGTAACAGTAGTATACATTTAAAAAAAAAAAACACTTTTTTGACTGTGAAATAATAGCAGTCAGTTTCCTTCACAAGTGTGCGTTTCAGTGCCTGCCAGGGCACAGTGTCACTCCAGTGCAACTCATATCTGGTGTAACAGCAGTGTACATTTAAAAAAAAACAACACTTTTTTGACTGTCAAATAATAGCAGTCAGTTTCCTTCACAAGTGTGCGTTTCAGTGCCTGCCAGGGCACAGTGTCACCCCAGTGCAACTCATATCTGGTGTAACAGTAGTGTACATTTAGAAAAAAAAAAAAAAACTTTTTTGACTGTGAAATAATAGCAGTCAGTTTCCTTCACACGTGTGCGTTTCAGTGCCTGCCAGGGCAAAGTGTCACCCCAGTGCCACCACTCATATCTGGTATAACAGTAGTGTACATTTAAAAAAAAAAACACTTTTTTGACTGTGAAATAATAGCAGTCAGTTTCCTTCACAAGTGTGCGTTTCAGTGCCTGCCGGGGCACAGTGTCACCCCAGTGCAACTCATATCTGGTGTAAAAGTAGTGTACATTTAAAAAAAAAAAAACACTTTTTTGACTGTGAAATAATAGCAGTCAGTTTCCTTCACAAGTGTGCGTTTCAGTGCCTGCCGGGGCACAGTGTCACCCCAGTGCAACTCATATCTGGTGTAAAAGTAGTGTACATTTAAAAAAAAAAAAACACTTTTTTGACTGTGAAATAATAGCAGTCAGTTTCCTTCACACGTGTGCGTTTCATTGCCTGCCAGGGCACAGTGTCACCCCAGTGCCACCACTCATATCTGGTGTAACAGTAGTGTACATTTAAAAAAAAAAAAAACACTTTTTTTACTGTGAAATAATAGCAGTCAGTTTCCTTCACACGTGTGCGTTTCAGTGCCTGCCAGGGCACAGTGTCACCCCAGTGCAACTCATATCTGGTGTAACAGTAGTGTATATTTAAAAAAAACAAAACACTTTTTTGACTGTGAAATAATAGCAGTCAGTTTCCTTCACACGTGTGCGTTTCAGTGCCTGCCAGGGCACAGTGTCACCCCAGTGCAACTCATATCTGGTGTAACAGTAGTGTACATTTAAAAAATAAAACACTTTTTTGACTGTGAAATAATAGCAGTCAGTTTCCTTCACACGTGTGCGTTTCAGTGCCTGCCAGGGCACAGTGTCACCCCAGTGCAACCCATATCTGGTGTAACAGTAGTGTACATTTAAAAAAATAACACTTTTTTGACTGTGAAATAATAGCAGTCAGTTTCCTTCACACGTGTGCGTTTCAGTGCCTGCCAGGGCACTGTGTCACCCCAGTGCAACTCATATCTGGTGTAACAGTAGTGTACATTTAAAAAAAAAAAAACACTTTTTTGACTGTGAAATAATAGCAGTCAGTTTCCTTCACACGTGTGCATTTCAGTGCCTGCCAGGGCACAGTGTCACCCCAGTACAACTCATATCTGGTGTAACAGTAGTGTACATTTAAAAAAATAACACTTTTTTGACTGTGAAATAATAGCAGTCAGTTTCCTTCACACGTGTGCATTTCAGTGCCTGCCAGGGCACAGAGTCACCGCAGTGCAACTCATATCTGGTGTAACAGTAGTGTACATTTAAAAAAAACAACACTTTTTTGACTGTGAAATAATAGCAGTCAGTTTCCTTCACACGTGTGCGTTTCAGTGCCTGCCAGGGCACAGTGTCACTCCAGTGCAACTCATATCTGGTGTAACAGTAGTGTACATTTAAAAAAAAAAAAACTTTTTTGACTGTGAAATAATAGCAGTCAGTTTCCTTCACACGTGTGCGTTTCAGTGCCTGCCAGGGCACAGTGTCACCCCAGTGCAACTCATATCTGGTGTAACAGTAGTGTACATTTAAAAAAAACAACACTTTTTTGACTGTGAAATAATAGCAGTCAGTTTCCTTCACACGTGTGCGTTTCAGTGTGTGCCAGGGCACAGTGTCACCCCAGTACCAGGGTGAGTGGGAGAGCGGTCAGCGCCTAGGACTTTATACCCACTACACTATAAAGAAGACCCCCTAATAGGTCTAATGGAAGATACAATTTACGGATAAATAAGAGCGCCAAAGGCTAAGGTATAATTCAGGTAGCAGCTCTCTATACAGTTTGACTTGGTAAAAGCAATTTATTACATTTGAGTCATACAATGAAAAACAACAAGAATTAAATACAATAAGTTAAAAACACATATTTTAAAAACACTTATTCTAAAAGGATGGATCCTACTACAATAGTGTCTCAAGATAAGGGGAGGAGGAGCCTAGCCAGTGGCAAGAGTGGGTTATGACTCTACCACCCGATCTAAAGGTACAACAGGGGCCTCTACTCTGAAGAGGAAAAAGTGGGGTTTCACCACATAAATTGAGTAAAGATGTTCTTAAAAACAAACTAATGCAACAAATGGAACCAAAAGATCCAAAGTGGATTAACAACTCAAATATGTGTGTGGCGTGTAAAAAAGTGAAAAAAGGATGGGTAAAAAGCAAAAACAAAAAGGGGATCAAACCCGGTTTGTACAATAAAAAATCATATAAAATTGTCAAAATGATAAAAATTGTCAACAATTGTGTTACAAAAACATAAGAAATAATTAATATAAAATTATCAAAAATAGTGTGGCAAAAACATAAGAAAATTAAAAATAATAAGTAAACAATGGATGATTAGTCCAATCAACAAATACAATCAACAAATTCAAATGTGGACCATACACGTGAAGGTGACAGGGTGAAAATGCACAGTGACAAATATCCACAATAGGGTGACAAATATCCAATATTAAAAGTTAGACAACAATACTAGAGAACATATGATAAACAAAAACAAAGTGAGTCTAATGATTCCTAAAACTGTCCTATAAAATTTCCATAACAAAAATCCATTAGGTGGAAAAGAACCACTGATAGAAACGATCCTAGGAGCTTGTCTTGATCTAGTATCCTAGTCTGTACAACATGGACCTGAAATCAAAAGAAGAAAGAACTCCTCAACATAAAGGGCCTAAGGGGTATAGCTTATTGGTAAACAAACTTACCCCAAAAAACGATGATCCTGGTACTGTATGAAGCCTCACAAATCTCTTGGGTAGTCTACGTGTTTCGGCCCAACAACGGGGCCTTTTTCAAGACATCACGTCTTGAAAAAGCCCCCGTTGTTGGGCCGAAACGCGGCAGAGTCATAACCATAACGTGGTAGAGTCATCACCACTTGCCACTGGCTAGGCTCCTCCTCCCCTTATCTTGAGACACTATTGTAGTAGGATCCATCCTTTTAGAATAAGTGTTTTTAAAATATGTGTTTTTAATTCATTGTATTTAATTCTTGTTGTTTTTCATTGTATGACTCAAATGTAATAAATTGCTTTTACCAATTCAAACTGTATAGAGTGCTGCTACCTGAATTATACCTTAGCCTTTGGCGCTCCTATTTATCCGTAAATTGTCACCCCAGTGCCACCACTCATATCTGGTGTAACAGTAGTGTACATTTAAAAAAAAAACAACACTTTTTTGACTGTGAAATAATAGCAGTCAGTTTCCTTCACACGTGTGCGTTTCAGTGCCTGCCAGGGCACAGGGTCACCCTAGTGCAACTCATATTTGGTGTAACAGTAGTGTACATTTAAAAAAAAACAACACTTTTTTGACTGTGAAATAATAGCAGTCAGTTTCCTTCACACGTGTGCGTTTCAGTGCCTGCCAGGGCACAGTGTAACTCCAGTGCAACTCTTATCTGGTGTAACAGTAGTGTACATTTAAAAAAAAACAACACTTTTTTGACTGTAAAATAATAGCAGTCAGTTTCCTTCACACGTGTGCGTTTTAGTGCCTGCCAGGACACAGTGTCACCCCAGTGCAACTCATATCTGGTGTAACAGTAGTGTACATTTAAAAAAAACAACACTTTTTTGACTGTGAAATAATAGCAGTCAGTTTCCTTCACACGTGTGCGTTTCAGTGCCTGCCAGGGCACAGTGTCACCCCAGTGCAACTCATATCTGGTGTAACAGTAGTGTACATTTAAAAAAAAACAACACTTTTTTGACTGTGAAATAATAGCAGTCAGTTTCCTTCACACGTGTGCGTTTCAGTGCCTGCCAGGGCACAGTGTCACCCCAGTGCAACTCATATCTGGTGTAACAGTAGTGTACATTTAAAAAAAACAACACTTTTTTGAATGTGAAATAATAGCAGTCAGTTTCCTTCACACGTGTGCGTTTCAGTGCCTGCCAGGGCACAGTGTCACCCCAGTGCAACTCATATCTGGTGTAACAGTAGTGTACATTTAAAAAAAAAAAACACTTTTTTGACTGTGAAATAATAGCAGTCAGTTTCCTTCACACGTGTGCGTTTCAGTGCCTGCCAGGGCACAGTGTCACCCCAGTGCAACTCATATCTGGTGTAACAGTAGTGTACATTTAAAAAAAACAACACTTTTTTGACTGTGAAATAATAGCAGTCAGTTTCCTTCACACGTGTGCGTTTCAGTGCCTGCCAGGGCACAGTGTCACCCCAGTGCAACTCATATCTGGTGTAACAGTAGTGTACATTTAAAAAAAACAACACTTTTTTGACTGTGAAATAATAGCAGTCAGTTTCCTTCACACGTGTGCGTTTCAGTGCCTGCCAGGGCACAGTGTCACCCCAGTGCAACTCATATCTGGTGTAACAGTAGTGTACATTTAAAAAAAAACAACACTTTTTTGACTGTGAAATAATAGCAGTCAGTTTCCTTCACACGTGTGCGTTTCAGTGCCTGCCAGGGCACAGTGTCACCCCAGTGCAACTCATATCTGGTGTAACAGTAGTGTACATTTAAAAAAAACAACACTTTTTTGACTGTGAAATAATAGCAGTCAGTTTCCTTCACACGTGTGCGTTTCAGTGCCTGCCAGGGCACAGTGTCACCCCAGTGCAACTCATATCTGGTGTAACAGTAGTGTACATTTAAAAAAAAAAAACACTTTTTTGACTGTGAAATAATAGCAGTCAGTTTCCTTCACACGTGTGCGTTTCAGTGCCTGCCAGGGCACAGTGTCACCCCAGTGCAACTCATATCTGGTGTAACAGTAGTGTACATTTAAAAAAAACAACACTTTTTTGACTGTGAAATAATAGCAGTCAGTTTCCTTCACACGTGTGCGTTTCAGTGCCTGCCAGGGCACAGTGTCACCCCAGTGCAACTCATATCTGGTGTAACAGTAGTGTACATTTAAAAAAAAAAAAAACTTTTTTGACTGTGAAATAATAGCAGTCAGTTTCCTTCACACGTGTGCGTTTCAGTGCCTGCCAGGGCACAGTGTCACCCCAGTGCAACTCATATCTGGTGTAACAGTAGTGTACATTTAAAAAAAACAACACTTTTTTGACTGTGAAATAATAGCAGTCAGTTTCCTTCACACGTGTGCGTTTCAGTGCCTGCCAGGGCACAGTGTCACCCCAGTGCAACTCATATCTGGTGTAACAGTAGTGTACATTTAAAAAAAAAAACACTTTTTTGACTGTGAAATAATAGCAGTCAGTTTCCTTCACACGTGTGCGTTTCAGTGCCTGCCAGGGCACAGTGTCACCCAAGTGCCAGCACTCATATCTGGTGTAACAGTAGTGTACATTTAAAAAAAAAAAACACTTTTTTGACTGTGAAATAATAGCAGTCAGTTTCCTTCACACGTGTGCGTTTCAGTGCCTGCCAGGGCACAGTGTCACCCCAGTGCAACTCATATCTGGTGTAACAGTAGTGTACATTTTAAAAAAAAAACACACTTTTTTGACTGTGAAATAATAGCAGTCAGTTTCCTTCACACGTGTGCGTTTCAGTGCCTGCCAGGGCACAGTGTCACCCCAGTGCCACCACTCATATCTGGTGTAACAGTAGTGTACATTTAAAAAAAAACAACACTTTTTTGACTGTGAAATCATAGCAGTCAGTTTCCTTCACAAGTGTGCGTTTCAGTGCCTGCCAGGGCACAGTGTCACTCCAGTGCAACTCATATCTGGTGTAACAGCAGTGTACATTTAAAAAAAAACAACACTTTTTTGACTGTGAAATAATAGCAGTCAGTTTCCTTCACACGTGTGCGTTTCAGTGCCTGCCAGGGCACAGTGTCACCCCAGTGCAACTCATATCTGGTGTAACAGTAGTGTACATTTAAAAAAAAACAAACACTTTTTTGACTGTGAAATAATAGCAGTCAGTTTCCTTCACACGTGTGCGTTTCAGTGCCTGCCAGGGCACAGTGTCACCCCAGTGCAACTCATATCTGGTGTAACAGTAGTGTACATTTAAAAAAAACAACACTTTTTTGACTGTGAAATAATAGCAGTCAGTTTCCTTCACACAGTGTGCGTTTCAGTGCCTGCCAGGGCACAGTGTCACCCCAGTGCAACTCATATCTGGTGTAACAGTAGTGTACATTTAAAAAAAACAACACTTTTTTGACTGTGAAATAATAGCAGTCAGTTTCCTTCACACGTGTGCGTTTCAGTGCCTGCCAGGGCACAGTGTCACCCCAGTGCAACTCATATCTGGTGTAACAGTAGTGTACATTTAAAAAAAAAAAAAACTTTTTTGACTGTGAAATAATAGCAGTCAGTTTCCTTCACACGTGTGCGTTTCAGTGCCTGCCAGGGCACAGTGTCACCCCAGTGCAACTCATATCTGGTGTAACAGTAGTGTACATTTAAAAAAAACAACACTTTTTTGACTGTGAAATAATAGCAGTCAGTTTCCTTCACATGTGTGCGTTTCAGTGCCTGCCAGGGCACAGTGTCACCCCAGTGCAACTCATATCTGGTGTAACAGTAGTGTACATTTAAAAAAAAAAAAACTTTTTTGACTGTGAAATAATAGCAGTCAGTTTCCTTCACACGTGTGCGTTTCAGTGCCTGCCAGGGCACAGTGTCACCCCAGTGCAACTCATATCTGGTGTAACAGTAGTGTACATTTAAAAAAAACAACACTTTTTTGACTGTGAAATAATAGCAGTCAGTTTCCTTCACACGTGTGCGTTTCAGTGCCTGCCAGGGCACAGTGTCTCCCCAGTGCAACTCATATCTGGTGTAACAGTAGTGTACATTTAAAAAAAAAAAAAACTTTTTTGACTGTGAAATAATAGCAGTCAGTTTCCTTCACACGTGTGCGTTTCAGTGCCTGCCAGGGCACAGTGTCACCCCAGTGCAACTCATATCTGGTGTAACAGTAGTGTACATTTAAAAAAAACAACACTTTTTTGACTGTGAAATAATAGCAGTCAGTTTCCTTCACACGTGTGCGTTTCAGTGCCTGCCAGGGCACAGTGTCACCCAAGTGCCAGCACTCATATCTGGTGTAACAGTAGTGTACATTTAAAAAAAAAAAAACACTTTTTTGACTGTGAAATAATAGCAGTCAGTTTCCTTCACACGTGTGCGTTTCAGTGCCTGCCAGGGCACAGTGTCACCCCAGTGCAACTCATATCTGGTGTAACAGTAGTGTACATTTTAAAAAAAAAACACACTTTTTTGACTTTGAAATAATAGCAGTCAGTTTCCTTCACACGTGTGCGTTTCAGTGCCTGCCAGGGCAAAGTGTCACCCCAGTGCCACCACTCATATCTGGTGTAACAGTAGTGTACATTTAAAAAAAAACAACACTTTTTTGACTGTGAAATCATAGCAGTCAGTTTCCTTCACAAGTGTGCGTTTCAGTGCCTGCCAGGGCACAGTGTCACTCCAGTGCAACTCATATCTGGTGTAACAGCAGTGTACATTTAAAAAAAAACAACACTTTTTTGACTGTGAAATAATAGCAGTCAGTTTCCTTCACAACTGTGCGTTTCAGTGCCTGCCAGGGCACAGTGTCACCCCAGTGCAACTCATATCTGGTGTAACAGTAGTGTACATTTAGAAAAAAAACAAAAAACTTTTTTGACTGTGAAATAATAGCAGTCAGTTTCCTTCACACGTGTGCGTTTCAGTGCCTGCCAGGGCAAAGTGTCACCCCAGTGCCACCACTCATATCTGGTGTAACAGTAGTATACATTTAAAAAAAAAACAACACTTTTTTGACTGTGAAATAATAGCAGTCAGTTTCCTTCACAAGTGTGCGTTTCAGTGCCTGCCAGGGCACAGTGTCACTCCAGTGCAACTCATATCTGGTGTAACAGCAGTGTACATTTAAAAAAAAAACAACACTTTTTTGACTGTCAAATAATAGCAGTCAGTTTCCTTCACAAGTGTGCGTTTCAGTGCCTCCCAGGACACAGTGTCACCCCAGTGCAACTCATATCTGGTGTAACAGTAGTGTACATTTAGAAAAAAAAAAAAAAACTTTTTTGACTGTGAAATAATAGCAGTCAGTTTCCTTCACACGTGTGCGTTTCAGTGCCTGCCAGGGCAAAGTGTCACCCCAGTGCCACCACTCATATCTGGTATAACAGTAGTGTACATTTAAAAAAAAAAACACTTTTTTGACTGTGAAATAATAGCAGTCAGTTTCCTTCACAAGTGTGCGTTTCAGTGCCTGCCAGGGCACAGTGTCACCCCAGTGCAACTCATATCTGGTGTAAAAGTAGTGTACATTTAAAAAAAAACAAACACTTTTTTGACTGTGAAATAATAGCAGTCAGTTTCCTTCACACGTGTGCGTTTCATTGCCTGCCAGGGCACAGTGTCACCCCAGTGCCACCACTCATATCTGGTGTAACAGTAGTGTACATTTAAAAAAAAAAAAAAACACTTTTTTTACTGTGAAATAATAGCAGTCAGTTTCCTTCACACGTGTGCGTTTCAGTGCCTGCCAGGGCACAGTGTCACCCCAGTGCAACTCATATCTGGTGTAACAGTAGTGTACATTTAAAAAAAAAAAAACACTTTTTTGACTGTGAAATAATAGCAGTCAGTTTCCTTCACACGTGTGCGTTTCAGTGCCTGCCAGGGCACAGTGTCACCGCAGTGCAACTCATATCTGGTGTAACAGTAGTGTACATTTAAAAAAAAAAACACTTTTTTGACTGTGAAATAATAGCAGTCAGTTTCCTTCACACGTGTGCGTTTCAGTGCCTGCCAGGGCACAGTGTCACCCCAGTGCCATCACTCATATCTGGTGTAACAGTAGTGTACATTTAAAAAAACAACACTTTTTTGACTGTGAAATAATAGCAGTCAGTTTCCTTCACACGTGTGCGTTTCAGTGCCTGCCAGGGCACAGTGTCACCCCAGTGCAACTCATATCTGGTGTAACAGTAGTGTACATTTAAAAAAAACAACACTTTTTTGACTGTGAAATAATAGCAGTCAGTTTCCTTCACACGTGTGCGTTTCAGTGCCTGCCAGGGCACAGTGTCACCCCAGTGCAACTCATATCTGGTGTAACAGTAGTGTACATTTAAAAAAAACAACACTTTTTTGACTGTGAAATAATAGCAGTCAGTTTCCTTCACACATTGGCGTTTCAGTGCCTACCAGGGCACAGTGTCACCCCAGTGCCACTCATATCTGGTGTAACAGTAGTGTACATTTAAAAAAAACAACACTTTTTTGACTGTGAAATAATAGCATTCAGTTTCCTTCACACGTGTGCGTTTCAGTGCCTGCCAGGGCACAGTGTCACCCCAGTGCAACTCATATCTGGTGTAACAGTAGTGTACATTTAAAAAAAAAAAAACTTTTTTGACTGTGAAATAATAGCAGTCAGTTTCCTTCACACGTGTGCGTTTCAGTGCCTGCCAGGGCACAGTGTCACCCCAGTGCAACTCATATCTGGTGTAACAGTAGTGTACATTTAAAAAAACAACACGTTTTTGACTGTGAAATAATAGCAGTCAGTTTCCTTCACATGTGTGCGTTTCAGTGCCTGCCAGGGCACAGTGTCTCCCCAGTGCAACTCATATCTGGTGTAACAGTAGTGTACATTTAAAAAAAAAAAAAACTTTTTTGACTGTGAAATAATAGCAGTCAGTTTCCTTCACACGTGTGCGTTTCAGTGCCTGCCAGGGCACAGTGTCACCCCAGTGCAACTCATATCTGGTGTAACAGTAGTGTACATTTAAAAAAAAAACACTTTTTTGACTGTGAAATAATAGCAGTCAGTTTCCTTCACACGTGTGCGTTTCAGTGCCTGCCAGGGCACAGTGTCACCCAAGTGCCAGCACTCATATCTGGTGTAACAGTAGTGTACATTTAAAAAAAAAAAAACACTTTTTTGACTGTGAAATAATAGCAGTCAGTTTCCTTCACACGTGTGCGTTTCAGTGCCTGCCAGGGCACAGTGTCACCCCAGTGCAACTCATATCTGGTGTAACAGTAGTGTACATTTAAAAAAAAAACACACTTTTTTGACTTTGAAATAATAGCAGTCAGTTTCCTTCACACGTGTGCGTTTCAGTGCCTGCCAGGGCAAAGTGTCACCCCAGTGCCACCACTCATATCTGGTGTAACAGTAGTGTACATTTAAAAAAAAACAACACTTTTTTGACTGTGAAATCATAGCAGTCAGTTTCCTTCACAAGTGTGCGTTTCAGTGCCTGCCAGGGCACAGTGTCACTCCAGTGCAACTCATATCTGGTGTAACAGCAGTGTACATTTAAAAAAAAACAACACTTTTTTGACTGTGAAATAATAGCAGTCAGTTTCCTTCACAACTGTGCGTTTCAGTGCCTGCCAGGGCACAGTGTCACCCCAGTGCAACTCATATCTGGTGTAACAGTAGTGTACATGTAGAAAAAAAAAAAAAAACCTTTTTTGACTGTGAAATAATAGCAGTCAGTTTCCTTCACACGTGTGCGTTTCAGTGCCTGCCAGGGCAAAGTGTCACCCCAGTGCCACCACTCATATCTGGTGTAACAGTAGTATACATTTAAAAAAAAAAAAAACACTTTTTTGACTGTGAAATAATAGCAGTCAGTTTCCTTCACAAGTGTGCGTTTCAGTGCCTGCCAGGGCACAGTGTCACTCCAGTGCAACTCATATCTGGTGTAACAGCAGTGTACATTTAAAAAAAAATAACACTTTTTTGACTGTCAAATAATAGCAGTCAGTTTCCTTCACAAGTGTGCGTTTCAGTGCCTCCCAGGACACAGTGTCACCCCAGTGCAACTCATATCTGGTGTAACAGTAGTGTACATTTAGAAAAAAAAAAACTTTTTTGACTGTGAAATAATAGCAGTCAGTTTCCTTCACACGTGTGCGTTTCAGTGCCTGCCAGGGCAAAGTGTCACCCCAGTGCCACCACTCATATCTGGTATAACAGTAGTGTACATTTAAAAAAAAAAAAAACTTTTTTGACTGTGAAATAATAGCAGTCAGTTTCCTTCACAAGTGTGCGTTTCAGTGCCTGCCAGGGCACAGTGTCACCCCAGTGCAACTCATATCTGGTGTAAAAGTAGTGTACATTTAAAAAAAAAAAAACACTTTTTTGACTGTGAAATAATAGCAGTCAGTTTCCTTCACACGTGTGCGTTTCATTGCCTGCCAGGGCACAGTGTCACCCCAGTGCCACCACTCATATCTGGTGTAACAGTAGTGTACATTTAAAAAAAAAAAAAAAACTTTTTTTACTGTGAAATAATAGCAGTCAGTTTCCTTCACACGTGTGCGTTTCAGTGCCTGCCAGGGCACAGTGTCACCCCAGTGCAACTCATATCTGGTGTAACAGTAGTGTACATTTAAAAAAAAAAAAACACTTTTTTGACTGTGAAATAATAGCAGTCAGTTTCCTTCACACGTGTGCGTTTCAGTGCCTGCCAGGGCACAGTGTCACCCCAGTGCAACTCATATCTGGTGTAACAGTAGTGTACATTTAAAAAATAAAACACTTTTTTGACTGTGAAATAATAGCAGTCAGTTTCCTTCACACGTGTGCGTTTCAGTGCCTGCCAGGGCACAGTGTCACCCCAGTGCAACCCATATCTGGTGTAACAGTAGTGTACATTTAAAAAAATAACACTTTTTTGACTGTGAAATAATAGCAGTCAGTTTCCTTCACACATGTGCGTTTCAGTGCCTGCCAGGGCACAGTGTCACTCCAGTGCAACTCATATCTGGTGTAACAGTAGTGTACATTTAAAAAAAAACAACACTTTTTTGACTGTGAAATAATAGCAGTCAGTTTCCTTCACAAGTGTGCGTTTCAGTGCCTGCCAGGGCACAGTGTCACCCCAGTGCAACTCATATCTGGTGTAACAGTAGTGTACATTTAGAAAAAAAACAAAAAACTTTTTTGACTGTGAAATAATAGCAGTCAGTTTCCTTCACACGTGTGCGTTTCAGTGCCTGCCAGGGCAAAGTGTCACCCCAGTGCCACCACTCATATCTGGTGTAACAGTAGTATACATTTAAAAAAAAAAAACACTTTTTTGACTGTGAAATAATAGCAGTCAGTTTCCTTCACAAGTGTGCGTTTCAGTGCCTGCCAGGGCACAGTGTCACTCCAGTGCAACTCATATCTGGTGTAACAGCAGTGTACATTTAAAAAAAAACAACACTTTTTTGACTGTCAAATAATAGCAGTCAGTTTCCTTCACAAGTGTGCGTTTCAGTGCCTGCCAGGGCACAGTGTCACCCCAGTGCAACTCATATCTGGTGTAACAGTAGTGTACATTTAGAAAAAAAAAAAAAAACTTTTTTGACTGTGAAATAATAGCAGTCAGTTTCCTTCACACGTGTGCGTTTCAGTGCCTGCCAGGGCAAAGTGTCACCCCAGTGCCACCACTCATATCTGGTATAACAGTAGTGTACATTTAAAAAAAAACAACACTTTTTTGACTGTGAAATAATAGCAGTCAGTTTCCTTCACAAGTGTGCGTTTCAGTGCCTGCCGGGGCACAGTGTCACCCCAGTGCAACTCATATCTGGTGTAAAAGTAGTGTACATTTAAAAAAAAAAAACACTTTTTTGACTGTGAAATAATAGCAGTCAGTTTCCTTCACACGTGTGCGTTTCATTGCCTGCCAGGGCACAGTGTCACCCCAGTGCCACCACTCATATCTGGTGTAACAGTAGTGTACATTTAAAAAAAAACAACACTTTTTTGACTGTGAAATAATAGCAGTCAGTTTCCTTCACACGTGTGGGTTTCAGTTCCTGCCAGGGCACAGTGTCACCCCAGTGCAACTCATATCTGGTGTAACATTAGTGTACTTTTAAAAAAACAACAACACTTTTTTGACTGTGAAATAATAGCAGTGAGTTTCCTTCACATGTGTGCGTTTCAGTGCCTGCCAGGGCACAGTGTCAACCCAGTGCAACTCATATCTGGTGTAACAGTAGTGTACATTTAAAAAAAAAAAACACTTTTTTGACTGTGAAATAATAGCAGTCAGTTTCCTTCACACGTGTGCGTTTTAGTGCCTGCCAGGACACAGTGTCACCCCAGTGCAACTCATATCTGGTGTAACAGTAGTGTACATTTAAAAAAAACAACACTTTTTTGACTGTGAAATAATAGCAGTCATTTTCCTTCACACGTGTGGGTTTCAGTTCCTGCCAGGGCACAGTGTCACCCCAGTGCAACTCATATCTGGTGTAACATTAGTGTACTTTTAAAAAAACAACAACACTTTTTTGACTGTGAAATAATAGCAGTGAGTTTCCTTCACATGTGTGCGTTTCAGTGCCTGCCAGGGCACAGTGTCAACCCAGTGCAACTCATATCTGGTGTAACAGTAGTGTACATTTAAAAAAAAAAAAACACTTTTTTGAATGTGAAATAACAGCAGTCAGTTTCCTTCACACGTGTGCGTTTCAGTGCCTGCCAGGGCACAGTGTCACCCCAGTGCCACCACTCATATCTGGTGTAACAGTAGTGTACATTTAAAAAAAAACACTTTTTTGACTGTGAACTAATAGCAGTCAGTTTCCTTCACACGTGTGCGTTTCAGTGCCTGCCAGGGCACAGTGTCAACCCAGTGCAACTCATATCTGGTGTAACAGTAGTGTACATTTAAAAAAAACAACACTTTTTTGACTGTGAAATAATAGCAGTCAGTTTCCTTCACACGTGTGCGTTTCAGTGCCTGCCAGGGCACAGTGTCACCCCAGTGCAACTCATATCTGGTGTAACAGTAGTGTACATTTAAAAAAAACAACACTTTTTTGACTGTGAAATAATAGCAGTCAGTTTCCTTCACACATTGGCGTTTCAGTGCCTACCAGGGCACAGTGTCACCCCAGTGCAACTCATATCTGGTGTAACAGTAGTGTACATTTAAAAAAAACAAGACTTTTTTGACTGTGAAATAATAGCATTCAGTTTCCTTCACACGTGTGCGTTTCAGTGCCTGCCAGGGCACAGTGTCACTCCAGTGCAACTCATATCTGGTGTAACAGTAGTGTACATTTAAAAAAAAAAAAAACTTTTTTGACTGTGAAATAATAGCAGTCAGTTTCCTTCACACGTGTGCGTTTCAGTGCCTGCCAGGGCACAGTGTCACCCCAGTGCAACTTATATCTGGTGTAACAGTAGTGTACATTTAAAAAAACAACACTTTTTTGAAAGTGAAATAATAGCAGTCAGTTTCCTTCACATGTGTGCGTTTCAGTGCCTGCCAGGGCACAGTGTCTCCCCAGTTCAACTCATATCTGGTGTAACAGTAGTGTACATTTAAAAAAAAAAAAACTTTTTTGACTGTGAAATAATAGCAGTCAGTTTCCTTCACATGTGTGCGTTTCAGTGCCTGCCAGGGCACAGTGTCTCCCCAGTGCCACCACTCATATCTGGTGTAACAGTAGTGTACATTTAAAAAAAAAAACACACTTTTTTGACTTTGAAATAATAGCAGTCAGTTTCCTTCACACGTGTGCGTTTCAGTGCCTGCCAGGGCAAAGTGTCACCCCAGTGCCACCACTCATATCTGGTGTAACAGTAGTGTACATTTAAAAAAAAAACAACACTTTTTTGACTGTGAAATAATAGCAGTCAGTTTCCTTCACAAGTGTGCGTTTCAGTGCCTGCCAGGGCACAGTGTCACCCCAGTGCAACTCATATCTGGTGTAACAGTAGTGTACATTTAGAAAAAAAACAAAAACTTTTTTGACTGTGAAATAAGAGCAGTCAGTTTCCTTCACACGTGTGCGTTTCAGTGCCTGCCAGGGCAAAGTGTCACCCCAGTGCCACCACTCATATCTGGTGTAACAGTAGTATACATTTAAAAAAAAAAAACACTTTTTTGACTGTGAAATAATAGCAGTCAGTTTCCTTCACAAGTGTGCGTTTCAGTGCCTGCCAGGGCACAGTGTCACTCCAGTGCAACTCATATCTGGTGTAACAGTAGTGTACATTTAAAAAAAAACAACACTTTTTTGACTGTCAAATAATAGCAGTCAGTTTCCTTCACAAGTGTGCGTTTCAGTGCCTGCCAGGGCACAGTGTCACCCCAGTGCAACTCATATCTGGTGTAACAGTAGTGTACATTTAGAAAAAAAAAAAAAAACTTTTTTGACTGTGAAATAATAGCAGTCAGTTTCCTTCACACGTGTGCGTTTCAGTGCCTGCCAGGGCAAAGTGTCACCCCAGTGCCACCACTCATATCTGGTATAACAGTAGTGTACATTTAAAAAAAAAAACACTTTTTTGACTGTGAAATAATAGCAGTCAGTTTCCTTCACAAGTGTGCGTTTCAGTGCCTGCCGGGGCACAGTGTCACCCCAGTGCAACTCATATCTGGTGTAAAAGTAGTGTACATTTAAAAAAAACAACACTTTTTTGACTGTGAAATAATAGCAGTCAGTTTCCTTCACACGTGTGCGTTTCAGTGCCTGCCAGGGCACAGTGTCACCCCAGTGCAACTCATATCTGGTGTAACAGTAGTGTACATTTAAAAAAAACAACACTTTTTTGACTGTGAAATAATAGCAGTCAGTTTCCTTCACACATTGGCGTTTCAGTGCCTACCAGGGCACAGTGTCACCCCAGTGCAACTCATATCTGGTGTAACAGTAGTGTACATTTAAAAAAAACAAGACTTTTTTGACTGTGAAATAATAGCATTCAGTTTCCTTCACACGTGTGCGTTTCAGTGCCTGCCAGGGCACAGTGTCACTCCAGTGCAACTCATATCTGGTGTAACAGTAGTGTACATTTAAAAAAAAAAAAAAACTTTTTTGACTGTGAAATAATAGCAGTCAGTTTCCTTCACACGTGTGCGTTTCAGTGCCTGCCAGGGCACAGTGTCACCCCAGTGCAACTTATATCTGGTGTAACAGTAGTGTACATTTAAAAAAAACAACACTTTTTTGAAAGTGAAATAATAGCAGTCAGTTTCCTTCACATGTGTGCGTTTCAGTGCCTGCCAGGGCACAGTGTCTCCCCAGTTCAACTCATATCTGGTGTAACAGTAGTGTACATTTAAAAAAAAAAAAAACTTTTTTGACTGTGAAATAATAGCAGTCAGTTTCCTTCACATGTGTGCGTTTCAGTGCCTGCCAGGGCACAGTGTCTCCCCAGTGCCACCACTCATATCTGGTGTAACAGTAGTGTACATTTTAAAAAAAAAACACACTTTTTTGACTTTGAAATAATAGCAGTCAGTTTCCTTCACACGTGTGCGTTTCAGTGCCTGCCAGGGCAAAGTGTCACCCCAGTGCCACCACTCATATCTGGTGTAACAGTAGTATACATTTAAAAAAAAAAAACACTTTTTTGACTGTGAAATAATAGCAGTCAGTTTCCTTCACAAGTGTGCGTTTCAGTGCCTGCCAGGGCACAGTGTCACTCCAGTGCAACTCATATCTGGTGTAACAGTAGTGTACATTTAAAAAAAAACAACACTTTTTTGACTGTCAAATAATAGCAGTCAGTTTCCTTCACAAGTGTGCGTTTCAGTGCCTGCCAGGGCACAGTGTCACCCCAGTGCAACTCATATCTGGTGTAACAGTAGTGTACATTTAGAAAAAAAAACAAAAACTTTTTTGACTATGAAATAATAGCAGTCAGTTTCCTTCACACGTGTGCGTTTCAGTGCCTGCCAGGGCAAAGTGTCACCCCAGTGCCACCACTCATATCTGGTATAACAGTAGTGTACATTTAAAAAAAAAAACACTTTTTTGACTGTGAAATAATAGCAGTCAGTTTCCTTCACAAGTGTGCGTTTCAGTGCCTGCCGGGGCACAGTGTCACCCCAGTGCAACTCATATCTGGTGTAAAAGTAGTGTACATTTAAAAAAAAAAAAACACTTTTTTGACTGTGAAATAATAGCAGTCAGTTTCCTTCACAAGTATGCGTTTCAGTGCCTGCCGGGGCACAGTGTCACCCCAGTGCAACTCATATCTGGTGTAAAAGTAGTGTACATTTAAAAAAAAAAAACACTTTTTTGACTGTGAAATAATAGCAGTCAGTTTCCTTCACACGTGTGCGTTTCATTGCCTGCCAGGGCACAGTGTCACCCCAGTGCCACCACTCATATCTGGTGTAACAGTAGTGTACATTTAAAAAAAAACAAAACACTTTTTTTACTGTGAAATAATAGCAGTCAGTTTCCTTCACACGTGTGCGTTTCAGTGCCTGCCAGGGCACAGTGTCACCCCAGTGCAACTCATATCTGGTGTAACAGTAGTGTATATTTAAAAAAAACAAAACACTTTTTTGACTGTGAAATAATAGCATTCAGTTTCCTTCACACGTGTGCGTTTCAGTGCCTGCCAGGGCACAGTGTCACCCCAGTGCAACTCATATCTGGTGTAACAGTAGTGTACATTTAAAAAATAAAACACTTTTTTGACTGTGAAATAATAGCAGTCAGTTTCCTTCACACGTGTGCGTTTCAGTGCCTGCCAGGGCACAGTGTCACCCCAGTGCAACCCATATCTGGTGTAACAGTAGTGTACATTTAAAAAAATAACACTTTTTTGACTGTGAAATAATAGCAGTCAGTTTCCTTCACACGTGTGCGTTTCAGTGCCTGCCAGGGCACTGTGTCACCCCAGTGCAACTCATATCTGGTGTAACAGTAGTGTACATTTAAAAAAAACAAAACACTTTTTTGACTGTGAAATAATAGCAGTCAGTTTCCTTCACACGTGTGCATTTCAGTGCCTGCCAGGGCACAGTGTCACCCCAGTACAACTCATATCTGGTGTAACAGTAGTGTACATTTAAAAAAATAACACTTTTTTGACTGTGAAATAATAGCAGTCAGTTTCCTTCACACGTGTGCATTTCAGTGCCTGCCAGGGCACAGAGTCACCGCAGTGCAACTCATATCTGGTGTAACAGTAGTGTACATTTAAAAAAAACAACACTTTTTTGACTGTGAAATAATAGCAGTCAGTTTCCTTCACACGTGTGCGTTTCAGTGCCTGCCAGGGCACAGTGTCACTCCAGTGCAACTCATATCTGGTGTAACAGTAGTGTACATTTAAAAAAAAAAAAACTTTTTTGACTGTGAAATAATAGCAGTCAGTTTCCTTCACACGTGTGCGTTTCAGTGCCTGCCAGGGCACAGTGTCACCCCAGTGCAACTCATATCTGGTGTAACAGTAGTGTACATTTAAAAAAAACAACACTTTTTTGACTGTGAAATAATAGTAGTCAGTTTCCTTCACACGTGTGCGTTTCAGTGTGTGCCAGGGCACAGTGTCACCCCAGTACCAGGGTGAGTGGGAGAGCGGTCAGCGCCTAGGACTATATACCCACTACACTATAAAGAAGACGCCCTAATAGGTCTAATGGAAGATACAATTTACGGATAAATAAGAGCGCCAAAGGCTAAGGTATAATTCAGGTAGCAGCTCTCTATACAGTTTGACTTGGTAAAAGCAATTTATTACATTTGAGTCATACAATGAAAAACAACAAGAATTAAATACAATGAGTTAAAAACACATATTTTAAAAACACTTATTCTAAAAGGATGGATCCTACTACAATAGTGTCTCAAGATAAGGGGAGGAGGAGCCTAGCCAGTGGCAAGAGTGGGTTATGACTCTACCACCCGATCTAAAGGTACAACAGGGGCCTCTACTCTGAAGAGGAAAAAGTGGGGTTTCACCACATAAATTGAGTAAAGATGTTCTTAAAAACAAACTAATACAACAAATGGAACCAAAAGATCCAAAGTGGATTAACAACTCAAATATGTGTGTGGCGTGTAAAAAAGTGAAAAAAGGATGGGTAAAAAGCAAAAACAAAAAGGGGATCAAACCCGGTTTGTACAATAAAAAATCATATAAAATTGTCAAAATGATAAAAATTGTCAACAATTGTGTTACAAAAACATAAGAAATAATTAATATAAAATTATCAAAAATAGTGTGGCAAAAACATAAGAAAATTAAAAATAATAAGTAAACAATGGATGATTAGTCCAATCAACAAATACAATCAACAAATTCAAATGTGGACCATACACGTGAAGGTGACAGGGTGAAAATGCACAGTGACAAATATCCACAATAGGGTGACAAATATCCAATATTAAAAGTTAGACAACAATACTAGAGAACATATGATAAACAAAAACAAAGTGAGTCTAATGATTCCTAAAACTGTCCTATAAAATTTCCATAACAAAAATCCATTAGGTGGAAAAGAACCACTGATAGAAACGATCCTAGGAGCTTGTCTTGATCTAGTATCCTAGTCTGTACAACATGGACCTGAAATCAAAAGAAGAAAGAACTCCTCAACATAAAGGGCCTAAGGGGTATAGCTTATTGGTAAACAAACTTACCCCAAAAAACGATGATCCTGGTACTGTATGAAGCCTCACAAATCTCTTGGGTAGTCTACGTGTTTCGGCCCAACAACGGGGCCTTTTTCAAGACATCACGTCTTGAAAAAGCCCCCGTTGTTGGGCCGAAACGCGGCAGAGTCATAACCATAACGTGGTAGAGTCATAACCACTTGCCACTGGCTAGGCTCCTCCTCCCCTTATCTTGAGACACTATTGTAGTAGGATCCATCCTTTTAGAATAAGTGTTTTTAAAATATGTGTTTTTAATTCATTGTATTTAATTCTTGTTGTTTTTCATTGTATGACTCAAATGTAATAAATTGCTTTTACCAATTCAAACTGTATAGAGTGCTGCTACCTGAATTATACCTTAGCCTTTGGCGCTCCTATTTATCCGTAAATTGTCACCCCAGTGCCACCACTCATATCTGGTGTAACAGTAGTGTACATTTAAAAAAAAACAACACTTTTTTGACTGTGAAATAATAGCAGTCAGTTTCCTTCACACGTGTGCGTTTCAGTGCCTGCCAGGGCACAGTGTCACCCTAGTGCAACTCATATTTGGTGTAACAGTAGTGTACATTTAAAAAAAAACAACACTTTTTTGACTGTGAAATAATAGCAGTCAGTTTCCTTCACACGTGTGCGTTTCAGTGCCTGCCAGGGCACAGTGTAACTCCAGTGCAACTCTTATCTGGTGTAACAGTAGTGTACATTTAAAAAAAAAACATTTTTTGACTGTGAAATAATAGCAGTCAGTTTCCTTCACACGTGTGCGTTTCAGTGCCTGCCAGGGCACAGTGTCACCCCAGTGCAACTCATATCTGGTGTAACAGTAGTGTACATTTAAAAAAAAACAACACTTTTTTGACTGTAAAATAATAGCAGTCAGTTTCCTTCACACGTGTGCGTTTTAGTGCCTGCCAGGACACAGTGTCACCCCAGTGCAACTCATATCTGGTGTAACAGTAGTGTACATTTAAAAAAAAACAACACTTTTTTGACTGTGAAATAATAGCAGTCATTTTCCTTCACACGTGTGGGTTTCAGTTCCTGCCAGGGCACAGTGTCACCCCAGTGCAACTCATATCTGGTGTAACAGTAGTGTACTTTTAAAAAAACAACAACACTTTTTTGACTGTGAAATAATAGCAGTGAGTTTCCTTCACATGTGTGCGTTTCAGTGCCTGCCAGGGCACAGTGTCACCCCAGTGCAACTCATATCTGGTGTAACAGTAGTGTACATTTAAAAAAAAACCACTTTTTTGACTGTGAAATAATAGCAGTCAGTTTCCTTCACACGTGTGCGTTTCAGTGCCTGCCAGGGCACAGTGTCACCCCAGTGCCACCACTCATATCTGGTGTAACAGTATTGTACATTTAAAAAAACAACACTTTTTTGACTGTGAACTAATAGCAGTCAGTTTCCTTCACACGTGTGCGTTTCAGTGCCTACCAGGGCACAGTGTCACCCCAGTGCAACTCATATCTGGTGTAACAGTAGTGTACATTTAAAAAAAACAACACTTTTTTGACTGTGAAATAATAGCATTCAGTTTCCTTCACACGTGTGCGTTTCAGTGCCTGCCAGGGCACAGTGTCACTCCAGTGCAACTCATATCTGGTGTAACAGTAGTGTACATTTAAAAAAAACAAAAACTTTTTTGACTGTGAAATAATAGCAGTCAGTTTCCTTCACACGTGTGCGTTTCAGTGCCTGCCAGGGCACAGTGTCACCCCAGTGCAACTTATATCTGGTGTAACAGTAGTGTACATTTAAAAAAACGACACTTTTTTGAAAGTGAAATAATAGCAGTCAGTTTCCTTCACATGTGTGCGTTTCAGTTCCTGCCAGGGCACAGTGTCTCCCCAGTGCAACTCATATCTGGTGTAACAGTAGTGTACATTTAAAAAAAAAAAAACTTTTTTGACTGTGAAATAATAGCAGTCAGTTTCCTTCACACGTGTGCGTTTCAGTGCCTGCCAGGGCACAGTGTCACCCCAGTGCAACTCATATCTGGTGTAACAGTAGTGTACATTTAGAAAAACAACACGTTTTTGACTGTGAAATAATAGCAGTCAGTTTCCTTCACATGTGTGCGTTTCAGTGCCTGCCAGGGCACAGTGTCTCCCCAGTGCAACTCATATCTGGTGTAACAGTAGTGTACATTTAAAAAAAAAAAAAACTTTTTTGACTGTGAAATAATAGCAGTCAGTTTCCTTCACACGTGTGCGTTTCAGTGCCTGCCAGGGCACAGTGTCACCCCAGTGCAACTCATATCTGGTGTAACAGTAGTGTACATTTAAAAAAAACAACACTTTTTTGACTGTGAAATAATAGCAGTCAGTTTCCTTCACACGTGTGCGTTTCAGTGCCTGCCAGGGCACAGTGTCACCCAAGTGCCAGCACTCATATCTGGTGTAACAGTAGTGTACATTTAAAAAAAAAAAACACTTTTTTGACTGTGAAATAATAGCAGTCAGTTTCCTTCACACGTGTGCGTTTCAGTGCATGCCAGGGCACAGTGTCACCCCAGTGCAACTCATATCTGGTGTAACAGTAGTGTACATTTTTTAAAAAAAACACACTTTTTTGACTTTGAAATAATAGCAGTCAGTTTCCTTCACACGTGTGCGTTTCAGTGCCTGCCAGGGCAAAGTGTCACCCCAGTGCCACCACTCATATCTGGTGTAACAGTAGTGTACATTTAAAAAAAAACAACACTTTTTTGACTGTGAAATCATAGCAGTCAGATTCCTTCACAAGTGTGCGTTTCAGTGCCTGCCAGGGCACAGTGTCACTCCAGTGCAACTCATATCTGGTGTAACAGCAGTGTACATTTAAAAAAAAACAACACTTTTTTGACTGTGAAATAATAGCAGTCAGTTTCCTTCACAACTGTGCGTTTCAGTGCCTGCCAGGGCACAGTGTCACCCCAGTGCAACTCATATCTGGTGTAACAGTAGTGTACATTTAGAAAAAAAACAAAAAACTTTTTTGACTGTGAAATAATAGCAGTCAGTTTCCTTCACACGTGTGCGTTTCAGTGCCTGCCAGGGCAAAGTGTCACCCCAGTGCCACCACTCATATCTGGTGTAACAGTAGTATACATTTAAAAAAAAAAAACACTTTTTTGACTGTGAAATAATAGCAGTCAGTTTCCTTCACAAGTGTGCGTTTCAGTGCCTGCCAGGGCACAGTGTCACTCCAGTGCAACTCATATCTGGTGTAACAGCAGTGTACATTTAAAAAAAAACAACACTTTTTTGACTGTCAAATAATAGCAGTCAGTTTCCTTCACAAGTGTGCGTTTCAGTGCCTCCCAGGACACAGTGTCACCCCAGTGCAACTCATATCTGGTGTAACAGTAGTGTACATTTAGAAAAAAAAAAAAAAAACTTTTTTGACTGTGAAATAATAGCAGTCAGTTTCCTTCACACGTGTGCGTTTCAGTGCCTGCCAGGGCAAAGTGTCACCCCAGTGCCACCACTCATATCTGGTATAACAGTAGTGTACATTTAAAAAAAAAAAACACTTTTTTGACTGTGAAATAATAGCAGTCAGTTTCCTTCACAAGTGTGCGTTTCAGTGCCTGCCGGGGCACAGTGTCACCCCAGTGCAACTCATATCTGGTGTAAAAGTAGTGTACATTTTAAAAAAAAAACACTTTTTTGACTGTGAAATAATAGCAGTCAGTTTCCTTCACACGTGTGCGTTTCATTGCCTGCCAGGGCACAGTGTCACCCCAGTGCCACCACTCATATCTGGTGTAACAGTAGTGTACATTTAAAAAAAAAAAAAACACTTTTTTTACTGTGAAATAATAGCAGTCAGTTTCCTTCACACGTGTGCGTTTCAGTGCCTGCCAGGGCACAGTGTCACCCCAGTGCAACTCATATCTGGTGTAACAGTAGTGTACATTAAAAAAATAAAACACTTTTTTGACTGTGAAATAATAGCAGTCAGTTTCCTTCACACGTGTGCGTTTCAGTGCCTGCCAGGGCACAGTGTCACCCCAGTGCAACCCATATCTGGTGTAACAGTAGTGTACATTTAAAAAAATAACACTTTTTTGACTGTGAAATAATAGCAGTCAGTTTCCTTCACACATGTGCGTTTCAGTGCCTGCCAGGGCACTGTGTCACCCCAGTGCAACTCATATCAGGTGTAATAGTAGTGTACATTTAAAAAAAAAAAAAAACTTTTTTGACTGTGAAATAATAGCAGTCAGTTTCCTTCACACGTGTGCATTTCAGTGCCTGGCAGGGCACAGTGTCACCCCAGTACAACTCATATCTGGTGTAACAGTAGTGTACATTTAAAAAAAATAACACTTTTTTGACTGTGAAATAATAGCAGTCAGTTTCCTTCACACGTGTGCATTTCAGTGCCTGCCAGGGCACAGAGTCACCGCAGTGCAACTCATATCTGGTGTAACAGTAGTGTACATTTAAAAAAAAAAACACTTTTTTGACTGTGAAATAATAGCAGTCAGTTTCCTTCACACGTGTGCGTTTCAGTGCCTGCCAGGGCACAGTGTCACTCCAGTGCAACTCATATCTGGTGTAACAGTAGTGTACATTTAAAAAAAACAAAAACTTTTTTGACTGTGAAATAATAGCAGTCAGTTTCCTTCACATGTGTGCGTTTCAGTGCCTGCCAGGGCACAGTGTCACCCCAGTGCAACTCATATCTGGTGTAACAGTAGTGTACATTTAAAAAAACAACACTTTTTTGACTGTGAAATAATAGCAGTCAGTTTCCTTCACACGTGTGCGTTTCAGTGCCTGCCAGGGCACAGTGTCACCCAAGTGCCAGCATTCATATCTGGTGTAACAGTAGTGTACATTTAAAAAAAAAAAAACACTTTTTTGACTGTGAAATAATAGCAGTCAGTTTCCTTCACACGTGTGCGTTTCAGTGCCTGCCAGGGCACAGTGTCACCCCAGTGCAACTCATATCTGGTGTAACAGTAGTGTACATTTTAAAAAAAAAACACACCTTTTTGACTTTGAAATAATAGCAGTCAGTTTCCTTCACACGTGTGCGTTTCAGTGCCTGCCAGGGCAAAGTGTCACCCCAGTGCCACCACTCATATCTGGTGTAACAGTAGTGTACATTTAAAAAAAAACAACACTTTTTTGACTGTGAAATCATAGCAGTCAGTTTCCTTCACAAGTGTGCGTTTCAGTGCCTGCCAGGGCACAGTGTCACTCCAGTGCAACTCATATCTGGTGTAACAGCAGTGTACATTTAAAAAAAAACAACACTTTTTTGACTGTGAAATAATAGCAGTCAGTTTCCTTCACAAGTGTGCGTTTCAGTGCCTGCCAGGGCACAGTGTCACCCCAGTGCAACTCATATCTGGTGTAACAGTAGTGTACATTTAGAAAAAAAACAAAAAACTTTTTTGACTGTGAAATAAGAGCAGTCAGTTTCCTTCACACGTGTGCGTTTCAGTGCCTGCCAGGGCAAAGTGTCACCCCAGTGCCACCACTCATATCTGGTGTAACAGTAGTATACATTTAAAAAAAAAAAACACTTTTTTGACTGTGAAATAATAGCAGTCAGTTTCCTTCACAAGTGTGCGTTTCAGTGCCTGCCAGGGCACAGTGTCACTCCAGTGCAACTCATATCTGGTGTAACAGTAGTGTACATTTAAAAAAAAAAAACACTTTTTTGACTGTGAAATAATAGCAGTCAGTTTCCTTCACAAGTGTGCGTTTCAGTGCCTGCCGGGGCACAGTGTCACCCCAGTGCAACTCATATCTGGTGTAAAAGTAGTGTACATTTAAAAAAAAAAAACACTTTTTTGACTGTGAAATAATAGCAGTCAGTTTCCTTCACACGTGTGCGTTTCATTGCCTGCCAGGGCACAGTGTCACCCCAGTGCCACCACTCATATCTGGTGTAACAGTAGTGTACATTTTAAAAAAAAAACAAAACTTTTTTTACTGTGAAATAATAGCAGTCAGTTTCCTTCACACGTGTGCGTTTCAGTGCCTGCCAGGGCACAGTGTCACCCCAGTGCAACTCATATCTGGTGTAACAGTAGTGTACATTTAAAAAAAAAAAACACTTTTTTGACTGTGAAATAATAGCAGTCAGTTTCCTTCACACGTGTGCGTTTCAGTGCCTGCCAGGGCACAGTGTCACCCCAGTGCAACTCATATCTGGTGTAACAGTAGTGTACATTTAAAAAATAAAACACTTTTTTGACTGTGAAATAATAGCAGTCAGTTTCCTTCACACGTGTGCGTTTCAGTGCCTGCCAGGGCACATTGTCACCCCAGTGCAACCCATATCTGGTGTAACAGTAGTGTACATTTAAAAAAATAACACTTTTTTGACTGTGAAATAATAGCAGTCAGTTTCCTTCACACATGTGCGTTTCAGTGCCTGCCAGGGCACTGTGTCACCCCAGTGCAACTCATATCTGATGTAACAGTAGTGTACATTTAAAAAAAAAAAAACACTTTTTTGACTGTGAAATAATAGCAGTCAGTTTCCTTCACACGTGTGCATTTCAGTGCCTGCCAGGGCACAGAGTCACCCCAGTACAACTCATATCTGGTGTAACAGTAGTGTACATTTAAAAAAAATAACACTTTTTTGACTGTGAAATAATAGCAGTCAGTTTCCTTCACACGTGTGCATTTCAGTGCCTGCCAGGGCACAGAGTCACCGCAGTGCAACTCATATCTGGTGTAACAGTAGTGTACATTTAAAAAAAAAACAACACTTTTTTGACTGTGAAATAATAGCAGTCAGTTTCCTTCACACGTGTGCGTTTCAGTGCCTGCCAGGGCACAGTGTCACCCCAGTGCAACTCATATCTGGTGTAACAGTAGTGTACATTTAAAAAAAAACAAAACTTTTTTGACTGTGAAATAATAGCAGTCAGTTTCCTTCACACGTGTGCGTTTCAGTGCCTGCCAGGGCACAGTGTCACCCCAGTGCAACTCATATCTGGTGTAACAGTAGTGTACATTTAAAAAAAACAACACTTTTTTGACTGTGAAATAATAGCAGTCAGTTTCCTTCACACGTGTGCGTTTCAGTGTGTGCCAGGGCACAGTGTCACCCCAGTACCAGGGTGAGTGGGAGAGCGGTCAGCGCCTAGGACTATATACCCACTACACTATAAAGAAGACCCCCTAATAGGTCTAATGGAAGATACAATTTACGGATAAATAAGAGCGCCAAAGGCTAAGGTATAATTCAGGTAGCAGCTCTCTATACAGTTTGACTTGGTAAAAGCAATTTATTACATTTGAGTCATACAATGAAAAACAACAAGAATTAAATACAATGAGTTAAAAACACATATTTTAAAAACACTTATTCTAAAAGGATGGATCCTACTACAATAGTGTCTCAAGATAAGGGGAGGAGGAGCCTAGCCAGTGGCAAGAGTGGGTTATGACTCTACCACCCGATCTAAAGGTACAACAGGGGCCTCTACTCTGAAGAGGAAAAAGTGGGGTTTCACCACATAAATTGAGTAAAGATGTTCTTAAAAACAAACTAATGCAACAAATGGAACCAAAAGATCCAAAGTGGATTAACAACTCAAATATGTGTGTGGCGTGTAAAAAACCAAGTGAAAAAAGGATGGGTAAAAAGCAAAAACAAAAAGGGGATCAAACCCAGTTTGTACAATAAAAAATCATATAAAATTGTCAAAATTATAAAAATTGTCAACAATTGTGTTACAAAAACATAAGAAATAATTAATATAAAATTATCAAAAATAGTGTGGCAAAAACATAAGAAAATTAAAAATAATAAGTAAACAATGGATGATTAGTCCAATCAACAAATACAATCAACAAATTCAAATGTGGACCATACACATGAAGGTGACAGGGTGAAAATGCACAGTGACAAATATCCACAATAGGGTGACAAATATCCAATATTAAAAGTTAGACAACAATACTAGAGAACATATGATAAACAAAAACAAAGTGAGTCTAATGATTCCTAAAACTGTCCTATAAAATTTCCATAACAAAAATCCATTAGGTGGAAAAGAACCACTGATAGAAACGATCCTAGGAGCTTGTCTTGATCTAGTATCCTAGTCTGTACAACATGGACCTGAAATCAAAAGAAGAAAGAACTCCTCAACATAAAGGGCCTAAGGGGTATAGCTTATTGGTAAACAAACTTACCCCAAAAAACGATGATCCTGGTACTGTATGAAGCCTCACAAATCTCTTGGGTAGTCTACGTGTTTCGGCCCAACAACGGGGCCTTTTTCAAGACATCACGTCTTGAAAAAGCCCCCGTTGTTGGGCCGAAACGCGGCAGAGTCATAACCATAACGTGGTAGAGTCATAACCACTTGCCACTGGCTAGGCTCCTCCTCCCCTTATCTTGAGACACTATTGTAGTAGGATCCATCCTTTTAGAATAAGTGTTTTTAAAATATGTGTTTTTAATTCATTGTATTTAATTCTTGTTGTTTTTCATTGTATGACTCAAATGTAATAAATTGCTTTTACCAATTCAAACTGTATAGAGTGCTGCTACCTGAATTATACCTTAGCCTTTGGCGCTCCTATTTATCCGTAAATTGTCACCCCAGTGCCACCACTCATATCTGGTGTAACAGTAGTGTACATTTAAAAAAAAACAACACTTTTTTGACTGTGAAATAATAGCAGTCAGTTTCCTTCACACGTGTGCGTTTCAGTGCCTGCCAGGGCACAGTGTCACCCTAGTGCAACTCATATCTGGTGTAACAGTAGTGTACATTTAAAAAAAAACAACACTTTTTTGACTGTGAAATAATAGCAGTCAGTTTCCTTCACATGTGTGCGTTTCAGTGCCTCCCAGGGCACAGTGTAACTCCAGTGCAACTCTTATCTGGTGTAACAGTAGTGTACATTTAAAAAAAAAAAAACACTTTTTTGACTGTGAAATAATAGCAGTCAGTTTCCTTCACACGTGTGCGTTTCAGTGCCTGCCAGGGCACAGTGTCACACCAGTGCAACTCATATCTGGTGTAACAGTAGTGTACATTTAAAAAAAAACAACACTTTTTTGACTGTGAAATAATAGCAGTCAGTTTCCTTCACACGTGTGCGTTTCAGTGCCTGCCAGGACACAGTGTCACCCCAGTGCAACTCATATCTGGTGTAACAGTAGTGTACATTTAAAAAAAACAACACTTTTTTGACTGTGAAATAATAGCAGTCATTTTCCTTCACACGTGTGGGTTTCAGTTCCTGCCAGGGCACAGTGTCACCCCAGTGCAACTCATATCTGGTGTAACAGTAGTGTACTTTTAAAAAAACAACAACACTTTTTTGACTGTGAAATAATAGCAGTGAGTTTCCTTCACATGTGTGCGTTTCAGTGCCTGCCAGGGCACAGTGTCACCCCAGTGCAACTCATATCTGGTGTAACAGTAGTGTACATTTAAAAAAACAACACTTTTTTGAATGTGAAATAACAGCAGTCAGTTTCCTTCACACGTGTGCGTTTCAGTGCCTACCAGGGCACAGTGTCACCGCAGTGCAACTCATATCTGGTGTAACAGTAGTGTACATTTAAAAAAAACCCACTTTTTTGACTGTGAAATAATAGCAGTCAGTTTCCTTCACACGTGTGCGTTTCAGTGCCTGCCAGGGCACAGTGTCACCCCAGTGCCACCACTCATATCTGGTGTAACAGTAGTGTACATTTAAAAAAACAACACTTTTTTGACTGTGAACTAATAGCAGTCAGTTTCCTTCACACGTGTACGTTTCAGTGCCTGCCAGGGCACAGTGTCAACCCAGTGCAACTCATATCTGGTGTAACAGTAGTGTACATTTAAAAAAACAACACTTTTTTGACTGTGAAATAATAGCAGTCAGTTTCCTTCACACGTGTGCGTTTCAGTGCCTGCCAGGGCACAGTGTCACCCCAGTGCAACTCATATCTGGTGTAACAGTAGTGTACATTTTAAAAAAACAACACTTTTTTGACTGTGAAATAATAGCAGTCAGTTTCCTTCACACGTGTGCGTTTCAGTGCCTGCCAGGGCACAGTGTCACCCCAGTGGAACTCATATCTGGTGTAACAGTAGTGTACATTTAGAAAAAACAACACTTTTTTGACTGTGAAATAATAGCAGTCAGTTTCCTTTACACATTGGCGATTCAGTGCCTACCAGGGCACAGTGTCACCCCAGTGCAACTCATATCTGGTGTAACAGTAGTGTATATTTAAAAAAACAACAACACTTTTTTGACTGTGAAATAATAGCAGTCAGCTTCCTTCACACGTGTGCGTTTCAGTGCCTGTCAGGGCACAGTGTCACACCAGTGCAACTCATATCTGGTGTAACAGTAGTGTACATTTAAAAAAAACAACACTTTTTTGACTGTGAAATAATAGCAGTCAGTTTCCTCCACATGTGTGCATTTCAGTGCCTGCCAGGGCACAGTGTCACACCTGTGCTACTCATATCTGGTGTAATAGTAGTGTACATTTAAAAAAAACAACACTTTTTTGACTGTGAAATAATAGAAGTCAGTTTCCTTCACACGTGTGCGTTTCAGTGCCTGCCAGGGCACAGTGTCACCCCAGTGCAACTCATATCTGGTGTAACAGTAGTGTACATTTAAAAAAAAAAATACAATGTTGACTGTAATAGATTGAATAGCAGTTAGTTGTCTGCAAGCGTGTGTGTCAGGCCTACAGCGTCTACTCTGCTAACTTCTGCCAGTGCACAGTGCCACTCATATCTGTTGTCACAGTAGCTTGCACGCATAGTACCACTAATCGGAAAAAAAATGACAGGCAGAGGCAGGCCACCCCGCAGGGGCTGTCGTGGTCATGGTGCTGTGATTCCCTTTGGCCCTAGAATAATGCCCAGTGTTCAGAGGCCACATACCTTGAACTTGAACAGTTCTGAGGACATAGTTGACTGGCTAACACTGGAACCCAATCTTCTACAGCTTCCGCTTGGAACCTTGACGCACCATCCTCCTCCAGCTTAGCTTCGGGCACCTCTCAAGTTACCATTTGCCCGCCTGCCGCCACCAGCAACACTAGCACCTCAGCCGCTTCACTTGATCTGTCAGAGGAGTTATTTACACATCAGTTGGAATAAATGAGTGATAGTGATGCGCAACCATTATTGCCAGAGGATGTAGATAACAGGGATATGTCTCAGTCAGGCAGCATTACACACATGGACGTACGGTGTGATGATGATGATGTTGTACCCGCTGCTGCTTCCTTTGCTGAGCGGTCAGATACAAGTGAAGTGGTTGATGATGACGATGCGTCCATGGATGTCACGTGGGTGCCCGCTAAAAGAGAAGAAGAACAGGGGGAAAGTTCAGATGGGGAGACAGAGAAGAGGAGGAGACGATTTGGAAGCATGGGGAGGTCATCGCAAGGAGCTAGTGGCACAGTCAGACAGCATGCATCGGCACCCGGGGTCAGCCAGAAAGCATGCCAATCAATGCAAGCTGTTGCCAACACCAGAATGCCGTCATTGCAGAGCTCAGCAGTGTGGTATTTTTTGTGTGTGTCTGCCTCTGACACCAGCTTTTACCATACAAGCTGGTGGAGTCTGAGGCGTTCCAAAAATTTGTAGCTATTGGGACACCGCAGTGGAAGGTATCTGGCCGAAATTTCTTTGCACAAAAGGCAATCCCCAATCTGTACTCGATTGTGCAAAAGGAAGTAATGGCATGTCTGGCACACAGTGTTGGGGCAAGGGTCCATCTGACCACTGATACCTGGTCTGCAAAGCATGGTCAGGGCAGGTATATCACCTACACTGCGCATTGGGTAAACTTGCTGACGGCTGCCAAGCATGGAATGTGTGGCTCTGCAGAGGAGTTGGTGACACCGCCACGACTTGCAGGCAGGCCTGCTGCTACCTCCTCTACTCCTCCTACTCCATCCTCTTCCATAACCTCCTCAGCTGAGTCCTCTTCTGCTGCTGCGTCTTGCTCCACATCAACGGCACCCCCCCAGCTCCCCAGGTACTATTCCACATCCCGGATATGGCAGTGTCACGCCATCTTGGGGTTGACTTGCCTGAAAGCAGAGAGTCACACCGGACCAGAACTCCTGTCCGCCCTGAACGCACAGGTGGATCAGTGGCTGACTCCGCACCAACTGGAGATCGGCAAAGTGGTTTGTGACAATGGAAGAAATTTGTTGGCGGCATTGAATTTGGGCAAGTTGACACATGTGCCGTGCATGGCACATGTGTGTAATCTGATCGTACAACGCTTTGTGCATAAGTACCCAGCTTACAGGACGTCCTGAAGCAGGCCAGGAAGGTGTGTGGCCATTTCAGGCGTTCCTACGCGGCCATGGAGCACTTTTCAGATATCCAGCGGTGAAACAACATGCCAGTGAGGTGCTTGATTTGCGACAGCCCGACACGTTGGAATTCAACACTCCTAATGTTCGAATGCCTGCTCCAACAAGAAAAAGACGTTAACGACTATTTGTATGATCGGGGTGCTAGAACAGCCTTTGTGGAGCTGGGACGCTCATGCGCAATGCCTGTAAGCTCATGCGTCCTTTTGAGGAGGTGACAAACCTAGTCAGTTGCACTGAAGGCACCATCAGCGACATCATACCATTTGTTTTCTTCCTGGAGCGTGCCCTGCGAAGAGTGCTGGATCAGGCCATAGATGAGCGTGAAGAGGAAGAGTTGTGGTCACCATCACCACCAGAAACAGCCTTATCAGCATCGCTTGCTGGACCTGCGGCAACGCTGGAAGAGGATTGTGAGGAAGAGGAGTCAGAGGAGGAATGTGGCTTTGAGGAGGAGGAGGAAGACCAACCACAACAGGCATCCCAGGGTGCTCATTGTCACCTATCTGTTACCCGTGGTGTTGTACGTGGCTGGGGGGAAGAACATACCTTCAGTTAGATCACTGAGGATGAGGAACGGGAGATGAGTAGCTCGGCATCCAACCTTGTGCAAATGTGGTCTTTCATGCTGTCGTGCCTGTTGAGGGACCCTCATATAAAAAGGCTGAAGGAGAACGACCTGTACTGGGTGTCCACACTACTAGACCCCCAGTATAAGCATAAAGTGCCTGAAATGTTACCGAATTACTGCAAGTCGGAAAGGATGCAGCAGTTCCAAAATAAATTAAAAAGTATGCTTTACACAGCGTATAAGGGTGATGTCACAGCACAACGGGAATCTAACAGGGGAAGAGGTGAAAGTAATCCTCCTCCTCCCACCACCACGCCGGCAAGGACAGGATGCTTTACAGACGTGTTGTTGATGGAGGACATGCAGAACTTTTTAAGTCCTACACATCGCCACAGCCCTTTGGGGTCCACCCTCAGAGAACGACTCGACCGACAGGTAGCAGACTACCTCGCCTTAACTGCAGATATCGACACTCTGAGGAGCGATGAACCCCTTGACTACTGGGTGTGCAGGCTTGACCTGTGGCCTGAGCTATCCCAATTTGCAATAGAACTTCTGGCCTGCCCCGCTTCAAGTGTCCTGTCAGAAAGGACCTTCAGTACAGCAGGAGGTATTGTCACTGAGAAGAGAAGTCGCATAGGTCAAAAAAGTCTAGATTACCTCACCTTTATTAAGATGAATGAGGGATGGATCCCGAAGGGACTGACAGTGGGCGATACATTCTACTAAAAAAGGCCTGATGAGATGAGCTGCCTTGGTCCACACGCTGCTGTATTTTATCTCTGAATGCCGAATGACTTGCGTGACTTATCCGCCACCAACTATGGTTTAAGCTGCAATGTTTTAGGGCACTTTCTGCCTGGGAAACAAACATCAATTTTTCTGGCCGCTGCTACAGCAGCGGCTGCAACAATACCAAATTTTTCAGGCATGTGTACATGCCTAATTTTTCTGGCCTCTGGTGCTGCACTGTGGAATCAAAAACCAAACCAAAAAAAAGGCACATAACAGGGATTAAACTGATAGGAATAGTACCATTTAACACACCACTCCTATCTGGTGGCACATTAGATTGCACGCGCTGTGCCCCAAATTTGAAGTAGGAGGACCGGCCAAGCATCTTTTTCCATCTCCCGGTTCCTAAAATCAATGCCATATACACGTCCCCTGATAGGGGACGTAACAGGGATTAAACTGATAAGAATAGTACTACTTAACACACCACTCCTATCTGGTAGCACATTAGATTGCACGCGCAGTGCCCCAAATTTGAAGTAGGAGGACCGACCAAGCATCTTTTTCCATCTCCCGATTCCTAAAATCGATGCCATATACACGTCCTACTACTTAACACACCTTATAATAATGCAGAGAGAGGCAATGCAGAGAGAGGAGTCTGAAGAAGAGGAGTCAGAGGAGGAAGGTGGCTTTGAGGAGGTGGAAGACCAAACACAGCAGTCGTCCCAGGGGGCTTGTTGTCACCTTTTGGGGACCCTTGGTGTTGTACGTGGCTGGGTGGAGGAAAAGACCTTCAATGACATCAGTGAGGACAAGGAACGGGACATGGCTAGCTTGGTATCCAACCTTGTGCAAATGGGGAGTTTGCGGTTGTGCAAATGGACTGTTTGCAGTTGTTTGCGGTGCGTTAAACGTGGAGTTTGGTCTGTCACTGTGAAGCGGGCATAACCCTTACACTACCTGATCGATACAACATCATACCTGATGTTTTAAAGCACGTTATTCCAAACAATTTAGGAATGTTAGGTGATTTATGCCCTTTATGGATTAAAACCAGACTCTGCATCAACTATGTAATTTTCCATGGGAGTTTTGCCATGGATCCCCCTCCGGCATGCCACAGTCCAGGTGTTATTCCCCTTGAAACAACTTTTCCATCACTATTGTCGCCAGAAAGAGTCCCTGTGGGTTTTAAAATTCGCCTGCCTATTGAAGTCTATGGCGGTTCGCCCGGTTCGCCCATTCGCGAGCATTTGCGGAAATTCGCGTTCTCCGTTCACGAACGCAAAATTTTGTGACATCACTAATTCTGACATATATAATATGAATAGTAGCTTTCACAATATTAAAGTATCATTAATGATCCCCACTAGGATCAATAAATGTAACCCAATAAGGAGAAATAAACTCATACCGTTAATTTCAGGACAAAACAAGCAATAGTATGCTAACGTATAATCAAATGTGAATAATAACTAATACAATATTAAGGTATCATTAACTAGGAGCTAGGATCAGTTATATTTAACCCAAATCAATATTGGAAGTTCAACTAACAGGTTAACTATTTATATATATCTAAAACTAGATCCAAAGGATCACAAAAATGAACTAAAAACTTTCATTTAAAACAAACTATTAATAGATATAAAAGACAAATCTAAAATATAAACAACAATATCATTTTATTAAATCATTCTTATTCGAATCTTAATGTGACGGATCCCCGGCTACCCCAGCTGGGTAGCTCCGCCAAACGGGTCCTTCCTCTGCCTGGAACAGGCTGCTATGTAGCCTGTGGTGATATTTTATCACAAGAATATTGGAATATAGCTCACAGATTTTATACCTGGCAATTCACATAGCTGGTTTTAAAGATGAAAATTCAAGTAGTTCTTTTGTCTAGTGTCTGTCTAGGTGGGACACTCCCAATGGCCTGTGAGTGGCATTTGATAGGCCACTCCCTTTTGAATTGGGGTATAAAATACTGTAACACCAGAACCTCTGTCTCTCTTTTCTTATTTTAAATGAATAAATAACCACTTTGTGGTCACCAAAATGTGGTAATTTATTAATTTAAAATATCTTTACTTTATACTAAATATAATATACTAAATCTCTATGGTGAAACCACTAAAACCAGCACAAATAAATTGTGAAATAAACTCTATGAGAGGGTCTCCATTATTTCCAAACAGTTTATTTAGGAATCAATATATGTTAATAATAAGATAAATATTTACAGATATATATATATATATACAAATCTATTTTACAGAAACACAGTCCACCTTTAATACAGGGCAACTTTACTACAAAAATCCTAATTTGTCCAATAATGCTAAAATAATCATAGGAATATACTTAGCCACATTTCCCAAAGTGTTCACCATCAGCCATCTTACTTTAAGTAAGATAAGAAAAGAGAGACAGAGGTTCTGGTATTACAGTATTTTATACCCCAATTCAAAAGGGAGTGGCCTATCAAATGCCACTTACAGGCCATTGGGAGTGTCCCACCTAGACAGACACTAGACAAAAGAACTACTTGAATATTCAACTTTAAAACCAGCTATGTGAATTGCCAGGTATAAAATCTGTGAGCTATATTCCAATATACCTGTGATAAAATGTCACCACATAGCCCATGAAAGTGATTTCTATGTAGCCCAGGAAAGTGATTCTAGCTGGAGCCCACCTAAATGACTAGACAGACTAGCATTAAGGTGAAATAAGAACTGCTTTATTGCACAGAAAACACAGCTTTTATACATTTCCTACAAATGGGGGTAGTTACTACACAAATAGAAACAAATATTATACAATGAGACAAACATCAGACAATGGTTAGTTAAACAAGATTCTAATCATATCCTGACTTACAAAAGGACAATGGATGACTCACACAACAAATGGGGGTAGTTACTAGACAATTAGAAACAAATATTATACAATGAGACAAACATCAGACAATGGTTGGTTAAACAAGATTCTAATCACATCCTGACTTACAAAAGGACAATGGATGACTCACACAACAAATGGGGGTAGTTACTACACAAATAGAAACAAATATTATACAATGAGACAAACATCAGAAAATGGTTAGTTAAACAAGATTCTAATCACATCCTGACTTACAAAAGTACAATGGATGACTCACACAATAACAGAAAGACACTTCACACCTAGACTAGATAACAACAGGGGTGAAGTTATAGGGGGTAGGGGGTAGCCTTAACTGTCTGGTATACGTGACCCTTAATATAAGCATTGCTAAGATCTAAGCAAATATGTAATAAACCCCCTAACTGTAAAGCATAACATTGCAATACATGAAGCTCTAAGGTCATAAGACACTATCTTTTTATTGGCTTGACCTATTAGTATTCTGGTCCTATCAGACGCACCCGCATTTGTGGGTGTGTATTTTCTTGAACTCCTATTGGTTGTTTGGTGGCATTTGTGTGTCACTTCAGATAGGTGGTATTGTTTTGGCCCCAACCTGATATAGTTAGCCGCTTTAGCAATTTAATCTTATTTTAGGACCATAATGTTTCAAACCAAGCATCAGCTTTTGCCTTTATGTTCAGACTTTAATAACAATATCAACACATACTTTTGTGTGATTGGACCATTCATCGGCCTCTGTGTCCAATCGTATGCAGTGTATCAGTGGGGGTACTATTATCTCGATCTTTGATTGGTCTCATGCATATACTAAATGAACACAGATGTGTATTTATAACTTAGATGCCGATCAATGGCCCAATAAGGTGTGTTATTTTGGGGGGGGGGGGGTGCTACGATTCACACTTGTAATTGGTTGTTTGTAGGTATATCTAGAGCTAGGTTGTGAAGGAATATTACAACCTGATGAAACAGCGTATGTGCTGAGAAATGCATTGTTGTGTTTCCTGTATTTTAATTGATTTTTAATAAAGTCTACATTCATTTAAATACACCTTGCTTTAAAGCCTTGGTCCGCTGATTATTGCACTAGATCTGCATCTGGGTTTGTGAGTGCAATTGATATCTGCTTTTGTCTCTTTACACTTGCATCTACAATATCACACCATTGGGCGCCTCTTTTCTTTCCTGTCCTTAGAAACCAGCATCTGTTAAAACAAAAAAAAGCTTAATAGATATTAACACTGAAAATGAGACTTAGGGGCAATCAGTAATGTAACTAGCCCTGCTAAAGGCCCATTAATATCTCATATATCTGGGTCTCTGGTTCTGTTAATGGGTGACATGCATAATACTCTGTGCCCATAACACATACATGCTAAGAGAAGAACATGGCAGAGCAAACAATAGATGTTAAAATGTCATATAATTCTAGAACATATATAGCACATAAAAAACACAGAATTAATTGTAGTAAAAGCTATGAACACATAAACAAATGACACCAGCACAGTAACTTTCCTTGTAGAAATTAGTCCTTTCAAACTTTTGAAAGATTGCAGAAAGGCACAGAATACATTTGTCATGAGTACAAAAACATTCTGTATGAATATGATAGTGTATAAGATTTCTATACAAAAAATATTGATCTTGAGGGGGCGGGGCTTGAAAGCCATATGTGTACAATTTATGGCTCCCAGGATATAAGACACTTTTTCACAATTGGCAAAAGAGATTTGGGGAAGAGGGGAAAAAATAAGCCTTTAGCGGTGTGCCTTCAAGCCAGAATGCAGTGAAGCATGTTAGAAAATATAGATGAAGCCATTCTACAAACAATACTTTCTGATTACTTAAAAGGAAATATAGATTTCATTATACACAATCCCATTAACTCTGTCACATATCCTCCCCTAGCTTAGACCTACTGGAATGAATTACCTTAGCAACAAGTGAGTGCATTCCTGAAAGACTATGAGCATTTACCTTGACTTTTCAACACAATACAGTATTTTATTAACTACTACAAAAAAAGGATAAGTAAGAGACTTTTTTAAGATTAACCTGTGTACCATTTATTTTGTAGCAAGATACTTGTTGGCCCTTTCTCAGCTTTTTTGGGGTTATCATCAACTAGTGCTTCATCCAACAGGCAAGAAACATGCTCTTGGTGATATGATAGCAACTTTCAAGTATATTAAAGGGCTTAGTAAAACTAAGCCAGTGAGTATTTTACATAAAAAGGAGAATTCAAGAACAAGGGGTTATGATCTCAAGCTGGGAAGTATATTCAGGAGTAATTTGAGGAAGCACTTCTTTACAGAAAGGGTGATTGATTCAAGGAATATACTTCCACAAGAGGTAGTAATGAGAAACACTGTGGGAGACTGTAAGAATACTTGGGACAAGCATAAGGCTATACTACGAACTAGATAAGTTTATACTGTTAGGGAAATATCGGGCAGACTTGCTGGGACAATTTCTCTTATCTGCCGTCAATATCTATGTTTCTATGTTTGAGTCTGCTCCCGGAAGGTCTCATCCTTTATCTCCTTCAGATTGATCAGGAAAATAAAATGTGCTCCAAACACTCCAGTTTCTAATGCTTTTGCAGCCACCATGAATGTCTGATTTACATGCAATGTTTCCATGTGTAGACAGCTCCAGCACAGGACTCCACGTGTTCACCTTTTCAGACAGACTAAGTGACACCCCAACTGTTTCTTTGAGACCATCCTGCAGAGCTAAATTGTGTTTCTCTTGCTGTTCTGTTGTGTATTTTGGGAGCTTTAGAACAGCCATGTAGCTTTCAAATGTTCTTAAATCTGAATCCATAATAGAAAACAGCTCGTGGGTAGTGTTTCATACTCTCAGCATGCACAGCAGGCAGAGACCTGCGGCTCTCACTCCGCCCTGCTTCTCCATACAGATACACTGAAACATTCAGCTCCTTTGTCAATCGCTACAAAATTATTGGCACACTTCACACACTCTTCCATTGGTACATTCCAAACTGGAATAAAGGGAAAAACATCTAGTGCACCCATGCAAGGGTGCTCTCCATTGTACTTGCTCATGTGTAGCATCTGGAAAGCCACTCTTGCAGCACTCAGGGTTTCCTTGATGACAGCCTCTGGAGACCCAACAAAAGGCTGAAGTCAGTGCAATTGGTGGTCCCCCAATCAGGAGCAATGCAAGTAGACTCACTCACTCAGCAGCAGGCCAACCTTCCCTCTCAGTGGTTTGCCCAAATGCCATCACATAAGCCTCTACATCATCTATAGCCACCATCTTCTGCAGGTAATTACTCACGTCAAACTCTCTGAAAACTTTTGTTACTCCCGCCGCACTCCTGGATCGTCTTTCAAACAGGCTCTGAATTTCCTGATGTATGATATGAGTGGACTTTCTCAGCAAATGATGCGCCTCCTCTTGTGTAGCTGCCAGCTTCTTTATGAGGGCATTTGTCTTTGACTTTGCACCAGTTCTTGTAAAGCTGCAACATTACAAATAAAAGAAGCTGTGTCTTTATGATTCTTATAACTTTTACTGAAAGACTAGTGCAGCAGAAGAGTATTAAAAGGTGTGCTAACCTATCATGGATATGTATGTATATATATATATATATATATATATATATATATATATATATATATATACACACCAAATAAATAACTTGCACCCAGTTTCTTCAATAAGGATGTTACCACTTTATTCACATATTGTGGTACACTTCACATCCATGTTTTTGGATGTGAAGTGTACCGCAATATGTGAATAAAGTGGTAACATCCTTATTGAAGAAATCGAGTGCAAGTTATTTCTTTGGAGTGTGTTTGGAGACTCTGCACCGGCCATTATTATACAGGGAGTGCTAAGGTTGTGTAAGAGATATATATATATATATATATATATATATATATATACTGTATATATATATATACTGTATATATATATATATATGTATGTATATATACAGTATATATATATATATATATATATATAGATACTTGCAGTATTCATCTCTCTTTAGAACATGAGCAATTGAAACACACTAAGATCTGTGCAAATGAAGATATTTGGCTCTAAAAAGCAGTCTCTTACTTCCGCATTCAGCAGTGAATGAAACAGCTGAATGCACGTCTCTAATATATATATATATATATATATATATATATATATATATATATATATATATATATATATATATAAAAATATATATATATATATATTCAATAAATTAATTAAACTGTATTACATTTAGGTTATCCTCGTTTTTAATACTTTCTTTTGTATGCCTTTTAAAGATAAAATTGCAAGTATCCTGCAAATTTCTAAAATCTTTATCTGTTTTATTTTTTTTATTTTAATTGAAAGAATATTTAGACAAGAATAAAGAGGGGGGGGCATCTGCCACCAAGAAACTCACTGAACATCAGTGAAAGTGTTTTGCTGAGAAATGCCATAGGGTAAAGTGAGTCTAGTTTCATTTAATCTGGAATTAAAATTCAGGTTAGTCATGCAGAACACTACTTTGGGGTCTATGCAAACATGAGATTCAAGGTAATCTATGGGATTTTGCTTTATACAGATCTCCATATTGCACTGTATGTACAATCTGGATTTTTGCTTTCCTTTTGTTTAAACTGCTTAAATCATTTATTTATAGTACCATTGTATTTTATACTAAGCAACTAAACTGAGGTTTCTGTGGTTAACATAGCAACAATCATAATAAAAGATTGTGTAAATGACCTGATTAAAGGGACACTGAAACCAAATGTTTTCATTTATGATTCAGATAGAGCATGACATTTTAAACAACTTTCTAATTTACTCCAAATATAATTTCTTCTTTGTTCTCTTGCTATCTGTATTTTAGAAGCAGGAATGTAACTCTTAGCAGCCAGCCCATTTTAGGTTCAGCACGATGGATAGCACTTGCTTATTGGAGGCTTACATTTACCCACCAATAAGCAAGCATAACCCAGGTTCTCAACCAAAAATGAGCCGGCTTCTATGCATCACATTCCTGCTTTTTAAATAAGGATAGCAAGAGAACGAAGACAAATTGATAACAGGAGTAAATTAAAAAGTTGCTTAAAATTGCATGCTCTATCTGAATTATGAAAGAAAAAAAATGTGGGTTTAGTGTCCCTTTATGAAGCATGATGAGAGACAGCTTGTTTTTTTCCTTATGTTAAAGTGACAAGAAACCTAGTTTTTTTTTCTTTCATGATTCAGAGAGAGGATGCAATTTTAACATTTTCCATTTCACTTCTATTATCTAATTAGTTATGTCCTCTTGGTATCTTTTTTAAAAAGCATACCTAGGTTGGCTCAGGAACTGCTGATTGGTGGCTGCACATATATGACTGATATTGGGCCAGATTACAAGTGGTGCACTATAACTTGTATCATGAGAGCTTCTTAGTGCAGTCACAATCTCCATTAAAAGTATAGGTTGTGCTAGAGCTATGTCAGCCGCGCTATACCTTTTCTGGTAAATTAGTTTTACCATGGACTTGGAATATTAAGTTGTGCACTAATGTTAGCTCAGTCCAGCAATATTAGCATGTCCCACGCTGTCATTACTGTGCCACTTGTAATCTGACCCATTATTGGCTCAGCACTATGCATTTACTATTAACAAACACAGTTTAACAACCTACAAATGTCAGGCTACAGAGCAGGGTATGATTCAAGCAACCTCAAAATGTATTGTTCTCTGTAAACAAACCTAAATAGCAAAGTAAAAAAGATAAAAAGGTGCGCTAAGAACAGCTAAAATCGTCTCATGTATGAACTTCCTTATAAAACAACTAATACAAATTGATATTTAATATACATTTAATAAAATCAATATCTATAACCACCTGTGGTCTAAAACAATCAAATAAAAATCCCATGAACACACAGGATAAAAACAATAAAGTGCCATTTCCAAAGTCCCAGATATAGGGGCATATTTATCAATGTGCGAGCGGACATGATATGAAAAAATGCGTATCATGTCTGCCCCCTGCAGATTTGCAGTCAATCGGCCGCTAGCAGGGGGTGTCAATCAGTCCAATCATATTCTGACTGCTGCTTCATAACATGTTTCCTGCGAGCCTTCAGGCTTGCCTGAAACAAGGGGCATCAAACTCCATACGGAGCTTGGTAAATCGGCCCCATAGAGTACTCTCTATATCCAAAGTTCTGTATATTCACTTTGATGGTAATATGAAAAGGACCTTATAGAGGCTTTTTAGGAGCTAATGGCCGTCCCACCGATTTCAAATAAACATATATACCACTAACTTGATTCTTGTCGGATGTCACAGTATACCTCACCACTTGTAATCTTTTGCTGTGGTTGCACTCATGCGCTGGTATCCATAGGTCTCTGACGCTGTTAGCTTTCCCATGTTTCTTCCTCGGGTATCGCTTCTGCTTCTGATGTGCGGTCACATGAGCATCTTATCCTCCAATCCGGTGTGGTCTTTGGTGTGCAAGTTTTAAAAACACTTTTTTTTTCAATACAGATCCCATGTAATTTGTAATGCTTACAGAGCAGTCTGCTTCTCCTGGGTTGATACTTGTCGTCTACGCGTTTCAGCCACAGCTGGCCTTAATCAAGACGTATCTCTTTACCCTGGAGAGTGTTCCTTTTTATACTTTTCTCATTTATTAACTGCAGTTATCATTAGCTCCACCTCTTAAAGGGATTTTTTGCTGTTTGTATTAAAGGGATTTTCACTACCATCATTATTCATGTTAACAGAAATATCATTCGGTTTTTTAGTAGATTCCATTTCTTTCAGATGGTTTTAAGAAATGAATGTCCATCATTATATAATTAGAATGTCCATTGTTTCTATATGTTTATACAATGTCTCCCATTTCTGTGTGTTTCTGATACATATACATTGTTGCATAAAAACAGCATACAAAAGTTTTTACATTTCATCACTAAAAACAGTATATTATCGTATTACCTTATATGCAGTAGAAAAATAAGTATATATATATAATTTAATTGGTAAATGTTATTATATACTGTATATTCAGTAATGGAACCATTCTATAACCAGGTTATTTTGAAAAATAAAGGATAGTAGTTTTATGATCATCTAAGCTTTTAATAACATCTAAAATTGTTCATTATTATTAATAGCAATTCCAGTAAAGGACCTCTTGATGGTTAATCCTCATTCTCTTTTTGACTTCATTAAGGATGGAAATTAATCATCAGTCTTATTTGTTATTCGTTAAAGAGACAGTATACATTCATTTGCATTCAACTGCATGTAATAGACACTACTATAAAGAATAAGATGCACAGATACTGATATAAAAATCCAGTATAAAACTGTTTAAAACTTACTTAGAAGCTCTCAGTTTAGCTCTGTTGAAAAGGCAGCTGGAAAGCCCACTGCAAGTGGGAAATAAGACACCCCCACTACCCCTTCCTTTGCATATGAAAAGACTTTTTACACAAACAGGAGCAAGCTGGAGAAGGTAGCTGAAGGTATTATCAAAAAATTTGGGGCTTGGTTAGGAGTCTGAAAATCAAAGCAATGTTATTTAAAAATAAGCAAAACTATACATTTAAAAAAAAAAAAAAACTGTAGGGGCTATATAAATTGATCATCTACAAAACATTTATGCAAAGAAAAAATTAGTGTATAATGTCCCTTTAAGGAAGGGATTCAGGTCCAATTCTGCATTTAGACCTTCTGGGGTTAAAGTACCAATTTCAAATATTAAGTTGGTCTCATGATATAGAAGTTTTTTCTCGTGATCACCCCCTCTCCAGTCCTTTTTAACCAATTTGATACCACAATATTTAAGATCTTTAGAATTTTTATTATGGCACTCCTTAAAATGTTTGGACAGTAAGTGACAATCAAACCCCTTTTTAATATTATAAAGATGTTCCCTTATCCTATCCGGTAATAACCTTTGTGTTTGCCCTAAATACTGTTTGTGGCATGGGCAATCTATTAAATACACAACACCTTTACTTGAATATCTGATTGTATCTTGAATTGGAATTTTTTACTAAATTTTTTACTGAATTTGCAGGCTACACATTTATGACAATGGAAAAAAGCCTTTAATGTCATTACCTGAGAGATCCCTGTCTCCATACATTGAATTTTTCTTAAACTCACTTGGGGCTAACTTGGGGTGTATTTTCCTGTTAGTGTGTATAAATTGTTCCCTATCTTTTTGTCTGATCTCTATTATTGTTAGATCTACCTCCTCTTCACTAAAACCTCTTTCAGGAACCTTTCTTTCAAAATTATTGATTAGGCATCATAGTCCTCTAGGGAATTGCAATTTATTTCTAATTCTTGTGAACTGGCATTTAAGGATATTCTGGACCCATTTGTCAAAATAACAACTTTCCACGTGTACATAATTATTATCAGTTTGCTTAAAATATGTCTGTTTCTTTTTTTTTTTTTTTTAAATAATCTTTTTGTGAGATTCTTGAGACATAAAAGTCAGGAAAATAACATAACAAGTACTATACATGACCAAGGAAGGTAGTTACCACGCAGTGGATACATAATTAACCGCTAAATCACTTATAACAAGTGGTAATTATACAATACTTAGTTATCAATAACTTGAGAATCTTGTTTTGTAACATATTGAATAGCATTTAACAGTGGTTAATGCGATGGCTACTCATGAGCCAATTGATACAGGAAACAATAGGGTGCTTAGAGTGATAACCACAGAAATTATACATTTATAGTGATATATTTTAGAATGAAGCAGAAATAGAATATATACAGTACTATAATAACATTGTTCTAATACACAAGACAAACCATAAGTTCTTGACACCTTCCTCTCAAACATTTGGGTGCTCCTCGAAGAGGAGAGTGATATATAGGATGAAGAAAAAGTAAAGTGGTTAAGATCTGAATTCACTGTCTTTATTTCTTGTAATAGGGTACCTCAATTTGACTAACATCAGCGGGTAAACACCGCTTAGCAGTAGGCAAAGAGAGAGAGAAAAAGAAAGGAGGTGCCAAGGTTCTAATGTAACAATGTTTCACATGCGTAATATCCTATATAGGGGGGGGGGGGGGCATTAGCAATAAGATATAAATGTAACAGTAAGAGCCCAGACCTAGGCATGGGTTTGATAATGGGGAGTGGGAGGGCGGAGTCAGCGAAGATATAATATAAGTAAATACTCAAGGACCTTAGAATTTTTGTATACAATAATGACATTATAAGATGGTAGTTCTTATTAGGCTATGTTATAAGTAAAAAGAAGAGGACATAAGTTGAATGGTCCCCTCTCCTGGGAAATGCCAGCTATAGGCAATGTGGGTAAAAGGAGTAGGAGTATGACCCGCAGGCAATAAGTACCTGCGGGAAAGGGAGGAGAGGGGTCCAACAGAAACAGGTAACTCTGTCCTAATAATATCTGTCGCATTCAGAGAACAATTATCTAGAAATATAAGTATAATACGGCTTGGAATGTATACCCTACGGGCAGCTTTGCTAACTGATGCCAACGAGACAGAGATCTATGGGGTGTAGATACGTGGCTTAGAAAATTTAATTAGGGACTGGGAATCATGACTCACAACAATGTCTCCTAGGTAGTGGGGGTGCTATGTTGTGCTGCTATGGTTTTGAGGAATATCAATATATATAAGAAGAGAGTCATAAATAAGAAGAGCATAATAAATGGAAAGTGTTACAGACTGTTCTCGCTAAACCCCTAAAATTTAACAGTCATTTAACGTAGCTATTCTCTCCAGTGAGACAGACTACTACTCTAGAGAACTAAAACAGGATAGTAATTGAACAATAATGTTACTATAATATATATTAAAAAGTGCTAACTTTTTGGTAATTAGTAGGAACCTGAAGTAGGTTGTAGACAAGTGAAGGCATATACCACACTATAGCAATCAAGGAGGGTCTCTCTTCGTGTAGTATGTAAACAATGTTAGAGGTATAACAGTGGGTAGGTATGAAAATAACTCTGTTTTAGGTAATGAGTCAATATATAACTGTGAAGAAAATGTGAATACGCAATCTAATAAAATATACCGGTGTAATATAGAGGCTTGTATCATTACTCTAGTAAAAATCAGCCTACGTAAAATATGCGTATGTTAGCAGCCATGTTAATGTTAGAGATTCACATTGTTATAGAGGTATTAAAAAAATATTGCCTTATTTGCAGAGTCTGTAATAGAGAAGTAATTTAACCAACAAACCATAACCAGCATGAATATAAAACATATTGAACAATACAGTCTTCTACCCTGCAGTTTAGGCTAACATGAGGGAAGGTATAAACTATTATAATACATTTATAGGGTATTAAGGACATCTGGGAAATAGTTAGCTTTCACCAGCCTCACTTCTTCTGTTGATAAAACATTAAAGTAGGAAATTGTATTCAGGGTTATCATTAAAGCACCCAGATATCCGCTACCACAGGGGTCTTATCAGAGTGTTACATTACTTAGAGGGATCATGATCATGTCCAAGAGTCCAATAAGTACATAGAGGACACGGATGCACACTGGACTACCTCCATGGAATCTTAACGATTAGCTATAGAAAAGAACTTACACATAGCAGGAACAAAACATTATGTACAATAAGGGTAAGATAACATTATAAATAATCAACTTAAAGTCACATGTTTAAGGTGGAATATGATCCGGTTAACCCTGCAGCATGTCTCATTGCAAGGTTCCACTATCAGTCAGATTGCCTGCAACATGTCCCATAGATCGATATTCGGCCCTCTCTTGAAAAAATTCTAATCTGCTCAGTATCTGCACAGCTGGGGGAAAGTGGAACACTCTCCTGAGCTCCGTTCAAAATAAGGGTAGTGGTTTTAAATACCGGTATGATCCCGAGGCCGTGTAGTTCCCTTTCTGGTGCCAGAATCAGTTTCCTCATTGAAGGTTAGATGATTTTGGTGTGCTCCAGGAATCAGATTTTTCACCACCGGTATATAGAGAAGTAGGTCCAACATGTGAACTGTTGTACACTGGCTCCTACGGAATCTGCTCAAAGCGCTCAAACACATGTCTTCCACAACAGTCACCATTTCCACAACAAACATCTGCGGTCCCTATACATGGGAAGTTCCTAATCTCGAGGGTAGCTGGGCTGTCTTTAAGGGGCTCTAAAGTCCAAAGACAGACCTTATTTCTTGTCTCAACTCATAGTATTGAGTATCAAGTCTGCTGATTAACTCGCATATAGCACTAGATATCTGTGTCTCCATGGCGTATGAAGGAGTAATTGTAGATGTCGCTCTGTAAGTAACACCGGACAGCGAGAAGCCCCATTTCAGCGTGCTTCAGGGTAGTTGGAAAGTTTTCACCTGTTACGGGTCCGGCTCTGGCTATCTATTGAGGAGGGTTTCAGTGTGTTGTACAGTATAGACAAATTTGACCCTTCTCATGGGTATCTGTTAGCGGTGCCCAACTCAGCATTTACTCTGATCACCAAATGGTCTAAAAAAAATGGCCGCCCCTCTTCAGAGTCACATTACTTCGGTCCTCCTATTCAGGTTGCTGTACATAAAGCACTTGCCTCTCAATCATTGGCTACAGTTCTATGATATGTTAGTTAATATTGAGCAGTCATCTTGTTAATTTCACAACTTGCAAGAGCAGAGCTCTCTCAGTTTGCAACCGTTCAGGTGCCTGGCTTGCTCCGCCCCCCAAAATATGTCTGTTTTTAATTAATTATCCTTTATACTAATTTCAAATTCCAGAATGAGTATTTTATCTTTACTGATTTCACTTGTAAAGGAAAGACCCACATCATTTTTATTAAGGTCCTCCAAAAATAGATCTAATAGTTCTCTATCCCCTTTCCACAATATGAAGATGTCATCAATATATATTTTATAGGACACTAAGTTCACGCTCCATGGGCTGTTGAAAATAAAATTCTCTTCAGACTAACCCATGAACAGATTTGCATAGCTGGGTGTGAACTTGGTAATAATTTTTATCTATATTGGAATATCATTTTGTTCCTTTGCTGTGACATTGCCGGAAGTCCAATTTTGATAGAGTAAGTTACTACTTTAATTATAACAGATTATACATATTTTTCACTGGAGTTTTTTTTCTTGCTCTCAGTTTGTTAAACCACTATTGTTACAAGACATCTGTGGATCACTGCTACTAGACATCTGTGTGGCATACTCCAGACAAGCAGATATCATGCAACTTATGGAGTGAGTATATTGCACTCTTATTAATTGGCTTTTACATACACACCAAGCCCTTTTCTCTTTATTATCAGAAGGATTATTATACATCCAGCCTGAGTTTAATACTAAAGATATGTGCCATCTACTACTTAAATTCTACCTTAACCACAGTCCCTGGGGAGAGACTGAAAGAAGGCAGCGGTCTAACCACAAGGAGAGTATTAGTTCTCAATCCATTTGTAACAGATTGTTGTTTTTTACCATCTTACAATATGTGTACATTGTTTCCTCTCTATCTGAATCATGAAAGAAAAATATGGCTCATATCCTCTTCCACCTTAAAAACATCGCTAAAATTAGACATTTCCTTACACAAGACACAACAAAGATTTTAATCCACTGTCTCATCCTTTTGACTACAGAAACTCTATCCTCTCTGGTCTCCCTAGCTGCCACCTAGCTCCTTTACAATCCATAATGAATGCCTCTGCCATGCTCATCTTCCTTGCACGTCGCTCTTCATCTGCCGCACCTCTCTGCCAATCCCTTCACTGGCTTCTTCTTACCTCCATGATTAAATACAAAATTTTCACTCTGACACACAAACCCCTCAATTGCACTGTTTCCCCCTACATCTCAGACCTTGTCTCCAGATACTCTCCCTCCTGTCCCCTTCGCTCCACTCATGATCTCCTACTCTCCTCCTCTCTTGTTACCTTCTCACATTCCCGTCTACAAGATTTCTCCAGATTTTCTCCAATTTTATGGAACTCTCTGCCTCGCTCCACAAGACTCTCCCCTAGTTTTAAAAGCTCCAAGTGCTCCCTAAAGACTCTACTATTCAGGGACACTTACAACCTACACTAACTTTCCTATCTCCCCTGCTATCCCCTAAAACCCCATAACATTTAAGCCTATGAGCCCAGCTGTTTGTAGTTCACCTTCACAAGAGCCGACTACAACAGTGCAACTCTCAGCAGGACCCTCTCTCCCCATTTGATCCCTGTAATTATTTTTATATACCACCTATGTTAATAGCACTGCAGAACCTGTTGGCGCCCTACAAATACCTGATAATAATAATAATAATATCCCTTTAAGAAAAGCATGCAAGATGGAAAGTTATGGCTGTGATATAATTCAGCAGCAATATACAGGCTTTTCTCACTTTAATGATATCTTTCATAAGAGCAAACATTTGAATGTTATCTCAACATATTTCAGGAAAAGCTAAATAAGTTTAGAGAATGAGATTAATGTAATATACATTTATTAGAAAAATAACACAAAGAGTAAACTATTTAAATTAACATAAAACTGCAAAAATGTGTTCGATCATGTTCTTATAGAAGTGTTGCATGCCTATACTTATTTATTTAACTCATGCAAAGAGTGTTAAATGCATAGTTAAAGTAAACTCCAGTACAGCAGTGCACTGCTGATCCAGAACTTAACATGGGTCAGAGAGCCAATCACAAGCAGCATACATGTGTAGCCAGTAATCACTGGTTCTGTTACACTTAGGAGTAGAGGTTTATTTATGCTTTGAAGCTGACCTCAACTATCTGTTTAAATCCTTTGTGGAAGAGATAGGTTTGTCAAATTTCTGCTTTAAAAGAGGACCCTTGTAAAAAATAAATATATGCCTGTGGCCTTTTAAAGAAAATGTTCAGTTTAAAGAACCCTGAATCATGCATTTTTATAACATAGTAGATGAGATGAGGTTGAAAAAAGACAGAAGTCCATTGAGTTCAACTATGCCCAATCCGTGCTTTCACAGAAGAGAGCTTTCCTGTAGTTTGACCCCATCCAAAAGACAGTACAGCCCCCAAAATACCAGGCAATTCTAATCTGAACAAAAGATTTGTACGGCTAACCCCAGACATACGTTTTGGATTATTTACATATACCTATATATCTATTCCTATAGATATATAGGTAAAGTTATGTATTTCACATTAACATTATCATATACAATATATATATATATATATATATATATATATATATATACATATATATATATATATATATATATATATATATAAAGAACATAGGAATGTAAAAAATGCATAACATGCATCAGGGTTCGTAATTTAAGTCCAACAGGTTACACACATGAAGAATTGCTAACTTCATTGTGCATTTTTGAAATATTAAATATTAAATATTGAAAAATATTAATAAAAATTATTATACACACTGTAATATATATATATATATATATATATATATATATATATATATATATATATATATACATATAGAGCTCTATGTACTAAGCAGTCAGTTTGATTTTTGTGTCAAATTTCGCTTCTTTATCCACGCACAGATCAAAACTCACATGTACTAATCAGTCAATCATGCATAAATCAGCAGTTTTTTACTTCCATAAACTACCGCTACTACTCGATCTGACTTGTTTTTTTTCAACAAAAAGACCTCACTCACAATTATTCATAATTGCTAAACAATCAACTTATCCGCTCACAACATTTTACGTGCCAGAGTCGTGCAAAACCCCTTGCCACCATTTAGGTGGAGAGCACAATAAAAAGCAATAGACGGTCTTAGACTGACGCCAGAGTAGAGCTCCTTAATCCAAATTGTGAAAGTAGTGTATTACTTACATTTTTGTCAAGTTGTCAGTGATGGAGTCACTTCTTAATTTGTTCATGCTTCGATCCATCCAAATTCAAAGTAGAAAGCAGATTCAAGAAGCTCCTGTGGATGATGACAGAAGAAGGAGAAGAAAAGTACCAAACGTTTTCCTCCCAAGAGTGGGTTTACATGACCTTTCTGACAGACAAATTGGTCAACAATTTCGGATAGATAGAGATTCCATTATTACTCTGTACAACGATATCTCCCAATATCTGGAGCCAATGACAGCGTGATCATGGGCCATTCCCGAACTACTAAATCTGTTGGCGGCATTACATTTTTTTTTGCAACTGGTTCATTTCAGGCGGTTTCAAGGGTCATCATCGGAATTAGTCAGTATGCTTTTTCACGTCACCTTTCCAAGGTAATTGACACACTGATGGTTGTATTTCTGCGTTACGTTTGTCTCCCATCTGTCCAAGAAGAGTGGCAATCAGTCAATTTCTACAGGATGGCAGGGATGCCAAATGTACTTGGTGCAATTGACTGTACTCATATTGCTGTTAGACCAACACGTGACCGTGAAGAGGTGTTTAGGAACAGAAAGCATTATCACTCTTTAAATGTCCAGATGGTGTGTGACCCCAATATGGAAATTATAAGCATACGTTCCAATTTTTCTGGGTCTTGTCATGACTCATACATTCTTAAGCAGACTGGATTGTACAGTAAATTTGAGAACAGAGATATGCATGAGAGATGGTTGTTAGGTAAGCTATTGCAACAAAATGCTTAATTAAAAATATTTAAATTTGCCTACTTTGTCGCGAATTTATGTGAAAATTGTAAAAGACTTTCTATTCTAAAATATGTAATTTAAAAAAAAAAGAAAATATGAAAAACAGCAATGCAGGTAGACGTGGATTAGAAAAAGAGAGAGAGATAGAAAAGAAAGAAAGAAAGAAAGAAAGAAAAATGAAGAAGGATAGAGATAGAAAAAAAGAGAGATTGATATATTTTTTGTGAGGAAAAGAAAATAGAGGAAAGACATAAGGGATAGAAAAAGAGAGAAACTAAAGTGAAGAAATAGAGAGTTAGAGAAAAAAAAATATTTTGAGAGATAGAGAGAAATATTATTGAAGAAAGAGATGAGAGAGAGATAAATATATATATATATATATATATATATATATATATATAGAGAGAGAGATAATGAAATTTGAAGAGAGAGATGAGAGAGAGAGAAAGATAGAAAGATTAAACAAAGAAAGAGATAGAGAAAAAAGAGAGAATTATATATTAAGAGAGAGAGAAAGCGAACTGAAGAAAGAGATGAGAGAGAGAGAAAAAGACATAAAGATAATTCAAGAAAGAGAGAGATAGAAAAAAAATCATAGTGATGTATTGTGAATGACAGAAATAAATTTGAATAAAGGGATGAGAAAAAGATAAATAGAGAGATAGAGAGAGAGAGTAAGAGAGATTAGAAGAAAGAGGAGAGAGCGAGATAAAAAGAGAGAATGACACTAGAAGAAAGAGAGAGATATAGAAAAAAGAGTGAATGATATATTGAGAGATAGAGAAAAAGAGAAAGAGAGAAAGAAGAATGAAGAAAGATAGAGATAGAAAAAAAAGAGAGATTGATATATTTTTTGCGAGGAAAAGAAAATAGAGGAAAGACATAAGAGATAGAAAAAGAGAGAAACTAAACTGAAGAAATAGAGAGTTAGAGAAAAAAATATTTTGAGAGATAGAGAAAGAAATATAATTGAAGAAAGAGATGAGAGAGATACATATATACAGTATATATATATATATATATATATATATATATATAGAGAGAGAGAGAGAGAGAGAGAGAGAGAGAGAATGAAATTTGAAGAGAGAGATGTGAGAGAGAAAGATAGAAAGAAAATGAAACAAAAAAAGAGATAGAGGAAAAAGAGAGAATGATATATTGAGAGAGAGAGAGAGAGAGAGAGAGAGAGAGAAAGTGAACTGAAGAAAGAGATGAGAGAGAGAAAAATAGATAAAGAAAATTCAAGAAAGAGAGAGATAGAGAAAAAAAAATGATATTGATATATTGTGAATGACAGAAATAAAATTGAATAAAGACATGAGAGAAAGATAAATAGAGAGAGAGAGAGATTAGAAGAAAGAGGTGAGAGAGAGATAAAAAGAGAGAATGACAATAGAAGAAAGAAAGAGATATAGAGAAAGAGTGAATGATATATTGAGAGAGAAAAAGAGAGAGAGAGCATACTAAAGAACGAGATGAGAGAGAGAAAAAGAGAGAGAGAGAGAGAGAGAGAGAGAGAAAGCAAACTGAAGAAAGAGATACGAGACAGAAAAAGAGAGAAAGCAAAATGAAGAAAGAGATGAGATAGAGAAAAAGAGAAAATTGAATAAAAAGAGAGAGTGATATATTGTGAGAGGGTGAAAGAGAGAAGTAAAATTGAAGAAAGAGAAAAGAGAGAGAGAGAAATAGAGATAAAGAAAATTGAAGAAGGAGAGAGATAGAGAAAAAAAAGATTGTGATATATTATGAGAGACAGGTAGAAAACTGAAGAAAGAGATGAGAGAAAAATAAATAGAGAGATAGAAAGAGAGAGAGAGAGAGAGAGATTAGAAGAAAGAGGTGAGAGAGAGAAAAGAGAGAATGAAAATAGAAGAAAGAGAGAGATATAGAAAAAAGAGAGAATGATATATTGAGAGAGAGAGAGATTGAGAAAAAGAGAAAGAAAAATAAAGAAAGATGAGAGAGCAAAAGAGAGAGTAAGAAAGCATACTTAAGAAAGAGAGAGAGAGAGAAAGCAAACTGAAGAAAGAGATGAGAGAGAGAAAGAGAGAGAGAGAGAAAGCATACTAAAGAAAAAGATGAGAGAGAGAAAAAGAGAGAGAAAGCAAACTGATGAAAGAGATGAGAAAGAGAGAAAAAGACAGAGAGAGAAAGCAAACTGAAGAAAGGGATGATAGAGATAAAAAGAGAGAAAGAAGATTGAAGAAAAAGAGAAAGATACATAAAAAAGAGAGTGATATATTGTGAGAGAAAGAGTGAAAGAGAGAAGGAAAATTAAAGAAAGAGAAGAGAAAGAAATAGAGAGAAAGAAAATTGAAGAAAGAGAGAGAGAGAAAAAAATAAATATTGATATTGTGAGAGAGAGAAAGAAAATTGAAGAAAAAGGATGAGAGATATAAAAAAAGTGAGAGAAAGATAAAGAAAGTGATATAAAAAATAGAGAAAGATACAGCTCCAGATAAAATGAGACAAAGATAACGATAGATAAAGAGAGAAAGGGATTTAAAATGACATATAGAAAGAGAGAGAGAAAGAAGAATTAAGAGAGAGAGAAAAGTTTAGAAAAACATTAAAAAAAGAAAGAGAAAGAGAGAAAATGTAAAATAGAAAAAAAAATTGAAATAGAGAGAGAAGAAGAGGGGGAGGAGAGATAAATATTGATATAGATAGATTTTGGATGGTAATTGATGGCCTCACACTTTAGTATATAGAAAAACAAACAAATAAGAAATAATAAACATAGAGAAATATAGAGATTGGGAGAATAAAATAAAGATATATCATTGAGAAATATGGTTTGAGAGAGACTGAGATAAAGATTGAAAGAGAGATTGATAGAGACAGAAAGATATATTTATTACAGAGATAGAAAGTGTGCTATAGAAAGATAAAAGAGAGATCATATAAGGAGAAGAAAATAGACAGAGAAAAAGCAATAAAGAAAGTGATAGATATTAGAGAGTGAGAGAGATAAAAAAAATAAAATCAGAAAAGGATAGATAATAAAAGGAAAAAATGGATATTATAGAAAGCAAAATAGAGACACCGAGATAGAGAAGAGAGTGAGATAAAATAAAAAATTCCATAGGGAAAGAAAGATGTAACATACCTTCAAATAAAGATTGAGAGGTGTTGGTAAGCATTCTTTGAAAAATCCCCCCAACATCAGCTGTTAGACATAAATAATAATAATCTAATTACATTTTACTTAAAAAAATTTCATACACTTTTACTAAAAAAATATTTGTTTTCTTTTCTTAAAAATAACTTAGAAAAGGTAATATCGTTGAAAAAAAAAATCAATTACAACTTATCCAGAATTATTAGATACACAGACAAAAATAATTCTTTTTTCTAGGGATTGGTGATTACAAACAAGCTTTTATATAAAGAGATTCATGGAAGTGATTATAACACATCCATATATAACAAATTCTAGGGACACTTTGAAAAGGTTGATAACACAGGCTTAATACAGTCGAGTGACAAATTAGTCTAGACAAGGATCCCATGTGAACTAAAAATTAAAAATGTTTGCCAACAGAGGCTTTCATACAAGCTAATGAATAAAAATATCAATTACATTGATATTCATTTGATGTTGAGATATATATATATATATATATATATATATATATATATATATATATATATATATATATATATATATATATATTATAAAACTAGGTGTATAAACATTACTATTGTTTTGATAACAATAAGACATCTATTTTATATGATTGTAATGCAGGTATATTACCTGACCCTCTTCCAACTCCTATATCTGGAGTGCTGCTTCTGATATCTGGGAAGGTATCAGCAGAAGACAAACTGTGACTTGCAGTTGAAGTGTATCTAATGTATTGTCCATGTGCACTACTTGTAGAAGGCCTTGAACTCGAGGTAGATGCAATAGGTCCAGAAATTTGGGAAGTGGCATGCAGATCAGATGACTTTCTGACCGTCTGTTCTTGTGGTGCTGTTATTTGCATAGGAAATTAGTACATCTAGGCAAGTATCCCCGCTTGCTTTTCCCCAGAAATTCTTAATATACAATGTTTCCAATGCACAAGAGATATGTGGGTAAGATATGGAAATTAGATATGCAAATTCTCAGTTTTTTTGCTTCAAAAATACTGTTTTGACACAGCGATGCTTTTAAACAGGATTATGACAGCAAACCAGAAATCACTCACTAGACAAGCCTGTTTCGTTCTTTTTGGAACTCATCAGTTGGAGATAGATTTCTGGTTCAGTTTTTTTTCTTATGTCGCTGTCACAGTCTTCGGCGACTGCGACTATAAAGTCTGGACCTAGCCGCTGTATTAACTTTTTCTCATAATCGGTTAGATCAGCTACATAGGCTGGGCCTCCACCAGTACCCCTTGCAGAATTCTTCTCCTTAGTCAATTTCTGTTTGGCGAAGCATTTAATGTCATTGAAACGCTTTTTAATTTGGTCAATATCCTTTTTCCAGGACCCTGGGCACTTCCAGCATAGCTGATATTTTTCCAAATCGACTTCTTGCGACATTTAGGTGTCTGCCTCATGCGAAATCCAAAAAGAAAATTGTATGATTCCAGGATCATGTCAACAAGGACGACATTCTGCTGATGGGAAAATTGATATTGCTTGGCTTTTGCAGGCTGAGAATCGGATGCAGAAGAAGCCATGTTATACGGAGTAAACCGATTACACAAATAACTTCTTTCAAAAAAGTTATTCTAATTGCAAACCACCTGACAAAACTTGTTTTCATAACAGGCTTAATTGCACTTCCCATGACTGTGACATCTCTGACACCTTGTAGGTCATGTGTGGCAAAAAAATTAGTTTATACTTCGCCAGACAGTTTAGTACATTGGAAAAATCGTGGTGAGTAATGCGTCAAATTTATCAATCATCCGCAATAGCTCACAACGGATTAGACGCTACATTTTCAGAGGTGTTTTTTAGTACATACAAGTACCAGGCTTCATTTAGCTCGCAGCGAGCAAAAGCAAGTTTATCCGAGTTTATCTGATTGTCAACCAGCGAAACAATTGACGCTTTAGTGCATGGAGCCTATAGTTTATAGATTATTTAGAATATTTTTTAATATCTTATATTTAATATTTCAGTAACACGCATTAAAGTTAGCAATTCTTCATACATGTAACCAGACCATGATAGACGTATATCACAAACCCAGATGCACATTACGCATATTTTACATTCCTATGTTCTTCACATAGAAAATAATGAATGTTTTATTATATATATATATATATATATATATATGACAATGTTAATGTCAAATAAATATCCATACCTATATATCTATAGGAATAGATGTACAGGTATAGGTATATTCATAAATATATAGGAAGATATATTTATAATAAAAAGTACATTGTTCTGTACGTGAAGAACATTGGAATTTTAAATATAAATAACTCATTTTGGATAAGCGTGCATGGTAGTTGTTAGATTTTTTTCTTCTGCACTCTACATTTATTTCTATATAGAAGTTAACATGGTCGCAATATTTGGTTAGCGCGTATCGGGTTACGCTTACGCGCAAGCTTTGTATTTTCCACTTGTAATATGCGCTCTACCCGACATGCAAAAAAACCTCCATCTAGCTACATTTACTCTTGATCGGGAGCGCTAAATAGTAGAGAGGTGCATTCATTTTTCGGAGGAATGGACTAGTGTCAATAATAATTTTTTTACTTTAATTTTTTTTAAGGGTTTAATATTTTCCTTGGTGGATTCTGCATGCTCTGGAGAGCACATCACTGTAAGCATTAAAACTACAGGTACATTTTTTACAAAAAACAAATTGAAAGTTTAACGAAAATTTTGAATTTGCTTTGTTTTAATCTAAACGAATAGTGCAACGAATATTCTGATTTTTTTTTTTCCGAAAAATTTTCTGGGTTGCACATATCTAATATTGTAATTTAGCCCTTAAATGGACAATAGTCAAAATTAAACTTTTATGATTCAGATAGGGCATGCAATTTTAAACATCTTTCCAATTTACTTACTCCAATTTACATCCTTCAAATTTGCTTTGATCTCTTGGTATTCTTTTTTGAAAGCTAATCCTAGGTTGGTTCAAACTGATTTCTAAACTGTTGAAAACTGCCTGCATTTTGACAGTTTTTGACAGTTAGACAGTGCTAGTTCATGTGTGCCATATGCATGGAGTCAGCACTGATTGGCTAAAAGCAAGTCTGTCAAAAGAACTGAGATACGGTGTGCAGAGGCTTAGATACAAGGTAATCACAGAGGTAAAAAGTATATTAATATAATAGTGTTGATTATGCATAACTGGGGTATGGGCAATAAAGGGATTATCTATCCTTTCTAAACAATAAACATTCAGGAGTGGGCTATCCCTTTAAGTATAGAGACCTTCACTATAGGTAGGGATACAACAGGCAAAATCAGTAATTTTAATGGGCAATATAATGGTGAAGGAGAAATTTGTAAAGAATTGAATACAGGTAAACTGGATCAATGGAAATAAATTAAAGGGGATATGCATTTAGGGTACACTGCCCCTTTAACTAGGGGAAACTGGTATATATTTACTAATTGCTTTTTATATAAGATTAGTTTATAAATAATATCCTGTTAATGAATACAACTTTGATAATGAATTGAAATATTGTTGGGGTGGGGTCCCACTGAAAAGTAAAAGGATGGGTTCTCGCATTGTAAGTAAACATATATAAATTAAAATAATACAAAACTGAGACTTCTGATTGATTTACTTGATACTAAATTTAAAAATGTTGAATCCTTTACTAAAAAATACTCATAATGAGCTGTGATGTCTTACACAGCATGACATCAAGGCATATAAACATTTTATAAGGAAGTTTATTAGTGATAGAATAATTTTGCTTTTGTACCTGTAATTGAGTATAAAAGTAATATTTAACTGAATTATTAAATGAAGCAATATTTTTTCCTATTCTAATCAACAATAAATTTACATATGACATCTAAGTGGAGTAATAAATTAACAGAGCTCCAAACTGTCCAGCATATTGCTGAATGAGCATGGTTTGGGAGTTTGTACTTCTTCAGAGATTTCTTGCCCCCACCTGTTCATGCTCTGCCCAATAATTTCCATGTCCTTGTTGTCATGGTACAATCGACATAACACACAAATGCAGGGAAGTATAAACAAAGAACAATGTTCTACTAGCAACAGTGTTTACTCATTTATATATTTTATATCATTGCAATGATCACTAAACACTAGCACTACAGTAAAATGTACCATTATTATTACCATCATAAACAAAATATCAATAATACATGACGTATATGCTACTGTAATGTTAGACATATATCATATTAAATCACAGTGCTATTGACAAAGCACTTCCAATATCATCTGCATATGTTTCAGCTTAAAATTGTGCAAAAAATTAAAAATGATTAAAGTTGTTAATTTTAAATGAAAACAGCTAAGTTTGGTGAAATCTGCCATTGTTATTGATGTTTATTTTTAGTAACATTAGCACACAACAACAATCAGGGAAGAAATATAAGATAGACCACTACTGAATTGAAAGAGTTTTCATTCTAAAATGTCCATGCAAAAAAAGTTACAGAGGCAAAACCTAGCATGTGTTTAAGGAGCACATAGAATTTTGCAGATCACATATTGTAGTAGTTTATGAGGATAAGCACTTTGAACATATTGTGGTGAGATATTGCATGGAGAATGATTATTCTGTCTTAGGTGTTCTTCAAAAGATTAGGCTCTTGTACTAAACGCAGGTTGGACTGTCACTTTCTGATATATTACCATTCAGTAGACAGATCCTCAGAGCAGTGGCAGGGAGTTGAGAAACAGTGACCTGGGAATTTGGATCCTAGACAATTACTGTTTGTAGAGACGTGCTGAATACAGAAACAAACATGAGAACTAAAGAAAATTCCATAGATTGAAGAATAAATATAACTAAATAGATGTATAACAGGGTATATTGCACCGTAAGGGAGTAACACATATTTGTTATTTGCTAATTTCTATTTAAAAAACAAAACAACAACACATAATCATCATAGATTAGTTTAATTGCTCGTTGTGTGGTATTCTTTAACAATGTTTCTTAGACAAGCACAATTTTTGGAGTGACCATAATATATTCTGTATAAATATATTTTTTTAATTTGCTTTATATTACAGTCTAGTGGCCCTATGTATTAACAGATTAGGATTTTAGTCAGGAAACCTGTCTGTCTGAGCTTAGGGCTTGCAGTGCAGCATTGTACCACTTATATTTATTTTTGCACAAACATTTGCTTGTTGAAATCTGCTCCTTGCTTTTTTTTTTTTCAATATTTTATTTAAATCCTTTCCAGAATACAATTTCGTTCAACACAATGATTTAAAACAGATACAAACATTATGAGAAGCTGAGAAGTACATAATAAACAAGATGATTTGAGCCTTATATTCTCAGGCATATTTGATTCTCAAAACAAAAAAAAGAAAACAATAAATTATACTTTACGGATTCTGAATTGGAATTCTTTTCTGGTTTTTCTTTTTTTTTCCCTCCTCCCTCTATTTCCCCCCCCCCCCCTCTATTCCTTCCCCTGTCCCTCTATTAACGCATGAAAAAAAAAAGAAAACAGCAACAACAACAAAAAAAAAAAGAGTTATTATTACCACATACCAAGCATAACCAGTTCTGAGTTCCTAAAGGGGTATATCAGGAACTCAACTTCACTAGATGGTAAATTTTTAATAAACAGTGACCATTTCAAGAATAGTTTTCTAATATCTCGCTCATTATTTGGGTCTGTATCAATTTGTTCCATTATATATTGTTTTTTTAGATAATTTTTAGTTTCAGCTATGCTAGGAATTGTTCTCTGTTTCCATTTACTAAAAATAAGATGTCTAGCTGCCAATATGGTCATATTGATAATTTTCTTATTATTTCCTTCGTTATGATGATATAAAAAAACTATTATTTTCAATGACAAAATTATACGAGAAGGAGCTATTATTTTATTCAGCCTGAATTGAATCTTGAACCAAAAATTTCTAATTTTTGGGCTGGCGCATAACATGTGCTGGAGGTCTGCCATCTGGAGAGAACAATTTGGGCAGGAAATGAAACTACTACTCCCACATCTATATCCTTTTTCAGGGGTAAAGTAAGTCATGTATAGCAATTTAAGATGAGATTCCCTCCAGGAAGAGGAGAGAGTGACACGAGCAGTCTCTTGTATTGATAAATAGAACAATGGGGGATCTAAAGGTTGTTTGATCAGAGCACTCCACTTATTCTGAGTTGCCTCAACATTTTTTGCTCCCTTTACTGATACCATCATATGGTATCCAGGTGCAATTGACATGCGTCCCAGTTTGGCGACAGCAAGCCAGTTTCCAAGACACTCTAGGGACCAATTCCATCCATATTCATGAGTAAGTTTTAAAGCATAGTGTCTTGCCTGGAGATAAGCAAAAAAGTTTTTATATGGTATATTAAATTCTAATCTCAAAATTTCAAATGATTTAACACATCTTCTTTCAAAATCAAGAATCTAGAAAAAACAAGGAAAGAGGCGCCGTATGTGTGAATCTGCAACAACCAGTTCCAAAGATAGAGCAAGTGCAGGGTACTCACAATATGGGAAGGCACTCAGATGTGCCTGTAGATGCAGGCTGGTATTTGCAGCAAACCAGCTGGCTGTACAGGGCACTTTAGAGTCCAAGGATGGAGATCTGTGTGTCTCAGCAGGCTGTGGATTAGGAATCCAGCAGTGTAGCGCACAGGGGCTAGGTGCAAACAAAAGCACACAACTGTGTGAATCTGTAAGATTACAATGATTAATCTAACACCTGTGCAGGGTACTCACATTTGGTAGCGGCACTCAAATGTGCCAGTGGAGGCAGACTGGTTTTCACAGCAAACCAGCTGGCTGTAAAGGATGTATAACAAGATATTCCACAGCAGACAGGAACAACAGGTAGCTCAGCAGACAGGAACAACAGGTAGCTCAGAGTATATAATAATCAGCGGTAATGAGGATATATACATTTAAAAGATGTTTTAATAGTAATGATAAAAACAATCATAAAATATATATATATATATCACTCATGTATCATAAGTAAAAAACATGCAACGCGTTTCTCGGTATACACCATTTCATCAGGCATGTAATATGTTCTGAATACACATCTTAAATAAGCCTGAGCTACCTGTATACTGCCCCACCCAAAAAACAATAAAAAACAATCACAATGGCCCTTTGTTTAATTGCTCTTTAGTTGGAACACCTGAACACTTCTCATAGGTTCCCCTTCTGTATGCCCCAATTAGCAATTAAATTGGTTAATAACATGCCCCTGTGGGAAAAATATAATAGATAGATTAAAAATATATATACACACACCCCCCAATGGGAAAGATTTTAAAAGCATCTAAAGTCTTATTATGGATACACAGTTAACTAACTGCACATATCTAGATAAATGTACCAATATTCCAACTAGTGTTTAACACACTTTCCTAACTTGAATAAAGCACCCTGCTGCTATATTTGCTATACGAGCACTTGTACAGCTTAAGTTTTCATACACTCCCATATATATTCTTGTAACCAGATTATTCTATTATATGCCAGGTATAGAAACAAAATCCTTCCACATCTAGTACACTGAATTTTACCTTGAAATTGTTTTATAGACACTTTGTCAGAGTGATCGAGTAAAGTGTGGGATATTCGCTAACCATATAGCGTCTGACGTGTGATCCGGTGATAGGCTCACTTGCCCCCGACATCCGGCCAATCAATGGCCTCGAAAGTCTTACGCCCCTATAATCACACACATTTGGCGTTTACAGATTCCCAGCTATAATTAGAAAAAGTCCAACACATTTCCCCACATCAGCGGCGCACAGCGCACCCACATCAAACTCAAAGTCTGTCGCCGCCATCACATACACCAGTCCACTGAAGCCCATAGATCTCCACCCCCACAACACATCTGCAACTGGCCACTCCTCCTCCTCTCCTCGTAACAAACCAAAATTAGACAACTAGCGTCTAAATCCCTGTGATTGGTCCGATGACCGTCCCTATTCCTACCAGAAAAAACCCCACAGCAATCGTCCCTATCTCAATCCACCAATTAATAACAGTGGTGCTGACCCGTAGTATATACTATGTTCCTAACCGAAACAAATGCAGTTGGTAGATAGTATACAGTCACGGCACATATGTATATCTACCCAATCCCTAACATCCACAGTGCAGTACTTTATGACTGCTGCTCCATTATATTGAATTCAACTGATAAGCTCATATTCTTTACAGTTGACGGAAGAATAACTACCATTTATAATCATGACTATATTGTGCCAATGTTGAAAACATAATTACCCCATTCCACATAAAACGATTTGTCATAATAATACCAAAAATCTATATAGTATCTTGTATCAAAAATATTGAAACAAGATGCCAGAAAAAAATTGACCCTATGTATCATATATACTAAAATTATATAGACAAGAGTGTGATAACCATAGTCACTCTAATTACCAAACTACTATACCCAAAAATAAATGTAAATCTATGAAAATAATAACTTATACCCATAATTACTACTGTGAAACAAATACTACACCAGTGGTACCCTAATAGATTGCCCATAATGAGCCAAAGTGATGGGCTCTATATAATAGTAAATGCCAACCCTGTTCCTGGTTGGAATACGAAATAACACTAAGATGGTCATAAAACCAATGCTTATCCAAAATAAATAAATATAAACAATAAAATAAGTGATAACTGTGCTATATTGATGTATTCAATAATGATATACACTTCTAATATTAATATACAATCCTAATGAATATCCTAATAGTGATATAACTATGTGTATCCATAATAATAATTTATACTAAACTGGCAATGTGCCATGTGGCCCATATAATAGTTATAAATAATAATTATACTAAACTCGCCATATAATGAGTTAGCTCAAATATATTTAAATATATAGAGAAGTGGACAGATGGCAACAGTCAATTAAACTCCAGTTTACAGAAATATGTGTTGTATCAACCATGTCACCCCCAAAGTGGTCATAACATCATGATTCCCAATAACAATTCCCAATACCAATATGATTAGTCAATCCTACCCTGATATAAGCTAAGACATCCTCCACAGATATTCATGTAATACATAAGTGGCACTCTCACAGGAGTATGGCTCTCAAAGGAAACTAGCAGTATCTATCACTTCATTAAGACCTAATGGAAATAAAGTTTTAAATTTATATATCCAATAGGTCTCTCTTTGTCTAAGTCGTGAGAACCTATTGTATGAACTGCTAGATGGAATACTTTCTAATGGGGTGATTTTGATATTACATTTCCCTGCAATATGTTCCTGACAAACATGCCTGGGTACACTGTGTTTTAAAGATTTATTCTTTATGTTTCTAAGGTGTTCACTCCACCTAATTCTTATTTTTCTACAGGTTCTCCCAATATATTGCAGCCCACATTCGCAAGTAAGTACATATATTACATATGAAGAGTCGCAGGAAATTCTAGAGGTTATTGGATATTGTTCTCCCGTGGTATTTGATTTCACACTAGATGCTTTATGAGTGATATAATCACACATATAGCAGCGTGTCTTCCCACATCTAAAACTGCCTTTCATTGGGTGTCGTGTAGCTACAGATTCTGAATTCTTATTAGCAATCCTCTGTCTTTCACCTTTAGACAGCATAACTACTTTACTGGGTGCTAGTCTTTGTTTTAGAGTAGAAGCCCTTCAATATAAAATTTTTGGTCTTGTGGGTAATGTTTTTTTCAGAATAGGGTCTCTCATGAGTAGGGACCAATGTTTTTCTAAAATTTTCCCTATAGCTTTATAATTGGAATTGTACTGAGTCACAAAAAGGGGGATCTCTTTATAGGGATCCTCATTGTTTTTCGCTTCCTCAATTTTTGTTGATACAAGTAGTTTTGTACGATTGAGTTTCCTGGCCCTGTTGTAGCTGTTGTTAACTAACTGTAATGGATAGCCTTTTTCTATAAATCTTGATTTTAATGTCTCTGATTGCTCATCATACTTATCTATGGAGGAGCAGTTGCGTCTTATTCTGCAAAACTGGCTAAAAGGTATATTTTTCTTCCAGTTTAATAGATGATTGCTGCCAAAATGTAGAAAATTGTTACAATCGACTTGTTTAAAAAAAGTTGCAGTACATACATTGCCATCTGTATCCCAAGAAAGACTTAAATCTAAGAACTCTATCGTTGAATGCTGAATATTGGAAGTGAACCCAATACCCATGTTATTATTGTTGAGATGTGATACAAATTTTTTTGCCTCATCTGTAGTACCCTCAAAAATAAACAAAAGATCGTCTATGTATCGGCCATAGAACACCAGATTGCCCCACCAGTTTGAATCATAGATGTATAACTTTTCAAAATGACCCATAAAAAGATTAGCTAAACTGGGGGCAAATCTGGTGCCCATGGCCGTACCTTTGATCTGCAAATAAAATTCATCCTGAAACTGAAAATAATTATGATGTAAAATAAAATTGATTAGTGTGAGTAGGTATTCTTTTTGCGTCTTGGGCATATAAATATCTCCCTCCAGATAGAGACTAGTAGTGAAGAGACCTATTTTGTGCGCAATATTGGAATATAAAGATCCAACATCGCAAAACACCCATAAGGTGTTAGTGTTCTGGTTCCGTTTAATCTGTGATAATTTATCCAGCAGATCTTTGGTGTCCTTAATGTAGGACGGCAGATTGCAGACATACCTCTGAAGAAAAAAATCTACATATTCTGACAGCTTATCCGTCAAACTGTTGATGCCAGCAATAATTGGTCTCCCCGGAGGAACTTTATCATCCTTATGCAGTTTGGGAAGATGGTAATAAAAAGGTATATCAGGATGATCTGGCATTAGGTATCTTTTTTCTTTTTTGTTTAGAATGCCTGTAATGTGTCCGAATTCCAATATCTTGCCTAATTTCTTGGTAAATTCTAAGGTAGGATCAGATGTTAGTTTCCTGTAATATTCTTGATCCCAAAGGATGCGCTTGGCCTCCTTGAGGTAGTCACATAAATCTTGCAGGACAATCCCACCCCCCTTGTCAGCCTGGCGAATCACCAAGCTGTCATTCATCGTCAGGTTGCGTAATGCTCTTGCCTCATTAGGCCAGATTTTTTTATTTTTAGGAATATGATTTGGAATTCTTTCCCAATCTTCTAAAACAAGCTGTTGAAACAGGTCAATGTAAGATACCTCCTCTTTAGGGGGAGACCAAGAGGATGGGGGATGAAGGGGAGTGTGCATAAATTCTTCAAAAAGCATTTCAGTGATTTGACTTGGATTACAATAAAGAAGATTAACTGACTCTCTTGTGTATCAAGAATAATGGGCATACCCGATAAATTGCGATTTTTCATCATTTTTAACGCAAAGTACCTTTGAAGTGACAGCTTTCGTGTAAACCTATTCAAATCCACAAATAGGTTGAATAGATTATGTGTGCTTGGGGGACAATAAGATAGTCCCCTCCCTAGGATTCTGACTTCATCGTCTGTGAGAGCATGTGAGGACAGATTGAAGATCCCACTTTTCAATTTTTGTAATTGTGCTTTTTTGTGGGTTTTCCCTCTGCCTCGTTTTCCCCGTTTGGGTATGGTCTCTTTTTTTGATTTGATGCTTGTGTTGTTGGTCTCCTCCAAAGAGGGGCCAACTGGGGGGTCTCTAAAAAACCCCCACCAGAGGTAGATGGTAAATTCTCTCTATTTGAACTCTCTCTAGGTATAGTACAATTGTCTTCAATCTGACCTAGCGGTTGGTATCTGTTGTGTATAGGGATATAGTTAGGATTATCAGAGTCTTGATGGGACAGATTTCTCCTATAGTCTCTATCACTATGTTGTGATCTCTCATTCTGTGCTTGGTAATTCCATGAATTCCCATAATGGTTTGTATCACATATAGGAGTCCGCATATTCCCATTATGATTATTATGGGGCCTATTATCTACTCCAATAGCTTTGTCTGGGACCATAATATTGCCTAGAATTCCTGTTACCTCCATTATTGTTGTTATAATTATTAGTTCTCGAATTCTTGACCACTGTCCATTCAGGACTGATCTGTGGTTTATCCCTATTGTACGTGTGTACTTCCCCCTTACTATAGTCATCGTCATCACGTTTCATTTTTTATTTTTATTCACTATGATTTCAGTAGTGAAATCATCCACCCCTTTAATAGTCAGTGTGTTCAATCTCGCATAATCAGGATGTTCCTTAAACCCTTCCAGTTCTTTTTGGACCGAGTCAATTTCAACCCCAGTTTCATCTACCAGTTTTTGTCTGTGGGCTATAAGTAGATCTATCAGTTTAAAGGCACATTCATCCAAGGTGGAAAACCACTTAGAGAGTAGCTCAGGATCATTTTTAAAAGAGCAATTTTTGAACAATCTAAGACCTCTGGGTATTTGTTTCTTCTCTTTGTACTTTTTAAGGCAGTCTAAATCCCACCAGTGTCTGTTTTCTATTTTTAGTAAATCTTCAAGTTTTGAAAACAGATTCTCAATACTGACTAATGTTAGTGGGTCACTATTGTCTGTAGTGTTGTCATTATTCACATTCAAATTGTGGCTAAGTCTCCTCTGAGCTCTTTCAGTAGGGGATAACATACTGAGAGAAAAAAAAAAAGAGGTTATTGTTATATCGCAATATAGGTACTAATAATGAGCTGCACCCCTATAAAACCACCATGAAACGTGGATAAGACTAAGCACAATAGTAACAAGGGTAGAACACCCAATAGGGGGCGCTACAGCCTAAAAAGTATGCAATACCATATGTACATATATATATATATATATATGTGTATGTGTGTAATCTCAGCACAGTTTATTTAATTGTAGGTAATTGTAGGTACTTGTAGTTAATTTATTTAATGTATTTATTGATAGTGTAGTGTTAGGTTTAATTGTAACTTAGGTTAGGATTTATTTTACAGGTAATTTGGTAATTATTTTAACTAGGTAGCTATTAAATAGTTATTAACTATTTAATAGCTATTGTACCTAGTTAAAATAAATACAAAGTTGCCTGTAAAATAAATATAAATCCTAAAATAGATACGATATAATTATTCGTTATATTGTAGCTATATTAGGGTTTATTTTACAGGTAAGTATTTAGTTTTAAATAGGAAGACTTTAGTCAATAATATTTAATTTATTTTGTTAGATTAAAATTATATTTAATTTAGGGGGTGTTAAGGTTAGACTTAGCTTTAGGGTTTAATACATTTATTATAGTAGCGGCGAGGTCCGGTCGGCAGATTAGGGGTTAATACTTGAAGTTAGATGGCGGCGATGTTAGGGATGGCAGATTAGGGATTATTAATATTTATTTTAGGGATTGTGAGGCGGGAGTGCAGCGGTTTAGGGGTTAATACATTTATTAGAGTAGCGGCGAGGTCTGGTCGGCAGATTAGGGGTTAATAAGTGTAGTTAGGTAGCGGCGAAGTTGGAGGGGGCAGATTAGGGGTTAATAAATATTATGTAGGTGTCGGCGATGTTAGGGGCAGCAGATTAGGGGTTCATAGGGATAATGTAGTTGGCGGCGGTGTGCGGTCGGCAGATTAGGGGTTAAAAAAATGTATTATAGTGGCGGCGATGTGGGGGGACCTCGGTTTAGAGGTACATAGGTAGTTTATGGGTGTTAGTGTACTTTAGAGCACAGTAGTTAAGAGCTTTATAAACCGGCGTTAGCCCAGAAAGCTCTTAACTACTGACTTTTTTTCTGCGGCTGGAGTCTTGTCGGTAGAGGGTGTACCGCTCACTTCAGTTAAGACTCTAAATACCGGTGATAGGAAGATCCCATTGAAAAGATAGGATACGCAATTGGCGTAAGGGGATCTGAGGTATGGAAAAGATGCGGCTTGAAAGTGAGCATTAGACCCTTTCCTGCCTAACTCTAAATACCAGCGGGCGGCCAAAAGCAGCGTTAGGATCCCTTAACGCTGCTTTTGACGGCTACCACAGAACTCTAAATCTAGGCGTAAGTGTTTAACCTGTGCTATCTCAAAACATTCCACAGAACACTCCTACGGCCTATTAATGTTGTTACCTATACCAAATCGACCTTGGGCTCACATTGCAATGGACTTTATAGTTGAATTGCCTAGATCATCAAATCATATTACTATCCTAGTGGTTGTGGACTTACTAAAATGGCTAATTTTATCCCCTGTCTTAATCGTCCGACTGCACAAACCACTAGCAACCTCTTCATATCACATATTGTAAAATTACATGGTCTCCCTACCTCCATCACGACTGATCGTGGTTCCCAGTTTACATCAATATTTTGGAAACATTTATGTGCTGCTCTAAGGATACACAAGAAACTCAGTACGGCATATCATCCTCAAACTAATGGGCAGACTGACAGAACAAACCGGTCCTTAGAACAGTATCTCCATTGTTATGCCACCCACCTACAGGATGACTGGTTACATCAGCTGCCCTTAGCGGAGTTCTCTTATAACAACAACGTTAACTCTTCCACTAAGATGTCACCATTCTTTGCAAATTTTGGTTACCATCCCTCTTTTCATCTACTGCCCCATTTGGACACTCCTTATCCTCAGGTCAGTGACGTTACTAATACTCTTGCCCAAACCTTTTTTATACTCCAGGATAATATCAAGTTGGCACAAGAAAGGCAGAAACAATACTATGATCTTCGACAAAAAACACCTGCTTATAAGATTGATGACTCGGTCTGGTTGTTTACCAGAAACCTTAAACTCAGAATCACTTCCAGGAAACTTGGTAAACTTTTTGTGGGACCATTCCCTGTCATTAGGATTTTTTTTACCTCTTTTTGGCTCACAGTATTGCTGGTTGGGGGTGTTCATTGTGGACTAAGTCCCGGTGCCAGGTTTGGCTTTCCTACTCACATACGGACTTAAGTGTTAACCATTTCTCCCTTGCTCATGCTACCTTAGGGTATTAACTGGTGATACCCCGGTTCTCACTTTTGCTACGTGTGTGCTACCATCCGGCAGCTCATTATCTCTACACAATGTTATATGCTATACTCTGAGGTATATATTTGAGGAGTTTTCTTTCAAGCTTGAACTTTACCATTGTTCCATATAACATAGAACATGGAAGGCTCAACACAGCCACAATTTTACTCCCTTATGTCAGCCACAGCAAGAGTTCACACAGAAACAGAATGTGCCAAGATTTTTTCTGATGATCAAGGGACTCTATCATTATCTACACTGTTTGAATCTTTGGAAAATCTCCTATTTAAGGAAATTAAAGCTCAATGGGACATTTGGACATTCCAATCCTATATAAAAGCCAAGATGATCCCAAGGGGTCTGCAAATCTTAAAGTTTCCCACTTTTGAAGTGGACACTAATGACAAAGATTTTGTAAATGCATGGAATAATGTATTATCTGAATGCTCATTACAACTTATGCAATTATTAATCAAAATTAGAACTCAACATCTAAATGATATTAAAATAGAGATTGATACATTACAATTAGAACTTAACAAACGAAGCACAGACCCTGACTTTTCCAAATTTGACGCTATTTTACAGACATCTTTAGTAAAGGGCAAACAAGTGATAATGGAAAACAAACATGTCAAATTCATTAGAGATAGGACAGATTACTCTAAAGATTCAGTTTATCTATGGAACAAAAAACAACGAAGGGAATACAGACGCAATACATCTAAATCAAACAAACAGAAAGGCAAACGCAGAAATCGCAATAGACACAATAAATCTGTAACTTTCACAGACAGTGACACAGACAGATCTGATAAATCTTCAGATGAAAACCTTTCAGCTAGTGAGGAAGAGGTGGGCACACTCACACGTATTAATAAAATGACTAACCAACAGTCCAGTATATTAAAAACAGCTCCTCCACCAATATCTGTTGCTAAAGGTACTTCACTGGGCATTATCTCTACAGATAGGAGACAAACAGGTGCGCATAGTTCCAAATATATTGCGACCAACATTAATACCAATTCATATACTCCCTATACACATATAGACACTAACAACAGTATGTGTGATCAATCTACCTTAGATCAGGTTTTTCCCCTGGGACAGACACCACAGGGAATAGGAGTTACATTACAAGCCAATCTAGAAAACCAAGACAGGTATCCAGTGAGGGGAAATCGTACTCAAACGAAATACAAGTAGATTCAGTTATAAATCTATCCTCCATTCAGCTTAACAAAGATCAGCTAGAATTGCTTAGCTTAGGTCTAGGCTTTGCCCCTACAGTTAAATTTGATATATTTCAGACAATGATAGACATCAATCGTCTTATCAGAAATATCACTCTAAAAAAACATTTTTCCACCAATACTTCGGAATGTATACCACATATTGATAATCCAGTCATTAATTCACACATTACAGAGTCTTTTACTGAGGCATGTGATGTTTTAAACTTACAACATCTATATTCTGAGTCTTCTCTTAGTCAGGGAACTATCAACAATGCTGCCACCTTTAAGGACAAATCAAAATTCTATCCGATTCAAAGTAGAGGCCAAATTATAGAGACATTTCACTCTCGGGTTAACGAGATTTGCAAACTCTTAATGATAATTCTACAGGTTATACTCAAAATTTGCCCAAAAGACTGAGACATGCAATGAAAACATTGCAAAATGATATGAGTATTGTCATACGTCCGGCTGATAAAGGTGGCAGCATTGTTGTCCTTAATAGATCAGACTATGTGGCAGAAGCTCATCGCCAATTGAATAATCCGCAAGAATACACTTCATTGACCACTAATCCCACAGCTAGATTCAAGAGAGAACTTCTTGAAATTTTGGACGACGGTGTTGAACATGGGTTTCTCAATGAACAGACTGCTTCATTTTTGAATGTTCAACATCCAAAGACACCCATGTTCCACCTTTTTCCAAAAGTTCACAAATCTCTAATCAATATCAAGGGATGCCCCATTGTTAGTGGGGTTGATTCCCTACTAGAAAGACTCTTGTCCTGGCTGGATACTATTCTACAGCCTTTAGTCAATACCTTACCTTCCTATACCAAGGACACAAAACATATTATCAATCTATTGGCAAATCACAAGTGGAATGCCAAATTTATGTGGGTCACAATAGACGCAGTTTCCTTGTACTCCTCTATACCCCATTAAGCAGGCATTATGGCTATAAAATTCTTTTTACTAAATCACACAGACTATACTGAGGACTTCCAAAGCTTTATCATTCGTGTGTTAGAATTCTTACTCACACATAATTTCTTTTGTTTTGAGACTGATTATTATCTTCAGAAATGAGGTACGGCTATGGGGGCAAAATTTGCCCCCTCATACGCGAATCTGTACCTTGGCAATTGGGAGACTAACTACATTTATGGAGATAATAATCCTTACAGGTCATCTATATATTTCTACAAGAGATATATAGATGACCTGCTATGTATCTGGTCTGGCCCCCCTGAGGATGTGGCCAAATTTGTTTCTTGGCTGAATCAGAATGAGTTGAACCTCTGATCTCTGATCCAGTCAAAATTGACTATCTTGACTTAACTCTTATCGGTAATTGTGATGGTACAATCTCCACAAAGGTTTTTCGTAAGCCAATATCAGGCAACACACTCTTACATGCTACCTCCTGTCATCCTACCAACACTGCTTATGCTGTGGCGAAAGGCCAATTTATGAGGATAAAAAGAAATTGTAGCAGAGAGGAGGACTTTGAACATGAGGCTAGTCAATTAGAGAATAGATTTAGATCTAGACAATACTCTAAGAGACATATCAAACAGGCAAGACAACAGGTTGATCTCATCCCCAGACAGTCAATGTTACTTGATAAATGCAAGAATACTAACAGTAACTTTCAGGGTATTTACTTTGTAACTGAGTACAGTGCTCAATACCCCGAAGTTTGCAATATCATTAAAAAACATTTTCCCCTTCTAATTGCAGATGACAAGCTTACCGATGTAGTAAGAAATTGTATTAGATGCTCTTATAAGAAATGTGCCACTTTAGCCTCAATTCTTTCTCCTACACAACTCAGACAGACCACACAACATACTAGCTCTTGGCTGAGACATCAGGGCATGTATAGATGTGGACATAAGAAATATAGGCCTTGTGCACAAATTAGGACTGAATTTAGATCGACTGTAACAGGGACTGTTTATCCTATTAAATCTTGTCTAAATTGTACCAGCACCAATGTCATATACCTTGTCACCTGCACCCTCTGTGATATTCAATATGTTGGTCTCACGTCTAGGGATGTCAACTCTAGAATAAGAAAACATATCTCCTCCCTAACAAGGGGCATGGCTACTACTCCCCTAGTGTAACATTTTGCTACCAAACACAACTGCTGCCTTGATTCCTTCAGATGGACAGCCATTGAAAAAGCCAAGGTCCCAATTAGAGGGGGAGATATAGTTAAAGTTTTAGCAAAACGTGAAACTTATTGGATCTTTCAATTAAAAACCAGACTTCCCCAAGGTATAAACTCCAAATTTGATCTGATCAATTTTTGGGAGTAATTATATAAGACATTAGACTTTGATTATAACTGTCATCATACATCACTGCATATTATTTAATTTTCTATCAAATTATATGATATTTTTGGCATCACTATACTATCTTGCATATTCTTAAATGTTCTTACATGTTTCTTTTTCTTACATACATTATATGTATAAATTTTCTATACACTCTACACAGTGCTTGTTTAATATTATATATTTTGTATTTTCCTTCAAAACACAGTTCAGCTAAGGTATATGGTGGTATCTATGAGCGGTCTAGGCGTGAAATATCACTATATATATATATATATATACATATATCCACACTTATACTTAGTGTCAATGTTCTTAAATTTTCGCTTTCTCTGCTTATACTTCCCATCATATCTTCATATATTTCATTCATACAATTGTGTTTTTGATATATTGGTATATTGTCTTGTGACATAGTTTACTATGTGTTTGTTTATGGACACCCTCTCTATAATAATCTAATAATCATATGGTGGCTTTTTTTACCACATTCATTGTAGCTGTATATTTAAGCTTTCAATGACAGTAAAATATGTCCATACTACGATTTATCTATAACTATGTCCTACAACCTAAAGTCAAAATTGTGTCCTAATGCTCTTTTCACTTTGTACTTTTTGCTTGCCATTATTACTATTATTACTATTTTTACTCTATGTCTTGTTCTTACTTGATAAGCTTTCACTCCTAAGTTTCTATATACCTTCTACCAATGTTTTTATGTTTGTATTACACACTATATCTCTTATCATTTTATATCTCTGTAGCGCGTCTAACTGTGAAACCTTTCTTTGTTTAACTTAGGTGTGTTCAAATGGGCGTTTATTTTAATTATTACCTTAAGTGTTTTAGCCAATCAGATTGTTTTCTACTCTTTTTAATGACTCTAGAGACATAGCACCTTAGGCTATGATTACGGCGTTTAGCCGAAACATGTAAGCCACTGGTGCTACGCTCATTTCTACAATTTCTCCTTGGCTGATGTTGTGACCGTGTGAGCTGTGTCTCACAAGAATTTACCATTTTAACGAATCCAATAAAGAACTGTTTTTATTCTATCTACCTGGGACTCCTTCTATTTTTCTTCATTAGGATTTCTAACCCTAATACGGTTACCCTTCAACTTCCCTCTTCTTACCGGATACACCCTACCTTCCACGTCTCCCTGGTTAAGCCTTGCTCTTCTGATGTACCTCTTGATATGGTCACCCTGCCCCCTCTTCTGCCTGATGGGAATATGAGGTTGCTAGCATTCTGGATTCATGACGTTATCATGGTCAACTGCAGTACCTTGTCCGTTGGCATGGTTACGGTCCTCAGGATAACACTTGGGAGCCGTCTACTAACCTCCAAGCCCTGCAATTTGTGTCCCTTTTACATAGGAGACACCCTGACAGACCGTGTTCTTGAACCTCGCAGTGGTTCCTTGGAAGGGGGATTATGTAACATTTTCAGTGTGTATTATACTGTTCCTTTAAGAAGAAGCTACCATGATGCTTTGGTCTATATAATCCCTCCTTTTTTTGCCTTCATTGCTTGAGTATTTTGTTCTAGCAAGTGATGCTTGCTTCCCCTACTGAAGACTCATTTGTATTTCCAGTGCTTGGTGTATTTCAACTACTTGTTCCTGTGCCAGAACTCTCTCCCATGCTTCACTTCCCTGTTGCATGATTCTGACCTGCCTGTTTACCGGATCCAGCTTCCATATTTCAGCTCCTTCCTCTGTCAGCTGCTACAGGAGGTGTTTCTCAGCTGCAGCTCCCTGCCAGTGTATCCTGGTAATTCTGGACTGTCTGCTCCCTCATTCAGCTAAAGTTTCAGCATACCGGTAACATTTCATTACTTCTTGCATATATATGTACTAAGTCACAAATATATCTAAGTAAAGCCCAGAACTGTTGGTTTCTACTTAATATGTGTGGCATGTTAATACTGTGAGATAAATAGAATTTTCATAAAGTTGTTTATTTACCTCATCACTGTTACAATACTATTGATTCAAATTGTTACATACTTAAAGATACAGCAATCTGAGATCAACACAAGCCAAATCTGTTACAAATCTATACTTTAGTGACAGGTTATTACAATAAGGAATAAATATAGGGCTTGTAATGTCCTAACAATAATCATACCACTATGATGGGAAATTAACTGAAGTAAGAGGACAATAACGTGAATATGGCTATGTCAATCAATCAATAACCCATATATAGAAATTGATACATATTAATCCAGTGTATAATTCTAGGTACCTTTGTCAATAGCTGTCCTTATGGCTGACCGGTGATTGGCCATCCTGGTTCTGAGGTCATCCACCGTCTTACCAGCGTAAAACATGCCACATATACAGTAGAGAAGGAATACTATGTATTTTGTGGTACAGGTGACTCTGTGTTTGATCTCTTTGAACTTCTTGGTGGAATACGGATGACAGAATGTATTCCCTGTAGTTAGGCCCCCACATATAGTACAGCCTAGGCAATGGAAGCAACCCAGTTTTGTTTTTAACCAGGTAGAGCTGGTGTAGCAATCTCTAGGGTCTGTCTTTATGAGTTGATCCTAAAGCAATCTGGCTCTACGATACCCAATCCTGGGCAGTTGATTATCCATGAAGGGTAATTCCCCATCGGTAGTGAGTAATGACCAGTTATTTCTTAATGTTTCAGCAATCTCTTACTTTCACATTGTGAAGATGGTAGTAAATGTTAGTCTCTCCTCCTTCTTGGATGGTGTCAACAATTCTAGTTGTGTATCTCTTTCTATGGCCTGTCTGCTGTTTATTAAAGCTTTGCTTTGATAGCCCCTTTGCAGAAATTTCACTTCCATTTCAGCGAGCTGTTTGTGTTTTATGCCCTCATCCATATTGTTGTAGACAACCCTCTTGAATTGCGAGGTTGGTAGTGCTTTCTTCAGGCTAGATGGATGGCAGCTGGAGGCACATAAGCAGACATTATAGGTCTACCTGGAGGATCGGATAAGCTCTTGTGCACTTTGGGCAACATATACAACATGTCCTTGGGAATTCAACCGTCATGTATTCACTGGTGCTTTTGTTGATGCAATTATTACAGCAAAGACACTGTATAATCTCATCCAGCATAGCCTCAACATTTTTGGTGGGATCACCCCTTAAAGGGCTATAGGTGTCTTTGTCATTTAGCTGTCTCATTACTTCTTTTTTATAATCTGTATAGTCTTGTAAGACAACCGCACCTCCCTTGCCGGCTTCTCTCAAGATAATCTTAGTATCATCCTGAAGTGTTTTTACAGCATTTCTCTCCTTGATAGTGAGATTGTGTCTGTATTCCTTCAGTGTCATGCACTATATTTATACTTGTTTTTGAAAATGGGGGAAACCAAGAAGCGTCAATAAATACTTTGCTTATTTGAACTTAAGACCCTGTGAGTGACTTCCATTACTGGGACTGTATATTCACTTTGAAGTGCAGCCAGGCCATTGCAGGCCAAGCGCCAGGAGTGCTTCTACCTTCTTTTGAATTGATATATTAACTCTTGTAGCAGCACCCAGACATATTATTGCATCTACTCCTGCACTTTCCTTACAAGGTCTTTTCTTTTTGGCATACAGTGTATGCAAGTTCTGAAATGGAACTGGAGCAAGAATTTGACACAGACAGAGAGGAGGTAATTAAAGGGGCAGAATAATTCTTCTTCAAGGAGGAGGATGCCTCCAGAATTACTTTCACTGCCATACCACAAAAAGTTACCACAGAACAGACTTCACACATTTATGATAAATTAGCAAAATTGAAAAGAAAAGGACTTGATATTACATTCCACATATCTTTCTGATTATCACAGGACAAAAATCATACCAAATGTTCCTTAGACCGGATTTTACTGGTCATAGAAAAGGTCACCAGATTACTGAAGGTAAATAGAAGGGAAACCAAGGCATATGAGGATTTACACCTGACTCGATTGGCAGCAGAAAAGGACAAAAACTGTCTCAATAAGCTTAAGGAGGAGGTAGATAAATATGAAAACAAGCTGATTGTCTTTAAAAACTGCAAACTGGAAGATGTGACCAAAGATTACAAAAATAAAAGTGTGTATCATTGGCAGATGAGCCCTGAAGAGAGGGTACAGTACAGGTCAAACAGACCCTGGAGACAACGATACAATTGGACGTGTCCACTAGGAACAGTGGACAGTTCGGGCAACAGCTCAGATTCAGACAACATCTACCGTCTACCTTCCACAAAAGCAGATAGCAAAGGGGGGATGCAGACATGTTCAAAAAATGAGGGAGACGGAGGACCCATACCCAGAAGGGGGGTACAAGCCACCCACCGAGATCACCCAGGAGGGGCAGGTCAACGAGGAGTTAATCAATTTGAGTGGACACGTCCAGACGAGGGATGCAAGGACTTTCCTGAACAAAGGCCTCTCATTCGTCCCCATGACCAAACCTGATGCTTTTTACCTCTATGTCGACGTACAGAAATTTACCAGATCTCTGAGATTGAGAGAACACTTTGGCACACAAGCTGCTAAAGAAAATATATTTTAAAGGCAAGAGTACTTATGACCCCAACAGTCACAACTCATCCATCAGAACCTTTTCCATATTATTATGGCAAGAAACCAACCATGGGTGCAGGACACTGAAGGAATACAGACACATTGTCACTATCAAGGAGAGATATGCTTTAAAAAAACTTCAGAATGATACTAAGATTATCTTGATATAAGCCGACAAGGGTGTTGCAGTGGTATTACAAGACTATATGGATTATAAAACATAAGTAATGAGACAGCTAAATGATAAAGACACCTATAGCCCTTTAAGGGATGATCCCACCAAAAATTTCAAGGCTATCCTGGATGAGATGATACAGTGTATTTGCAGTAATAATTACATCGACAAAAGCACCAGTGAATACATGACAGTTGAATTCCCAAGAACACCGGTGTTGTATATGTTGTCCAAAGTGCACAAGAGCTTATCCGATCCTCCGGGTAGACCTATAGTGTTTGCTATAGGCTCCCTACTGCAACCCATTGCCACTTATGTTGACCACATTTTGCAGCCACTGGTTCACAATATTCCATTCTTTTTGCTGGATTTAGCATAAATGATTAAACTACTGCTTCAACTCCCACTTTTGACACAAGACACTATACTGGTCACGCTTGACCAGTCTTTACACAGTAATACCACACCAAGAAGGAATTGCAGCAATAAGGAGATAACTAGCTAAATATCCTTATATTGGTCCACCAGTGGAAGCAATCCTGGAGATGTTGAGGATGTGCCTAGAACTCAACTATTTCAGATTTTAACAGGACTTTTTTTTTTTTTTATCTTCAAGTGGCGGGAACGGCAATGGTCGAATATGGCCCCATCATACATCAACTTATTTATGGCCGAACTGGGATCTGAGGGAACTAACCTATTCTATGACAACAGAGTACTACTCTTTAAAAGGTCCATAGATGACCTGTTCCTGTTGTGGACAGGAACAGACGAAGATTTTTTAGGCTGGTTCGAGGAGCTAAACAGGGTCCACCATACTGTCAAGTTCAAGTTAACCTATGACCGCAATTCAGTGGACTTTTTGGACATCAGAATTATCAAGCAGGACAATACTCTTATCACCATGCTTTACAGTAATCCAACTGATAAAAACTCAATCTTTTGTGCCTCCAGCTGCCATCCACCTAGCCTGAAGAAAGCACTACCAACCTCGCAATTCAAGAGGGTTGTCTGCAACAATACGGATGAGGGTTTAAAACACAAACAGAAGGGGCGGAGTTAACTGTCGGACTGAATGGTTGCAAGTGAGAGGAGCTCCGCAACAAAATCTACTAAAAGAGATAAAAAATGAGACTTTAGTCCTATCTGACAATTATCCCAGCAAAGCCCAGCATAGAAGGTGATAGAGAACCTTAAAACTTGGGGAAAAGGTGTTGCTCTTCGGATCTTCACCGCCGCAACTAAATCTGGCAAGGTGCTACTCAGGAGGACTATATAAAGCAAGCTGCAACAGTTGTGAAATCCCTGAGGGATTTTTTTTTTTGTCGCTGGTTCCCGGTCCGGAGGGTCGGAACCCGCTCAGGGGCTGGGAGTTGGTGACACGAAAATGCAGAGATTGAACTGAAAGGAGCCGGATGGAAAGAATCCTGTAAGATAGCGTGCCAGTCGACAAGAGACCTTGCTGTGGAAAACCGAAAACGGTAGAAGTACCTCTCGATACTATAAGCACCCACCGGCAATAACACTACAATTAGAAGACTGCTGATCACCCGGCCTCTGGCCCATACCCACTATGGCAAGGTAGGCCGCAATCACACACACTAGTGGCGCCAAAAGATGCAATCTTGCCCTTCTCGTTCCCTTAACGACCAGCCACATAGAAACCCCAAACAAGGCCCGTTTATCTGCTAAAATTAGCTAATTTAAAGGGAAGAGGCAAAGCAATATAAAACTGACCCACTTGCTAATTCAAGGGGCATAGCCCCTAGGGGAAGCACCTAATACAGACACTAACTCATAGATGACCTGCAGAAAGACAATTAGCCTCCTTGTAACCGACTAGGGAGGCCCCACATACCTTGGGGACTTCTGAGATCGCAAGACCCTTCAACACACGGGCTGGCCTCTTAACATTGCAAGATACATTTTTAGTATAGAAGATCAAACAGTTGAGTGTGCCTGATACCATCCTTGTCTCATCTCACTATATCTGCATTGTACCAACTACGCTCCTTAACCTTTATCCCCCTGATTGGGTACATCCCTCTGAGAAAGCATAGCCCTACTTTAGCTGGACATTCACCCCATAAAAGGTGGTATTGGCTATTCTATATAAAAAATTCCCATAGAGCTTGTGAAAGATACTGGGACAAGGGAAAATTACAATCACGTGTCTCCAACCCCACTGGACACTCTCACAATTTAAACATAATGTGCTAAATGCACAACTTGTAGGGGGGGAGACCACAGGTCACTGGGCCCCACTGAATTTCACTGGCTCACCTCTTCAGCTTGGCCCATTTCTATCAAATCTACCACTGAAATCAGATGTCTCACTACTTGTCCTAAACCCTATTCCCATGGCGCAACTTAATAAAAGAAAGTCTAAACCAGCTACAGGTCCTAAATGAACAGTGGCGGACCATTTTAGCCCTATCTTACCATCTGCACATGAGGACACACAGGACAGGACAGTCAGACTATGTCCGGGCCCATGGCCAACACTGTTGCCACCACTCTCCAGTAGTGATGTCGCTAATAGTTTGCCGGCGAATAGTTCCAGGCGAACATAGCATGTTCGCGTTCGCCACAGCGGGCGAACATAAGCGATGTTCGATCCGCCCCCTATTCGTCATCATTGAGTAATACTTTGACCCTGTACCTCACAGTCAGAAGACACATTCCAGCCAATCAGCAGCAGACACTCCCTCCCAGACCCTCCTACCTCCTGGACAGCATCCATTTTAGATTCATTTAGCTGCATTCTTAGTGAGAGGAGGGACAGTGTAGCTGCTGCTGATTTAATAGGGAAATTGACAGCTAGGCTAGTGTATTCAGTGTCCACTACAGTCCTGAAGGACTCATCTGATCTCTGCTGTAAGGACAGCACCCCAAAAAGCCCTTTTTAGGGCTAGAACATCAGTCTACTTTTTTTTTTCTGTGTAATCTAATTGCAGTTGCCTGCCTGCCTGCCAGCGTGTGTGTCAGGCTCACAGCGTATACTGTGCCCACTTGCCCAGTGCCACCACTCATTTCTGGTGTAACAGTAGTGTAGATTTAAAAAAAAAAAAAAACTTTTTTGACTGTGTTAAATAATAGCAGTCAGTTTCCTTCACAAGTGTGTGTTTCAGAGCCTGCCTGCCAGGGCACAGTGTCACCCCAGTGCAGCTCATATCTGGTGTAACAGTAGTGTAGATTTAAAAAAACAACACTTTTTTGACTGTGTTAAATAATAGCAGTCAGTTTCCTTCACACGTGTGCATTTCAGTGCCTGCCAGGGCACAGTGTCACACCAGTGCAACTCATATCTGGTGTAACAGTAGTGTACATTTTAAAAAAAACAACACTTTTTGACTGTGTTAAATAATAGCAGTCAGTTTCCTTCACACGTGTGCGTTTCAGTGCCTGCCAGGGCACAGGGTCACCCCAGTGCAACTCATATCTGGTGTAACAGTAGTGTACATTTAAAAAAAAAAAACAACACTTTTTGACTGTAATAGACTGAATAGCAGTTAGTTGTCTGCAAGCGTGTGTGTCAGGCCTACAGAGTCTACTCTGCCAACTTCTGCCAGTGCACAGTGCTATTCATATCTGTTGTCACAGTAGCTTGCACTCATAGTATCACCAATCGAAAAAAAAATGACAGGCAGAGGCAGGCCACCCCGCAGGTGCCGTCGTGTTCGTGGTGCTGTGATTCCCTTTGGCCCTAGAATAATGCCCAGTGTTCAGAGGCCACGTACCCCGAACATTTCTGAGTACATAGTTGACTGGCTAACACATGACACCCAATCTTCTACAGCTTCCGCACGGAACCTTGACGCACCATCCTCCTCCAGCTTAGCTTCGGGCACCTCTCAAGTTACCACTTGCCCACCTGCCGCCGCCACCACCAACACTAGCACCACAGCCGCTTCACTTGATCTGTCAGAGGAGTTATTTAAACATCAGTTGGAAGAAATTAGTGATGCGCAACCATTATTGCCAGAGGATGTAGATAACAGGGATATGTCTCAGTCAGGCAGCATTACACACATGCACGTACGGTGTGATGATGATGATGATGTTGTACCCGCTGCGGGAGTTTGGTCTGTCACTGTGAAGCGGGCGTAACCCTTACACTACCTGATCGATACAACATCATACCTGATGTTTTAAAGCACGTTATTCCAAACAATTTAGGAATGTTAGGTGATTTATGCCCTTTATGGATTAAAACCAGACTCTGCATCAACTATGTAATTTTCCATGGGAGTTTTGCCATGGATCCCCCTCCGGCATGCCACAGTCCAGGTGTCAGTCCCCTTGAAACAACCTTTCCATCACTATTGTGGCCAGAAAGAGTTCCTGTGGGTTTTAAAATTCGCCTGCCCATTGAAGTCAATGGTGGTTCACCCGGTTCGCAAACTTTTGGGGAAGTTCGCGAAACCAAATTTTTAGGTTCATGACATCACTACTCTCCGGGCTTTACAGAATGCTGCTCCAACAAATGTGACCCCTACCTTTATATTGGATTCTCTAAAATCTCTACTTGAGGCACACCATTCATCCTTCCAGACCCAAATCACTGCCTCGCTAGCAGATCTGCGGCGAGACCTTACTTCCACCTCAGAACGTCTGGATACTGTAGAGAGAAAACAGGAAGACATGGTTGTAGACCAGACAAATGTTCTCTCCTATGCCCAAAATTTGGCAGAGCAACTCTCTATCCTGGAAAACAAAATGGCAGACATCGAGGATCGCTCCCGTCATAATAACTTGCGCCTCTGAGGAGTATCAGAGAGTGTGGGCCCAAGTGACTTAGTCGCTTTTCTGTCAGAGTTCTTTGGCTGTCTGGCACCACCTTCCACCTCCAATGAGGGTCTTATTGACAGAGCTCATAGGGCCCTGCACCCCAGATGTTTGGCTTCTGATAAACCAAGAGACATCATAGTGAGACTACACTTTTACACTTATAAAGAAAGGTTGGTTAGAGCATCCCTAGCCAAGCCCACCCTACCTGACCAGTTTAGAAACATCAACATATTTGCAGATTTACCTTTCCACACCCTTTAACAACGGAAATCATTTGGGGAATTTACAAAATTTCTCAGAGCACAGGGCATAAAATATAGATGGGTTATCCGACCAGGCTTAAAAACACTTGTGAAGCTGTAGAGCTCTGAGCTGGCACATCATGATCCATCACAAAGCCCACCGGACCCGTTAGTCCCACAATGGGACCCGCTTCCACAAAGACACTCCAGTAACTCTATGTCATGTTCTGTCTCAGGATATCATGTGAGAGCCTCATTGTCTGGAACAGTTGCTTTAAAGGAAGATTAGTAGAAGCCATACTGATTGAAAATGATAAATTTATTGAAATAAACAAAATACTTTGATTAAACAAATACTTGCAGAATTTTTAAATATGCTTCTCAGGTATGTTAAGACCACATATGGCAGGAGTGAAAATAAACAAACAAAGTAAGCAGAGATGCAGATTCAAAAAGGAAAGTCTTTCTCCTGGTAATAACTGAAATGTAAGATTTGCACAAGGCAGAAAACAACTTGTAAACTGGTAACAGGTGTAAAGGTAAAGTCTTTCTCCTGGTTATAGCTGAGTGCAGGAATTGCACAAGGCAGGAAACAGACTTGTGAACTGGTAACAGGTGTAAAGGTAAAGTCTTTCTCCTGGTTATAGCTGAGTGCAGGAATTGCACAAGGCAGGAAACAAACTTGTGAACTGGTAACAGGTTTAAAGGTAAAGTATTTCTCCTGGTTATAGCTGAGTGCAGGAATTGCACAAGGCAGGATACAAACTTGTGAACTGGTAACAGGTTTAAAGGTAAAGGCTTTCTCCTGGTAATACCTTGTAAACAGGTGCAAAGGTGAAGTCTTTCTCCTGGCAATAGCTGAGTGCAGGAATTGCATAAAGCAGGAAACAAACTTGTAGATTAGTAACAGGTTTAAAGGTAAAGGCTTTCTCCTGGTAATACCTTGTAAACAGGTGCAAAGGTGAAGTCTTTCTCCTGGCAATAGCTGAGTGCAGGAATTGCATAAAGCAGGAAACAAACTTGTAGATTGGTAACAGGTTTAAAGGTAAAGGCTTTCTCCTGGTAATACCTTGTAAACAGGTGCAAAGGTGAAATCTTTCTCCAAAGAAGTACAGGAAACAGGTTCTGACTTGACAAAACAGATCCAATGTGAAGATACTAATGCAGACTAAAAGCCATCCTTAAATAGGGAGGTTTTGCACAGGGTTGGTTCTGATTAATTCCAGAATTGAGAACACCTGTGTGTTGCACAGGTGTAATAACAAGTAATGCAAATATTTATTTATCAGATCTTTTAAGTTCCTTGCTATTACTAGAACTGGCTGTGGCTCAACACACAAGCAAACTGACTTGCAAACAAACAGGAATAGTAACCACAGACCCACAGGTTCAAATCCCCACAGCCCTTCTTAGCAGAATGTCTCCCAGACCTTTTCTTTTTCTTTTTAATCTGGAGGCTTGGTTCATGACACTCTATTGTCCCAAGCCAAGCTCAAGAGGAGGAAGATGGCTGAATAAGGATGGTATAAAGGGTAACATATGAGTTACCTTATATTCATGGAGCTATTCTCCATTCCGCATTATACTGTTTAAGTGAGTCAGTGTAAATATTTTAAATTTTTGTATTTTTTCCTTTCCTCTGTTTTTGTTGTGTTCTTGCTCTTGTTTTGTTTATATGGTTTTGCTCTTAGTTGTGTTTTGCCTATGCTCTGTACCTCAGCTCTGTACCTCAGCTTTGAGCTTAGGTGCGGACTGTCTTTATTTGGAATATGCTACTATGTCTCTCTAGCTTATCTAATCATACCACTTAGTCATCACAGTGATACTTATATTACCCTGAGGTCCGACCTCACTCTATGAGTAGCCCTGTATTAACCAACCGCAGTCTCACTGCACTAAATTGACGTGACTCCCCTGACAGTTACACATACATATATAACCTATAGAAGCTTCCCATGCTTCTAGATACGCCCTCAGTACATAATAATCCCCAGACATAGAGCTTAAGTTGTTGCCTGTTATTTATAATGCCTTAACTCTTCGATTCCCACAGGCAGTATCCCCTATTTAAGAGAATTTATGCTGGGGCAAGATAACTATAAGACCCTCCTGCTGTTGTTTATGCTTTCCCTATACACCCACCATAGTACCGGGTATTCTAAATTTACCTAGATAAAGTGCAACTGAGCTCTCGGCCTATCAGTGATATGCACCCCTATAACTCCCATACATGGGCTCAAGGTTTCAATTCTGACAATTCCACTTGCCCATATGACATGTCAGACCATTCTCTACACTGTGGTTATCTATAACTATATTTGACTGGGATGGGGGGAAGACAGACGATGTGGTGGGGGTGAAAGCAAAATACAGATACTCTCTCTGCTCTATAACGCAGTCCATCATGGGATGTTTGTTTCGTTCTAGTTCTAGCATAGGCCATATATAATACCTGTGCTCTTACAGCACTCAGTTTTAGATTATTTATTACCTTTTAAACTCCACATTTGGAGTCTTAGCCACTAAGTTTTATATGTTACATGAGTGTTTTATGTGTGGATCAGCCAATAGAATTGACCTCTCATTCTATTGGCTGATCCAATCAGCCAATCGGATTGAACTTCAATCCGATTGGTAGATTAAATCAACCATTCGGATTTTTCCTACCTTAATTCCGATTGGCTGATAGAATCCTATCAGCCAATCGGAATTCGAGGGATGCCATCTTGGATGACGTCATTTAAAGGAACCTGCATTCCTCGTAAGTCCATCAGCCGAGGAGGATGTTCCGCGTCGGAGGTCTTGAAGATGGAGCCACGGATGGATGAAGACTTCTGCCGGATGGAGGACCTCTTCTGCCCCGCTTGAATGAAGACTTCTGCCGGATGGAGGACCACATCGCCCAGATTGGATGAAGAATTCGGCCTGGCTGGGTGAACACGGCTCAAGGTAGGGTGATCTTCAGGGAGTTAGTGTTAGTTATTTTTAAGGGGGGATCGGGTGGGTTTTAGAGTAGGGGTGTGTGGGTGGTGGGTTTTTTTTTTTAAAAATAGGTTTTTTATTGAGGTTATTGACAACACAACATCAAATAAACATGTTACATAAATATTCAGAAAAATTCTTTTAAACCATGACAATATTTAGGAGTTCAAGACTATACAATAATCACATATAGGTAAAGATTAATTATAAGAAAACCCAACGTAATATCTCTATATTCCTATGTAACAGGCAAAACTGAAACCTCATTTTCTACTTTTTAGTATTTCCCTCTCTTAATATAAGAAGCCACTTTTGAACTCCTGTCGTCTAGAATGATGTCTAGAGGAAATAGGGTGATAAGAATAGTCTCTCTTGGACATATGTCTAATTAGAATAACATTTTCAACTGATTTAAAGAAGGTAGTTAGGGTGCGAAACAATAAGGGTTGTTGTGAAGTAAAGGCATATGGTGCGATTGGGAAAGAACTATGATAGAGATGCGGCATAGGAAAGATAAGCCGTGTGGTTAGTTCTCCTTTAAAAGGAGGTTCTTTATGGTGGTGGGGGGAGGGGGGGGGGGAGGAGGTGATAATGATAGTAAGATGAATGAAATAAGTAACCCAAGGGCTCAGAGATTTGTTGCGAATGAAAAGGAGGGTATGTGAATATATATAATAGATAACAGGTGCTTAGTGTACTGAGTAGATTGGCTTCAGTATTGCAGGGTAGCATAGACATGTATACATTCGTAGAAACATATAGACTACTGGATGTATATCAAAATTACAACTCACATCAGATGCTTTCCAAAAGTCAACACTAAACAGGTACTGGGTCTATGGAAATATATCTATCACTTAATACCATGTTGCCGGGCCTACGGTATATGCTGAGTGAGAGCTTTATAAAAAAAATAGATCTCCAAATAACAATTCTGTATCATACAGTTACAAGCCGCAGCCTAAGATAAGACAATGTTAATATAAGGGTTACCAACCCAGTGAGTAAAGAATCCCTGATTTGACATAATTGAACCTATATAACTGTGAAACCATCTAAGTAACCTGGACCAAAAGAATGCCATGTGTCAGCTGTCTGTTGGTTGTAATGCGAGATAAACTGCCCCTTGGCGTAGGTTGGTAGTTGCAAACTTAACTATAGAACCTTCCTCACTTGCAGATATAGCTATGTGTATATGTCAATAGCAACTAAATCCTTTACTATCAGGCTAAAATGCCTACCTGGTAAGAAAGAAATAAAAACAACTCCAATATTAAAAGTGTAGCTATTAGTTAGGCATTACAGTGAAAGTAGGGAGTATGATTTATTCACAAACTTGGAATTTTTATACCCTGCCATCCAAACATGGGCCCTATGTCTAAACAGCAGGTAAAACAATTATATGTATGAGTGTGTAATTATCAAAGGGTTGTACATTTCTGAAGAATATAAAATAAACCACCGTGTTTCCTGGTTTAAGGCAACCAAGCTGCTATAGAGTGAGCGCCATATCCGAATGAATGAACTGACTGCGCATGGGCTGAAACTACACCATACAGTACCGTCACTTAAAAAATCTCCATATCTATAAATTGAAGTCATGCTACTCTACTATACAATCTAGTGCTTAGGGATTTATCATATTCATTGCATAGACCGGGTTAATATATGCATTATTTACATGTAGACAAACCTGTTAGGGACAGATAAATGTTTTGAAGACTTACATTTTAGGCGACCATGGTATTTTATTTATTATGTGACGCCTGGGCCACCAGGATACAGGAGCTCAGCTACCCTGCGGTACAGGCCCATTGTTTAGACATTTTTCCACTCAGGCAGTGGTCCTGATTTTCTATACTAAGACTATTAGTTGCATTGTAGGACCTGAGAATCCAAGATGTCACTTATAACTGAGGTTATGCAGCTCCTAGGTGACATACTAAGGAAAGGGAATGTACATCACGATACTAGTGTAGGTCCAGCCCACATTAGAGAGCAAATTGCCCTAGAGTAATTGAAATCTGTACTAATATTAAACCTAAGGAGGTAGCGTGTCCTCAGCGCTCTTGTATATATGGTCATGGGGGTATATCAACTGTCTGTAAGAACTGTCTATGATAAGAAAGGTCATCACCAAATTACCTATAAGTATATTTGTAGACATTAACAGCTAGTCACTAACTGGGGCAATCAAATCAGCATTGATGCAGAGTACAGCTCATGTATGGATAGCTATTAGGCTGCTAAATAGATGCAAACAAGAAGTGACAAAAAACATATGTACAATGTGTGAGTGGAATCACATATAGGAAACTGTGAAGTGGGCATATCCTCAGACCTCACTGCAACCATCAAGACTTAACAAGGGAACTAGCAGTGTATTATAGAGATGATCTCAGGTTTCAAACTCCATAAACTGAAGGCTATGAGAATTAAGCACAATGTGGAGTTGTTAAATAACAGGATATGACAGCTAATTAAGCAGGATATTAACATATTCACTCAAACAGCTACATTAAGGGTCAAAATTAAATCCAAACTGATAAGGAGGTATTGTAAGGATGCCAAATTATTAACACTTAATATAGTGTGGGTGGTGGGTTTTAATGTTGGGGGGGGGTCTTGTATTTATTTTTACATTTAAAAGAGCTGATTACTTTGGGGCAATGCCCCACAAAAAGCCCTTTTAAGGGCTGGTAAAAGAGCTGATTAATTTTGTAATTTAGTATAGGGTAGGGAATTTTATTAGGGGGATTAGATTAGGTGTAATTAGATTAAAATTCTTGTAATATTTTTTAAATTTTTGTAATTTAGTGTTGTTGTTTTTTTGTACTATAGTTTAGTTTATTTAATTGTATTTTAGTTTAGATAATTGTAGTTAATTTATTTAATTAATTTATTGATAGTGTAGTGTTAGGTGTATTTGTAATTTAGGTTAGGATTTATTTTACAGATTATTTTGTAATTATTTTAACTAGGTAGCTATTAAATAGTAATTAACTATTTAATAGCTATTCTACCTAGTTAAAATAAATACAAAGTTGCCTGTAAAATAAATATAAATCCTAAAATAGCTACAATGTAACAATTAGTTATATTGTAGCTATATTAGGGTTTATTTTATAGGTAAGAATTTAGTTTTAAATAGGATTAATTTATTTAATTATAGTAATTTTATTTTGATTTATTTAAATTATATTTGTTAGGGGGTGTTAGGGTTAGGGTTAGACTTAGGTTTAGGGGTTAATAACTTTATTATAGTAGCGGCGATGTTGGGGGTGGGAGATTATGGATTAATAATTGTAGGTAGGTGGCGGCGACGTTGGGGGGCCGATTAGGGGTTAATAAAATGTATTATAGTGTTTGCGATGCGGGGTTGCGGTGGTTTAGGGGTTAATACATTTATTATAGTGGCGGCGATGTCCGGTTTGCAGATTAGGGGTTAAATAATTTTATTATAGTGTTTGCGATGTGGGGGGCCTCGGTTTAGGGGTTCATAGGTAGTTTATGGGCGTTAGTGTACTTTGTAGCACTGTAGTTAAGAGCTTTATGTTCCGGCGTTAGCCCATAAAACTCTTAACTACTGACTTTTTTATGCGGTAGGAGTCTTGGAGGTAGAGGCTGTACCGCTCACTTTCTCCAAGACTTGTAATACCAGCGTTAGGCAAATCCCATTTAAAAGATAGGATACGCAATTGACGTAAGGGGATTTGCGGTAGCCAAAAGTCACAGAAGAAAAGTGAGCAGTACACCTGTACCTGCCATACTCGTAATACCAGCGGGTGTTAAAAAGCAGTGTTAGGACCCCTTACTGCTGCTTTTTAAAGCTAACGCAGAACTCGTAATCTAGGTGATAGTTTGTTAAACCTATTTTACTCTGTTAGATTTCGTATATCATGTTTCATTGTGTTTTGCCTTACGTGCTTTGCAATGCCTATGTTCTTACCCCACTTTGCTTATTTTACTATCGTATGACTTTTTTTTTCTCCCAGAGATCTTCTTCCTCCCCTTCCCCCCTCCTACTGCTAACTTGCTGCTAGTTCCCATCAGCCGGAGTTCGTTTCCCTCCCCTAAGGTACTCTGAATTTTATTTCAGAGGCTACATACGCGGTTTGTCTTTTTTAAATACCACACACACCTATTAACCTTAATATTCATTCCATTGTCTTTGCTAAGCATTCTTTAACTCTCTCATCTTATCGATTTTTTTTCCCCCTCTCCTCCCTCTCCCCATTTCCCTCTCATTGCCTTTATATCCTAACCTACCCTAGAAAAAATAAAGAAATATGCCATTTAACTGTGTCACCCAAAACATAAGGGGGCTTAACTCCCCAACAAAACGCAGCATATTCCTTCATTCCCTTGCTAAAACTAGAGCCCAATTAGTTTTTGTACAAGAAACTCACTGGGTGAAAGGTGTGAAAATCCACATTCAATCCCCCGTTGTTGAAGCTGCTAGTTTTTCTCAGAAATCTCGAGGGACGGCTATCCTCATCCATAAAGATATCTCTTATGAGAACATTCTTGTTGAAACTGACCCCCAGGGTAGATATCTCATTATTATTTGTAAGCTTGATGTATGTTACTTATACCTTAGCCTCATATTATGGCCCCAACAAGCAACACATTCATGCATTGCATAGATTTCTTCAAAAACTGGAGTCTCTACATCAGGGTCTCTTACTACTTTTAATATTGTTTGGGAACCTCATTTAGAAATCGGACACGGCCCGCAAACCAAACTTTTGCATAAATTCAGAAACCTGATGTATCTGTTTAACCTGTTTGATATTTGGCACGCTCTAAATACATCTGCCCGCGACTACACTTATTTCTCCTCGGTGCATTGTTTGTATTCACGAATAGATATATTTTTTTTGTGAACCTAGCTTCTTGGATAACGTGACCAGATCTTGGATCCTTCAATGCCCTTGGTCAGACCATGATCCAGTTCATGTTATCTTGCAATCCTCAGTGGAATTACAGCATTCCCTGACTTGGCGTCTCTCCCCTCATTTATTCTCCTCCCCGGAGACTGCTGCTACCATTACTAAAGACCTCATAGATTTTCTAGGGTCAAATGATAACGATGAAGTGGATGATTTTACTCTGTGGGCCTCGTTAAAACCTATATACGGGGCTCATTTATCAAAAAAGCGGCAGCACTAAAAAAACGTAAAAGGGGAAACCTTTGCACAACTCCTAACGAGCCTGCATAAAATATCTGCTGACCATAAAGGTAACCCCACAACCCCAGCTCTCTAAACAACTTGCAGCCATTAAAACACAGATAGTCCAACTAGAAACTGAAATATCAGCAGATAGGCTTCTTAGGCTTAAAGAGATCTACTATCATAAGGGGAATAAGGCAGATAGGTTGCTTGCTAATAAGCTAAGACAAAGGACGGCTGCAGCGCATATTCATACGCTAACAGTGGGGGGACAACACATCACCAAACAAAAACAGAATGACGCATTCCCTTCCCCAACCCCCGACATCATCAATGCCTTCCTTACCACCCTAAACCTCCCCTCAGTCTCTCAAGACGAGGCAGACCTTTTGCAGGACCCTATCTCTACTTTGGAAGTCAAGACAGATATTATGTCTCTTAAGGCTTTTAAATCTCCGGGGCCAAATGGCTTCACAGATTTATTTTACAAGAAATTCCAAATACAGCTAATACCTATTTTGATATGTTTCTTCACAATAGCCAGTTCCAGAGGTACCTTCCCATCTCAATTCTTACAGGCAATTATTATCACACTCCCAAAGCAAGAACAAAGATAAGCAGGGTCTCCAGCACTTTATCAAACAGACTTTATTAGAACACAAATAGCGACGTTTCGGTGTCACAGCACCTTATTCATGCTTGGTAATTGTATACAGGCCTTTTGCATCTTTATTCTTTAAATACCCAAATTTTGCCGCCTTCTCAGATTGTTCTATGGAGAAGGCTCCCTCTAGTGGCCTAATGCTATACATACACTCACATATAACTTATATACAGGTTGAATTAGTTAATATAAATATATTACTAAGTCCCAAAAGATACATAGAATTTCACTAAAAAAATGCATAATAATCTATAAGAAAATTTCATTAAACTACAGTTTATATATTACCTAAATAAATTTAATGAACCATTTCATAAACACTTTAGGAAAAATTAAAATGCATAGAAAATTTTTTTTTTATACAAAAGTTTATAAACAATTAAAAACAAGGGAAGGGCCTAAAAATACAGCAAAGATTCTAAGTGATAAATAATTAGTCGGGCTGAAGGTGCTTGAAGAGAGATTCAGAAAAAACAGCTTAAATCAAATTCCCTGTTAAGACCCTTGGGATGCATACTATCTAATTTATGCACCCACCACATCTCTCTTTGTTTTAATAGACGCTCCCTATTCATGCCTCTTCTGTTTGGGGGGATATGGTCTATTACTTGCCACCTGAGTTAGCTAATGTGGTGGCCTTTCTCTAGAAAATGGTTGGATACAGGGGCATCCCTGTTCTTGCAGCTAATGTTGGACCTATGTTGACCAATACGGTCTTTCACCTTGCGGGTGGTCTCACCTATATAGATGCAAGAACAGGGACACTTGATCAAATATACCACATAGGTGGTCTCGCAGGTATAATACCCCTTGATAGAAAACTTTTTTCCACTTTGGGGATGATGAAAGAATGCTCCTTTTATCACTGAATGGCAACTCATACAACCAAGACAGGGAAAAGTTCCCATATTTTTCTTACCCAACAACTGTTGTCTATTTTGTCTGGTGGGGCCTATGTCTGTTCTCACCAAGTGGTCCCTAAGGCTTTTTACTCTCTTGTGTGCCATAATGGGAGGCTCTTGGAACTGAGCGACATTAGAATTGCATTCCTTGAGAATATACCAGTTCTTCCGAATTAGCCTAGATATTTTGTCACTCAATGGGTTGTATTGACTGACAAACACCAGCCTATTTTCTTTGGGTGTTCTTTCTTTAATTTTATCCAAAGAGCCTATAGTATCATCTAGGAGTTTTTTAGGGTATCCTCTGTCAGTGAACTTTTTGGACATTTCATTAAACCTTATCCTCCTTGTCTCCCCATCATCGACAATCCTGTTAACCCTTAATAGTTGGCTCCTGGGAAGGGAATTTACCAATGGCCTGGGGTGGAAGCTGTTAAATTGCAATGTACTGTTTCTGTCTGTCTCTTTTCTATACAGATCAAATTCTAGGTGATGACCCTTCTTGAGAACTAGCGTGTCCAGGAAGGGTATAGATTCCTCACTGACACTCACTGTGAAGAAAAAGTCCCTTACTTCAGAATTTAAATCCTGAACAAATTGTGTGAGGGACTCAACATCGCCCCACCATACACCAAAAATATTGTCTATATATCTCCACCATACGGCTCCATATTGTTTAAATAACTGATTTTTATAGACGATACTCTCTTCAAACTCACACATGAAGAGGTTGGCGTATGATGGAGCGACGTTAGAGCCCATGGCTGTACCCCTCACCTGGACATACCAGCTGTCCTGAAAGCTAAAATAATTCCAATAAAGGACAATACGTAACAAGTCCTCCAAAAATGATACTTCAATCTCATTATACCTCCTGTTCACCATCAATGTTTTTTTTATTATGGATATACCAGTTTCATGTTTTATGGATGTGTATAAACTACATACATCCAAGGTGAACAGGAGGTATTTGTCACTAGGGAATACCAAATCCCTTGCCTTCTGCAAAAAACTATTAGTATCTTGTATATAGCTTGACATCCTAGTGACTTCAGGCTGCAAGATCTTATCCAAAAATTTGGAAATGTTTGTAAATACCGACTCAACTGAGGAGACAATAGGTCGCCCCGGAGGTCTCTGTTTGTCCTTGTGGACTTTTGGGACAGTATAAAAGACAGGTGTCCTAGGGTTTACAGTACACAAATACTCAGATAGCTTTTTATCAATAATACCTTGACTCAGGGCTCTCTGTACAACTACATTTATCTCCTTCTGTATATTACCTAAAGGATTTCCCTGCAGTGGCTTATATGTATTTATATCACTCAATTGTGAGAGGGCTTCATTCACATAGTACCCTTTATCTAGCAGAACCATTGCTCCGCCTCTATCAGCCCCCTTGAAGATGATGTTTTTATTACCTTTTAACTCCTTCAGTATCATATTTTCACCCTTAGCAAAATTAATCAAATTGACACGTTCATTTTTATGCCACATAGTAGTATGTTTTTTATTTTTGTATTCATCACGTAACTTTTTAAATTATGTTAACAAATGTATTGACACTACTATTATTAACATTTTGGTTAAAAGAACTTTTTTTGCTAAGACCTAACTTTTTTAAAGACAATTCCGGAGTCTGGGCTTGACTATCTGCCAGGTAATGTTCATTGCTGAACCAGACTTTAAGTTTGATATTGCAGTATAGTCTTTGCAAATCTTTTTCCAGCTCGAAAAAGTCTGTGTCATGGAAAGGGCAAAAAGAAAGTCCTCTATTGAGCATCGTATTTTCTTTTTCATTTAATGCATATTCTGACGTGTTTATTACTATATCATTATCTCCCCCCGCAAGTGTGGAACATGTCTGGCTGTCCTTAATAATAGATATAGAGTTGCTTACTTCTTTGGCGCTTTCTTCCGGTTGGATCTGCGGATCGAGTTCCCCCTTGTAGCGGCGGTGTTTCTTGCCGCCCCGGTGGACCCGATGCTGCACTCGCTGTTGCTCGATCCTAAAGGGGATGAACCATGGGATGAGCCATCTGACGTATTGGATGCGTCATCATGCTGTTCTCTTCTTGTTGGCCTGTGCCTACGTCTGCCCCTGGGTCCTGATGCTCCCCGGTTGCTATAGTTACAGGATCTCCAGCGGTATACTCGACCCAGGCGGTAATCCTCTTCGTCACGGATTAACTTTGCCCTTTTTGTTTCTTTTATGGCTTTCTGTTCCTCCGCAATCTTAGTAGCGATCCTCTTCTCCATCTCTTGAAATTCATCATTGGACAAACAGGTCTGTAGCTCATCCTTGCATTTTTTTATGTTCACCTCCTGCAACTCCATCTCCGTCTGTAAGCATTCCACAGTCCATACGATTAAATCGTATGAACACTTATTCAGAATAGCCTCCAACTTATCGCAATAGATTTTATTGTTGCTTAATAGAGTGGGGCGAGTATTCATTCGTAGCCCTCTGGGAATTCTTTTAACACGATAGTATTCTGCTAACGTGTTAGCATGCAAGCGCCAAAGAAGTAAGCAACTCTATATCTATTATTAAGGACAGCCAGACATGTTCCACACTTGCGGGGGGAGATAATGATATAGTAATAAACACGTCAGAATATGCATTAAATGAAAAAGAAAATACGATGCTCAATAGAGGACTTTCTTTTTGCCCTTTCCATGACACAGACTTTTTCGAGCTGGAAAAAGATTTGCAAAGACTATACCGCAATATCAAACTTAAAGTCTGGTTCAGCAATGAACATTACCTGGCAGATAGTCAAGCCCAGACTCCAGAATTGTCTTTAAAAAAGTTAGGTCTTAGCAAAAAAAGTTCTTTTAACCCCAATGTTAATAATAGTAGTGTCAATACATTTGTTAACATAATACAACAAGGGGTTAAAAAGTTACGTGATGAATGCAAAAATAAAAAACATACTACTATGTGGCATAAAAATGAACGTGTCAATTTGACTAATTTTGCTAAGGGTGAAAATATGATACTGAAGGAGTTAAAAGGTAATAAAAACATCATCTTCAAGGGGGCTGATAAAGGCGGAGCAATGGTTCTGCTAGATAAAGGGTACTATGTGAATGAAGCCCTCTCACAATTGAGTGATATAAATACATATAAGCCACTGCAGGGAAATCCTTTAGGTAATATACAGAAGGAGATAAATGTAGTTGTACAGAGAGCCCTGAGTCAAGGTATTATTGATAAAAAGCTATCTGAGTATTTGTGTACTGTAAACCCTAGGACACCTGTCTTTTATACTGTCCCAAAAGTCCACAAGGACAAACAGAGACCTCCGGGGCGACCTATTGTCTCCTCAGTTGAGTCGGTATTTAAAAACATTTCCAAATTTTTGGATAAGATCTTGCAGCCTGAAGTCACTAGGATGTCAAGCTATATACAAGATACTAATAGTTTTTTGCAGAAGGCAAGGGATTTGGTATTCCCTAGTGACAAATACCTCCTGTTCACCATGGATGTACGTAGTTTATACACATCCATAAAACATGAAACTGGTATATCCATAATAAAAAAAAAACATTGATGGTGAACAGGAGGTATAATGAGATTGAAGTATAATTTTTGGAGGACTTGTTACGTATTGTCCTTTATTGGAATTATTTTATCTTTCAGGACAGCTGGTATGTCCAGGTGAGGGGTACAGCCATGGGCTCTAACGTCGCCCCATCATACGCCAACCTCTTCATGTGTGAGTTTGAAGAGAGTATCGTCTATAAAAATCAGTTATTTAAACAATATGAAGCCGTATGGTGGAGATATATAGACGATATTTTTGGTGTATGGTGGGGCGATGTTGAGTCCCTCACACAATTTGTTCAGGATTTAAATTCTGAAGTAAGGGACCTTTTCTTCACAGTGAGTGTCAGTGAGGAATCTATACCCTTCCTGGACACGCTAGTTCTCAAGAAGGGTCATCACCTAGAATTTGATCTGTATAGAAAAGAGACAGACAGAAACAGTACATTGCAATTTAACAGCTTCCACCCCAGGCCATTGGAAAAAGTTCCCTTCCCAGGAGCCAACTGTTAAGGGTTAACAGGACTGTCGATGATGGGGAGACAAGGAGGATAAGGTTTAATGAAATGTCCAAAAAGTTCACTGACAGAGGATACCCTAAAAAACTCCTAGATGATACTATAGGCTCTTTGGATAAAATTAAAGAAAGAACACCCAAAGAAAATAGGCTGGTGTTTGTCAGTCAATACAACCCATTGAGTGACAAAATATCTAGGCTAATTCGGAAGAACTGGTATATTCTCAAGGAATGCAATTCTAATGTCGCTCAGTTCCAAGAGCCTCCCATTATGGCACACAAGAGAGTAAAAAGCCTTAGGGACCACTTGGTGAGAACAGACATAGGCCCCACCAGACAAAATAGACAACAGTTGTTGGGTAAGAAAAATATGGGAACTTTTCCCTGTCTTGGTTGTATGAGTTGCCATTCAGTGATAAAAGGAGCATTCTTTCATCATCCCCAAAGTGGAAAAAAGTTTTCTATCAAGGGGTATTATACCTGCGAGACCACCTATGTGGTATATTTGATCAAGTGTCCCTGTTCTTGCATCTATATAGGTGAGACCACCCGCAAGGTGAAAGACCGTATTGGTCAACATAGGTGCAAATTTAGATGCAAGAACAGGAATGCCCCTGTATCCAACAATTTTCTAGAGAAAGGCCACCACATTAGCCAACTCAGGTGGCAAGTAATAGACCATATCCCCCCAAACAGAAGAGGCATGAATAGGGAGCGTCTATTAAAACAAAGAGAGATGTGGTGGGTGCATAAATTAGATAGTATGCATCCCAAGGGTCTTAACAGGGAATTTGATTTAAGCTGTTTTTTCTGAATCTCTCTTCAAGCACCTTCAGCCCGACTAATTATTTATCACTTAGAATCTTTGCTGTATTTTTAGGCCCTTCCCTTGTTTTTAATTGTTTATAAACTTTTGTATAAAAAAAAAATTTTCTATGCATTTTAATTTTTCCTAAAGTGTTTATGAAATGGTTCATTAAATTTATTTAGGTAATATATAAACTGTAGTTTAATGAAATTTTCTTATAGATTATTATGCATTTTTTTAGTGAAATTCTATGTATCTTTTGGGACTTAGTAATATATTTATATTAACTAATTCAACCTGTATATAAGTTATATGTGAGTGTATGTATAGCATTAGGCCACTAGAGGGAGCCTTCTCCATAGAACAATCTGAGAAGGCGCCAAAATTTGGGTATTTAAAGATGCAAAAGGCCTGTATACAATTACCAAGCATGAATAAGGTGCTGTGACACCGAAACGTCGCTATTTGTGTTCTAATAAAGTCTGTTTAATAAAGTGCTGGAGACCCTGCTTATCTTTGTTCATGTGTATTAGGGCTTGGCAGCGCCCTAGGTCTACTGTGCACTTTCTTTACTCCCATGTGCTGTTCCCTTTCTGGACTTTGTTACTCCCAAAGCAAGGGAGGGATTCCACGAAGTGCGAGAGTTACAGGCCTATATCGTTGTTAAACCTTGACGTCAAGCTCTATGCCAAAATAATAGCAATAGCTTCACACCTTAACTCTCTTCTGCCTTTACTGATCGATCCTGATCAGTTAGACTTTGTTTTAAGATGCCAAGGACCTGACAACACAAGGTGGCTTCTGAATATTTATTTTGAGGCCCATAGACTTCATCTGCCCTGTGTCACCCTGTCGTTGGACGCTGAAAAGGCCTTTGACAGGGTGAGTTGGGAATACATGTTTGCAGTTCTGCGGAGGTTGGGATTTCCGACCTCCTTTATCACATCCATAGCAGCACTATACTCCAACCCCTCAGCAAAGGTTAGGGGATTGGGATTTTGTTCTGAGTCCTTTTTAATAACCAACGGCACGAGGAAAGGGTGCCCACTATCCCCTCTTTTATTTACTCTTATAATACAGCCTCTGGCCAAGGCCATTCGCTCCTGTTCACAGATCAGTGTCGTGGAAAGTCACCACATAGAGCAGAAAATAGCTCTATTTGCAGACGACCTGATAGTACTAGTCTCTGACCCACTTACTTCACTACCCCATCTGTTCTCTCACCTTGATTGGCACTGTTGCATGTAATGTTATATCAAGATTGTATCTACATCTTTAACAGATAAGATTCCTTAAATTCTGCATTTGTCCCAGTAAAAATTTTCTGCTCTTGCCCGTACTTAAAATTATACACTGGATTAATATGTATCAAGTTCTATATATGGGTTATTGATTGATTGACATAGCTATATTCACGTAATTGCCCTTTTACTTCAGTTCATTTCCGATCATAGTGGTATGATTATTGTTAGGACATTACAAGCCCTATATTTATTCCTTATGTTTCATACTATTACAAGGTCCTGCACTATATTTGGGGTCTATATATAAATTTTTGCAGACCCCAATTAGATGGGACCCTTAATCCATTAACTGGTATATGGCGTATAGTCACGCAGTGTGGTCTCATTATATGATGCTGCATGTTCTCTGGTATGCTTGTATACTACATATGATAATGCTACTTTCGAAATGTAAATTATGTAACATGTGCAGTATATGCTTAATATTGTCAGCTGACTAATAGGAAATAGCAACAATCTTGTTACATTGCATATTATGCCACATACTGTTCTAGTAATCCCTTATATATGTATTCTCCTTAGATTGCTCCATTGCGTTGCCTGACACTGTTCTCTTTGTTTTAAAACACTCAACGTTCCCGACTGAGCGTCCAGTTGCCATGACAACGCCACATGACACAAGGGTCACGTGACACCGGCAGCTTCCGGGATGTGGCCGTGGACACTGTTATTGGTGAGATGTGGGGATATAAGGTGATGAGTTGTTACACTATATTTATACTTGTTTTTGAAAATGGGGGAAACCCCGAAACGTCAATAAATACTTTGCTTATTTGATCTCAAGACCCTATGAGTGACTTCCATTACTGGGACTATATATATTATGCATTATCACCTAACGCATGCGCAATATCTATCTACCTGTCAACCGCTCCATACCGCACAAAATCTAGGGCTGCTTTGCGGGCTCATGCAAGCTTTTCCCCCTAGACATTAATGGGGAGAGAGTGTTAGGAAAAACACTTGAAGTGCGGAATGAAAATTCTCAGTAACACAATCCCATTGATGTCTATGGGGGAAAAAAAGTTACGTTTAAACCAAACACCCTAACATAAACCCCAAGTCTAAACACCCCTAATCTGCTGCCCCCAACATCGCCGACACCAAAATAAAGTTATTAACCCCTATTCCGCCGCTCCCCGACATTGGCAACACTATAATAAAGTTATTAACAGCTAAACCTCCGGCCTCCCATATATTAACCCCTAAACCTCTAGCCTCCCACCCCTCTGCCACTAAATAAATCTTCATCCAGGACCAAGCTGGCGCAGAGCGGAGCGGAGATGAGCGAGGAGCAGGACCAGTGACCATGGAGCCATGGAGCGTGGAGGATCCTCTTCGTATGATTGCCAATGTACACTGAATAGTGAATTCAATGTATGTGTTTAAATATGGCGTCCCTTGCATTCCTGGCTGATTTTATTCTTCAAATTCAAATCAGCCAATAGGATGAGAACTACTGAAATCCTATTGATTGTTCAAATCAGCCAATGCACAAACAAATGCACCTTTTCGGGGCAATGGGTAGTTTCGTTTTTTTTAGTGTTAGGTTTATTTATTTTGGGGGGTTTGGTGGGTGGTGTGTTTTACTGTTAGAGGGGGACTTAGTATTTCTTAAGGTAAAAGAGCTGTTTAACTTAGGGCAATGCTCTACAAAAAGACCTTTTAAGGGCTATTGGTAGTTTAGCATTAGATTAGGGGGTGTTTTTATTTTGGGGGGCTTTTTTATTTTCATAGGTATTAGGTTTAATTTTTTATTTTGGATAATTTTGTTTTTTATTTTATGTAATGTTAGACTATTTTATTTTTGTAATCTTTGATTAATTAAATTTTTATTTTTTTATTTTTTAATAATGTTAGCTTTTTTATTTTAATTATTACTTAGTGTATTTTAATTAAGTAATTGGGATTAATTTAGGGGTTGTTAGGTTAATTCATTTAGTTATTTGCGTTGTGGGGCTTTGGCGGATTAGGGGTTAATAGATTAATTTGGGTACGTGTGTTCTGGGGGTGTGGCGGTTTAGGGGTTAATAGTTTTATTAGGATTATTGCATTGTGTGGGTTTGTCGGATTAGGGGATAATAGATTTATTAGGTAGATTGCGATGCTGGGGTTGGCAGATTTAGGGGTTAATACTTTTACTAGGTAGATTGCGATGTGGGTTAATGGCGGATTAGGGGTTAATAGTTTAATTAGGCATATTGCGTTGTGGGGGGTTGACAGTTTAGGGGTTAATACTTTTATTATTAGTTCTGATGTGGGTTTTATGGCGGATATAGGGGTTTTATGTGTCAGGTTTATTTTTGGGAGGTGGGTTAGACTTTTACGGGAGATTTGATAAAAAAAATTTTCTTAGGCGTCGGCAGTTTCTAAAGTGCCATAAGTCACTGGGGACTGCAGAAATTTGTATTCACTCATTTCTGGACATTGCTAGTTTATCCGACTTACGACACTTTATGAACTGCCAGCGTCGCATATGTGATACCCCGATGTGCAAGGTAAAATTACGTGCGGCGCGGGTTTTAGCAGTTGCACTGATGCTTGCGCCACATATGTAATCTTGCCCCTAGTGTACATGGGGAATTACAGTTCATCAGGCTTTACCCACAGCCACTTGGGTAATATTCGCTTTACCCGAGTAACGCTAGAATTACCTAACCCGTAACATATATATATATATATAAATATATTTTTGTTTTTTTAGCACTGCTGCTGGGTTGCAGCAATAGCACTAGCTAATACTTTATTTAGTTTAATCGGCTGTCTAGATCCTCCTCTACTGCTCTGAAGTTATTCCCCCTTAGGTAAAAAAGCTTTAATGAATTTACGTTAATAAGCAAATAATATTGTCAGAATTCTGAACAGAAAAACCCTTTGAAATTATTATTTTTTTTTTGTATAATGAATGATTCATCCATGATCTTCCTCTCTGCCAAATGTCATGCAGTGCTTTTTCTAAAAGCATCCTTATGTTATTATAAGGAAAACAGTAAGTTCCTTCACTCATAAAACTGGTTGACTTCAAATGTTCATTGTTGTTTGGACCTTGCCATATATTAGCCACATTAATTTAGCTATTCAAAAATACAGTTTTGTACATAGTATCCCTGAACTTAAACTAAATAAATATACAGTATGTCATGCAACCACCGAACCCTGGAATTGTTGGCTTCCATTAAGAAAACTTAAAACTGTATATTTGTAAGGAAGCAACAATGAAATTAAATAATTTAGCAAAATAGGCCTTAAAGTTATGAAAATAAACTACTTAAACCCTTACAATGTTATTTTCATTGGTGTATAATAGTAACTGCATATAAAAATGTGTGATTATAACAGCACAATTATTAAAGTTTCTTTCTATGCTCTAAGTTTTTAAGATTTCAAGTGGCTAGAAATTAACAAAATGCCATTGCATAGCTGCCAACATTTGAAAAAGAAATTCCAGGAACACTTTCCAGCTATCAATTACCTGTATGAAATTTTTTACCAAACCCCCTGCCCTAAAGTTCCACCCACTTTACCAAACCCACATAATTAGCATAGTTTAGCCCCGCCTATTTATTATAGTGCAGATTATATATACTGGATATATATAAATATATATATTAAAATATAAAAGGCATAGAACAAATGAAGGAATATGCATTATAGCCAGTAGGCCTGCGCCAGGTTTCTATATTTTTATATTTTTAACAGAAAGTAGTTTAGATTTTGACCATTATCTTTACACCTGATTTATTCTTTTGTAAAACATCATTATCACCCAGATCTGTACAGTTTGTATTAACCCTTCACTAGCAGCAGCTAATTATCTCCCAGATCTGTACAATGTGTATTATTAACCCTTCACTAGCAGCAGCTCATTGCCACAGAGCTAACTACTAAAATGTCACATAGTTTGCAGCACTCAACTGTGATCAAAGAACAGTGACAAAATGTGTGGACAGTACACAATAGTGCAATGCTGATAAACCCCCAAAGCTCAAACCTATAGTCTCACTGTCTTCTAAACTAACTGAGTTCAACCATAACAGTTATTCACTTACCTCACTGCAGCTGCTAAATATCTGTACCCTGACCTGCACAAACAGATCCTAGCACGCAATTTCACATTATTTTTCCATGGTGATTGATAAATGATCCATAGATCATCTGTTTGAAGAATGTTTGATTTGAATCAGAAGCAGGAAAGTCCCCCACGGCAAGAACCTCTGTAAACAAGCAGCTAGAATGATATTCAGTTTCCTGCTATGCTTCACTTTGACAGTGACACCAACTGTCAGAACTCGGAATTGCAGCAAAACGTTTAAAAAAAATAAAAATAACATTAGGAAGTGTGCAGGGACAATCCGTGGACATTTAAATGGCCGGGACTGGGTCCCAAATTCCGGGACTGTCCCGGCAAAAACAGGACTGTTGGCAACTATGCCGTTGACCAATTCGAATTCCCTCTGTATTTTGGAAATGTATCATGACTTAATCATATTTAGTCCACTGTCTATTTTAAACTTCTATGAGAATTAAATTAATTAAAACCTAAGAACTTAATGGTGATTATTTTTTTTGTTGACAATCATTAGGTATGTTTTGCTAAAGGATAGTGATTGACTATTTAAAAACATGGCACTGATATGTATCATTTTTGTTCTGCTACTGACACAAAGGGCAAGATTACAAGTCACAAGGTAGGAGTTTTCCGTACGCAATATGGTCTTTTCGCAAATCAATTTCTATTGCACAGATATTACAAGTCTTGAAAAATCGCAAAACAGTCTTTTCCACGCTCTAAGAGCTGTAGATAACAGTTTCCTCAGCATTAAAGTTTCACGAAACACTTCAAAAATACATTACAAAGTACAGTTACACTCATATTAACACTGTCGAATAAAAAATATTTAACAAAGAAATGTGATGCACTCTGGGATGCAGCATTTCCTCCCATCGGGAAAATTAAAATATCATTTCAGGACCGCCACCGGTCCCTGTTAGATATTGGTTCGACCTTGAGAGCTATCTTTTTAGTTCCATTTTGCAGTCCTGGTAGCGATGCTGTATAGACTTGATATCCCTGTTATGGACCCCCACTGCATTAACGGCATCCCTGATCTCCAGCCATAGCTTCCTCTTCTCCCTAGGTGTGGCCTTCTGAGCCTGCAGCCTCCTAGCCCTCTCCATATAAGCCTCTATGAGGGCCTTCTTCTCCTCTATGATATACCTCTCATCCCTCAGCCTGGGATTCCCCTGTGATGTGAGCCTCTGTTTCCCGGACTGTGAAGCTCCCTCTCTACACTGCCACTTTTTCAGCCTCAACAAATTGGCCGGGTCCACCCACTGCTTCCTCTCCCCCTTCCTGTCCAGTTCCCCTCCCACTCCCCTTTCCTCTCCCTCTCCCCCTCCCTCTCTCCTGACTAACCTCCTGCCTAACCTCCTCTACAATCTCTTCTCTAAGCTGCTTCCTGAGGAACTCTAATAGTTCCAGGCTAATCTGCCCCCTATCCCCCCCTCCCGACATACTCAAACAAAAAGTGAATGTGCCCAAATTAAAGAGGGTCAAAATAATGAAAACAAATTAAAAAGTGCTCAAAGTGTGAAAGGGATATAAATAAAAGAGGGTAAAGGGTATTAAACAGACAAATATGTAGAAAAAGACAAAAATGAGGATATGTAAACAATAATTTGAAAATCCAACAAAATCTAACTATGGGGTGGGTATGGGTTTCCAGGGAATGGGGTATGGGTTTACAGGGAATGGGGTATGGGTTTAAAGGGAATGGGGTATGGGCTTAAAGGGAATTAGTTATGGGCTGAAAGGGAATGGGGTATGGAGTGTAGTATGAGAGGGGATGTAGTTTATGTAGTGTTAGTGATAAGTGTATGGATGTATTGAATGTGTTTGCGTGTAAATGTGTTTATATAAGTATTAACAAAAAACACTTGCACACTCACCCAAACTAACTCTCACACTAACTCTAACTCTCACAATAACACTAACTCTCGCACAAACTCACTATCTCACAATAACTCACTAACTCTCACACTAACACTAACTCACTATCTCACAATAACTCCCTAACTCTCACACTAACACTAACTCACTATCTCACACTAACACTAACTAACTAACTCTCACAATACCACTAACACACTCTCTCACAATAACACTAACTCTCACAATAACACTAACTTACTTAAATCTCTCTCCTCTCTAATCTCACAAAACCCTCCAGCAACACAGTTGAAGAAGCCATGCTTGTGGTGTGCTTATATACCCTATGTAAATGTTTAATGATGTACCAGTTTGCAAAAGTAAAGGATGTTCAGGTGTGCTTTGTTTGTAATTAGTATGTAATTAATATGTGTGCAATGTGTATTAGTTGTTTGAATTTGCGCATGCTCACATTTGTGTAATGTGTATAATGCTATGATGTCATAGTGATCATTTTGCATAACATTGTCCAAAAGTAGTATCTTTAAAATGTAAATGGTGATTTGTGATGGTCTCGTATTTGTGAAGTGGTATAAATGTTTATTTGTACTAATGTTCCGTAATCTTGAATGCGAATGTTTTGCTTGTGTATCAGTGTGCAATTCTTTTTTCCTGTTGTTTTGTTCCGTGTTGCAAGATCGTAAAGTATTTATGTATTCCTCGTTTAGTGTAAAAGTTGTGCATTCTTTTTATTTTCTGATTGTGAATGTGTAATGCGTATGTGCTATGTTGCATGAGCGATTGCTGTTTGTACATTTGAGCTGTGTTTTTGTTGTGCATTATATGGTATACGTAATATGACCGAGCAGTGCATATTTCTCGCGAGATTGAGTGTTAGATGAAAAATCGGTGATTATGTTATTTAGCATTGATCTCTATGGGAGAATGTTTAACGCGCTCGTAATTATGCCTATTAAATAAACACAGTAGTTGTGTTACCGCAACGCGTTACGAGATTGTTTTCAGACTCGTAATACCTATGTTATTAAAAGATACACAATGGAAATAACGTACAAGTAACTACCGCACCCCTCATAACGCAAAACTCATAATCTGGCCGAAAGATAGTAGCATCTTTATTGTTTAATAAAATAACTGCAAAAAGCAGTTTTGGGGGTATAAAGGGAGCGGGTGTGGGGTGTTAAAAAAAAAACGCACTGAAAAGTGTATTTACATTGCGATCTACAGGAACTATGTGTTCCCAGTAAATATATATGCTTTTATATATATATATATATATATATATTGTATGTGTTAATATCGCCTAGATTACGAGTTTAGCGCTAAACAGGGTTAGAAAATAATGGCAAAAAAGTGCGTTATGTCACTCTCCATAGCGCTGCCATTATGAGTTACTGAAAAGCCTCCTTCTGCTGTGTGTTACGGTGCGTTAAGCTCCATACCACACAAAAGTCGAGGGCTAATTTGACGTGCTCATGCACACATTCTCCTATAGACATCAATGGAGAAGCTGAAGTGCGGAATGGCGATCACGTTTGATGTCTATAGGGGGAAAGAAAATTAAGTTTAAACCTAACACCCAAACATAAACCCCTAGTCTAAACACCCCCTAATCCGCGGCTCCCTGACATAACCAACACTAAATTATTAACCCCTAATCCGTCACTCCCCGGCACTTATAAAAGTTATTAACCCCTAATCCGCCAATCCCGACATCGCCGACACTATAATAAAGTTATTAACCCCTAAACTGCCACTCCCTGATATCGCCCACACTAAATAAACTTATAAACCCCTAAACCTCTGACCTCCCACATTGCAAAACACTAAATTAAACTATTAACCCCTAAACCTAACACCCCCTAACTTTAAATTAAAATTACAATATAACTATATTTAAATAAATAAAAACTTACTTGTGAAATAGAAATAAACCTAAGATTAAACTATAAATTAGCCTAACCTTACTATTCTAAAAAAAAATTAAAAGAAAACTACCAATTAAAAATCCTAAATTACAAATTTTAAAAAAACTAGTCCTATGAAAAAATGTTACAAAAAGAATAAACACTAAATTACGAAAAATAAAAACAATTAGATTACAAAAAATAATAAACAAAATTATCAAAAATAAAAACAATTTCACCTAATCTAATAGCCCTAATTAAAAATTACAAAGCCCCCCCCAAAATAAAAACACCCCCTAACCTACAATAAACTACCAATAGCCCTTAAAAGGGCCCTTTTTAGTGTATTGCCCTAAGTTAAACAGCTCTTTTACCTGTAAAAAAAATACAAAGTCCACCCAGCAGTAAAACCCACCACCCAACCAACCCCCCAAAATAAAAAAACAAACTCTAAAAAAAAACCTAGGGGCGGAGTCTGGAACGCCCGAGAATGGCCGCATAATCTTACTGCTCCGGTCCTGAATTTGCTATAAAACAGCTCTAAACTTCTTATTCTCAAGAAATGGATCCTAAGAAGCCTCTCAAGCATACCTTGAACCTTTGTTTACTTGTGGGCGAAAGCCAAATTTAAACCTTGATGTAATTCCCTGGACCCAGGGCCGGAGCTTTACCCTGAGTATACAGAAGAGGAAGCCATTTTCCTTACACCCTTGTGACTGCAGAACTTTCTTTAACGTAGCCGGACTCCTATTCATCTCTCCTGACCCCCCGGCGGGTTCCCCCTGTGGGCCTGTCGTTAAGCAACAGTGCGACCCTATTAGTCACTGTCATAATTTATTAACCAATGGGGCTATATCTACCATTGCTCCAGATGGAGCCTGGAGGAGCAAATCTACTTACGCTACTCACTGAGATCCTAGATGGCCACTTTGAGCGGCTTGGGAGAGCTGTGGATGCCGCATGGAGGAGAGACAGTGACCTAATCCAAATGAGCAGTACTGAAGATGCGGGCGCGGTGTCGCCTAATCTAAAGCCTACTGTGAACAGTTACCTCTCACCAACAACGCAGCTTGATTTACCTCCCATGGCCACTGCTGTACAGAGAAGAGAGCTGACGCCGTTTGAAATTGGGAACCCTGACAAGCCGGTTGGGACAAATCTTGCTGATCCTGCCCAATCTACTATTATCCCCCGCGGTGGGCGCGAGTTGCCGCAGAACAGCTTGGCCTGGATAAAGATAAGGCCCTTCTACATTGTCCCACCGGCAGCTACTCAGGATACACAAAGTTCGCAGAAGTCGCTGCAGAGGGTATGGTGTATCCCTGATATGGCTCTCACTTTAATTATGGCTCTACATGGTTTGGCAGATGGCCTGCCTCAGAAGCACAGGCAACATTCTAGGAGTGAATGCATTAAAATAGGGGTAGGCTAGATATCAACAAATACTTGGGTAGAGATGGTGAGCATACGGTCTTATATCCTCATCACCTATCAAATTGACTTTTGCAATCTAGCATGGACTCCTTTAAGAAATTCTGCTCAAGGTATTAGCACTCAGATCTGCAAAGTTTTATCTATTTTGTTTTACTGTCTTACTAGGTATGTTTTCCTAACCATGAGCTGCATGTTATCACTGTTATTGCCACTGTTCCAACTAACTATAACTTTTCCAATACTGTTAATCCAGCTTACTACAGATAGTTTTTCTAGGTGGGTCTGTACATCATTAGTAGCTGGGTTTGTATATAAATGCAGGACATGCAAATATGCCTACACTGTTTCTGTTATATGGCTACTAGCCACATTTTCCATATTCTGCGATCTATAACTCCTATAGCGATTGTGAACCTATCAGACTGTGATGCTATCAAACCCTAGAAACACTACATTAAGGACATTTATCTTTTAATATCCAGTAGGCTGCTGTAAAGGGAGCTGAATGCTTATTTACCATGTTTATTACAGGTTGTATATTGTAAAAGTGCTGCAGTTGTGATTCTAGATCACCCTGTTTATACATCTAATTGTCGATGTTTAACCCTTTCCTCATGTATATTTGCAGGTCAAATTATATTCAATCTCCATCATCCTGTAGTAACAATTTGACCAATGTTATTTTATAATTTGGCCCTTTGAGACTCATATGAGTATTCTATTTCCCATTGGCACGCACTGGGTCGCGTGGTCTGCGGCCGGGATGGCGGGATCCTGTGTGTGTCTTGGGGTGCGCAGTGTCTCACGACCCATTTATAGGTGCTATAGGCCCTAATAATCACATTTCCCAAGGAACTTCACCACGGGTCTACAAATAGGTTCACCCACAGCGCACAATATCTCATATCCTTGACTTTGTCAGGCATATTATCATTTTTTTTTTTATTTTTTTTTTATTACGCCACAGCGTCAGTTTTAAATATGTATATAACAATGCATATGAGTGCTTCCCCCTGCATACTTCCCTACCAAACACCTATTACCTCTGGAGTAGTGAACTGTATACCTTGCACCTCTTGTTCTCCCCCACAACTTTATGTAGCTCCTATGTTGATAAACTGACCCCTAAGGTATGTCTCCAGTTGAGATTGTCCACCCTAGGCTCCTCTGGTAAACTCACTTGATTGTAAAGAAACCTTATTTTCCCCATATTTAACAAACACACCATTGATATACTCAAGCATGTTTTCTAGCTTTAAAAATAATATAGAGCCTATATCTACTCAAGCATGTTTTACTATTTATCTCTCCCATGATATCCATTCATCCAAGCATGCTTTATAGCTCTGAAAATATTATAGAACCTGTATTTCCTCAAGCATGTTTTATAGCTTTAAAAATATTATAAAACCTGAGGTTCAGTTGAGACCCATAAGTGGTCTCATTAGTTTCATTGTACCTTCTACAGCTTTATTTTGCATGGTGTGGGGTCCAAAAGTGGCCTCTGGAGTGGAGGAGAAGGTCCATAACTCTTTTGGCATCTCTTTATGTATTATGTACTTGAATTTATTTTTGTATACCTTGTTTGTATGTCATTTCATTAAACCTCAATAAAAAAAAAAAAAAAAAAAAAAAAAAAAAAAAAAAAAAAAAAACCTAAGCTATCCATTGCCCCTAAAGGGGGCAGTATTTCCCTTAAAAGGGCATTCAGCTCTTTTGCACTAACCTTAAAAGGGCATTTAGCTCTTTTAAAATTTGCCCAAAGCCCTAATCTGAAAAAAAACACCCCCAAAAAAAAAACTAACACTAAACCCCAGAATATCTACTCACGGTTGCTGAAGTCCGGACATCCATCTCCATCCAGGTGGCGAGAAGTCTTCATCCAGGCAGCGATATCTGCATCCATCCTGGGGGATGTCTTCTATCTTAATCCCGGTGGGGTGGAGCAGAACTATCCTGGAAGACGATGCCATCCTGAGCAGAGCATCCTCTTCATGCGGTCACCGCCGTACACTAAAGCTTCAATGCAAGGTCCCCGTTTCAAAATGGCGTACCTTGGATTCCTATTGGCTGATTTGATTCTTCAAATTTAAGTCAGCCAATAGGATGAGAGCTTCTGAAATCCTATTGACTGTTCAAAATAGCCAATAGGATGGTTAATAGGTAGTTTATGAGTGTTAGTGTACTTTGTAACATTTTATTTATGAGTTTTGTGTAACATTTTTGTTTCACAAAATCCATAACTACTGCTCTCAGATGGTGGTATGGATCGTATCGGTATATGCTGTAATGCAAGCATTTTATCCGGACCGCACAAAATGTAATACAGACACTATGGAAATCTTTGCTGCCATTGCTGCACTACTTTCCCCTTGCGCTGTGTGCGTTATGAGGCTGTAAATTACGTTATCAGAATGAGGCTCCCATTGGAGTCAATCACCTAGATTTAGGGTTCTGCGTTAGCTATCAAAAGCAGCGTTAAGGGGTCCTAACGCTGCTTTTTACCACCCACTGGTATTTAGAGTCAGGCAGGAAAGGGTCTACCACTCACTTTCCTACCGCGATTCCAGGCTACCGCAGATCCCCTTACACCAATTGCGTATCCTATTTTTTCAATGGGATCTGCCTAAAGCTGGTATTTGGAGTCTTGGGAGAAGTGAGCGGTAGAGACTCTACCGACAAGACTCCTAACTCCAGAGAAAGTCAGTAGTTAAGAGCTTTATGGGCTAATGCGTGAATATAAAGCTCTTAACTACTGTGCTCTAAAGTACACTAACACCCATACACTACCTATGAACCCCTAAACTGAGGCCCCCCCACTATAAAAAAAAATGAACCCCTAATCTGCCGACCGGACACCGCCGCCATCTACATTATCCCTATGAACCCCTAATCTGCTGCCCCTAACACCGCTGACCCCTATATTATATTTATTAACCCCTAATCTGCCCCCCCAACGTCACCACTACCTAACTACACTCATTAACCCCTAATCTGCCGACCGGACCTCTCCGCCACTATAATAAATGTATTAACCCCTAAACCGCCGCCCTCCCGCCTCGCAAACACTATAATAAATAGTATTAACCCCTAATCTGCCCTCCCTAACATCGCCGCCACCTACCTACAATTATTAACCCCTAATCTCCCGCCCACACCGTTGTCGCTAGTATAATAAAGTTATTAACCCCTAAACCTCTAACTATTTAATAGCTACCGAGTTAAAATAACTACAAAATTACCTGTAAAATAAATCCTAACCTAAATTACAATTAAACAATTAAACACTACACTATCATTAAATTAATTAAATAAATTAACTACAATTACCTAAAATAAAATACAATTAAATAAACTATTCTATAATAAAAAAAAAACACTAAATTACAAAAAATAAAAAAGAATTACAAGCAGTTTAAACTAATTACACCTAATCTAAGCCCCCTAATAAAATAAAAAAGCCCCCCAAAATAAAAAATTCCCTACCCTATTGTAAAATACAAAAGTAATGAGCTCTTTTATCAGCCCTTAAAAGGGCTTTTTGCAGGGCCTTGCCCCAAAGTAATCAGCTCTTTTGCATGAAAATAAAATACTATCAGCCAATCGGAATTAAGGTAGAAACAATCTGATTGGCTGATGCAATCAGCCAATAAGATTGAAGTTCAATCCGATTGGCTGATCCAATCAGCCAATCGTATTGAACTCGCATTCTATTGGCTGATAGAGTGCGAGTTCAAGGCTGAGTGAAGACGACTCAAGGTAGTATGATCTTCAGGGGGTTAGCAATAGGTTTTTTTAAGAGGGGTTTGGGTGGGTTAGAGTAGGGGTATGTGGGTGGTGGGTTGTAATGTTGGGGGGGTATTGTATTTAATTTTCATGCAAAAGAGCTGATTACTTTGGGGCAAGGCCCCCCAAAAAGCCCTTTTAAGGGCTGGTAAAAGAGCTGATTACTTTTGTATTTTAGAATAGGGTAGGGAATTTTTATTTTGGGGGGCTTTTTTATTTTATTAGGGGGCTTAGATTAGGTGTAATTAGTTTAAACTGCTTGTAATTCTTTTTTATTTTTTGTAATTTAGTGGGGGGTTTTGTATTATAGAATAGTTTATTTAATTATATTTTATTTTAGGTAATTGTAGTTAATTTATTTAATTAATTTAATGATAGTGTAGTGTTAGGTTTAATTGTAACTTAGGTTAGGATTTATTTTACAGGCAATTTTGTAGTTATTTTAACTAGGTAGCTATTAAATAGTTAATAACTATTTAATAACTATTGCACCTAGTTAAAATAAATACAAAGTTGCCTGTAAAATAAATATAAATCCTAAAATAGCTACAATGTAATTATTAATTATATTGTAGCTATATTAGGGTTTATTTTATAGGTAAGTATTTAGTTTTAAATAGGAATAATTTAGTTAAATTTAGCAATATTATTTTGTTTAATATAAATTATATTTATGTTAGGGGGGTGTTAGGGTTAGGGTTAGAGTTAGGTTTAGGGGTTAATAACTTTATTATAGTAGCAGCGATGGTCCGGGCGGGAGATTAGGGGTTAATAATTGTAGGTAGGTGGCAGCGATGTTAGGGAGGGCAGATTAGGGGTTAATACTATTTATTCTAGTGTTTGCGAGGCAGGAGTGCTGCGGTTTAGGGGTTAATACATTTATTATTGTGGTGGCGAGGTCCGGACGGCAGATTAGGGGTTAATAAGTGTAGGTAAGGTAGCAGCGACGTTGGGGGGGCAGATTAGGGGTTAATAAATATAATATAGGGGTCGGCGGTGTTAGGGGCAGCAGATTAGGGGTTCATAGGGATAATGTAGGTTGCGGCGGTGTACGGAGCGGCAGATTAGGGGTTAATAATATAATGCTGGTGTCAGCGATAGCGGTGGCGGCAGATTAGGGGTTAATAAGTGTAAGGTTAGGGGTGTTTAGACTCGGGGTTCATGTTAGGGTGTTAGGTGCAGACTTAGAGAGTGTTTCCCCATAGGAAACAATGGGGCTGCGTTAGGAGCTGAACGCTGCTTTTTTGCAGGTGTTAGGTTTTTGTTCAGCCCAAAATGCCCCATTGTTTCCTATGGGGAAATTGTGCACTAGCACATTTTCCCAGCTTACTGCTACCGTAAGCAATGCTGGATTTGAGGGTTGAAGTGGAGCTAAGTTAGGCTCAACACACCCTTTTTTGAGCCTAACGCAGCCCCTCAGACAACTCTAAATACCAGCGTTGTTGGAAGGGTGCGTTGGCAAAAAAAGCAGCGTTAGCTACGCAACTTTTTACCGACAAAACTCTAAATCTAGCGGTATGGAAATACTCTCTCATGAGCAAAATGCTTCTCATTTGCTGTCAACTTGTAATACCAGTGCATATTATTTTTTGCAAAAGTGATTTTTAGCACTCCACTTGTAATCCAGCCCTTGAAGGGACAGTCTACATCTTAGTGATATTAAAGTCTGCAAATAGCCTCTTCCACCTTTTTCTGTATCATGCAGCAGGAATGGTTAAAAAGTTATTTTCGTGAAAGGGGGGGAAGAGCTTGCTCTATAGACTACCCTAATGCCAAGTACAGGGGTGCTTCCTCAAATAAGCCCTGAAGTAGTGAAAGAAAGAAATGTGGGTATAGTACTGTAACCTTTTTATGGGAAACTGGGAGACTAGTTTCCTAGGATCGTGTAGCTTGGTGCATAACCTGGTGACCTATAAAAGATATATAGATGACATATTAATCATTTGGAAGGGAAGTAAACAATCACTGCTAATTCTTTGATGCTATGAATAAAAATAACCAAGGATTTACTCATCAAATGAGTAAAGAGAGAATATAATTTCTAGATTTGAACAAAGAAATTGAACAAAATAGTTTCAAGACTAAGACATTTTTTAAAAAGGTAGATTCAAATAGTTTTATTCACACAAATAGTTGCCATCTCACAAGATGGACAGAGAATATACCAAAAGCCCAATTCTTGAGAGTGAGGAAAAATTGTTTGACACTTATGGACTATGAGGAGCAAGTCACTATCTTAAGTAAAAGATTCTCAGACAGGGGATATGACACGAAAAACATTTCTAGACTTCGAGGAAGTTAAAGAAGTAGAAAGGCATACATTCCTACAATATAAAATAAAGACTAAAAACCTCCCTGATAACAAAGAACAAGACATAGTAGTCCCCTTTATAACCAATTATAATGGAGAATATAAGAAAATAATAAATAAACATTGGCACATAGTGAGGGAAAACTCATTTATGGTGATAAACTATCAATTAGACCACCCTTCATATATAGGAGATCAAATCATCTAAGGAGCATGCTAGCACCCAGTGAATTTAAAGGAAAGAGTTCCAATTTTATACAAAAAGATCTACTTGGCAATGAAATAAATGGCTTCTATCCATGCCACTGCTGCAAATCTTGTCATTTTAGTTAAAAAACAAAACAACATACCTCTAGCCAAACAGGCGAAAGTTTTCAAATAAGAGATACAATTAGATTTAAAGATAAGGGGTGGTATATCTAATCCAATGCAGCTGCAAAAAACAGTATTTTTGTGAAACAACTAGAACCTTGAGAGAAAGTATAAGGGAGCACCTATGGGTGATTAAAAATGGAAATAAAGACACACACCTGTTGTCATGTTCCGGTGTATATTCGCTCAGGACACAGACCCTCTGGGCAGTGGTAGGGAATTGGAGACACTGACCCATGACCTGGGGAAGAGTATCCTGGACAGGGATAGATGATATTCTGTGATTCATAGTTGCAAGAAGTTATTGTAGAATTCATGGAGAGTGAAACTTATGTATACTATATATTCTGGCTTCAATGGATACATAAATTGATACTGTGACTTATAGTTAATAGGAGTAGCTGCAGGATTCATGAGTGAAAAATATAGCAATGTAAGATATTCAGGCTTCTGAGTAAACTGGTAGAAGATTGACTCATAGATGGAAACTAAGGTTTGTTGCAGGTTCACAGTACATACTATTATATAGAGCTGTATGTTTCAACAAAACACTTACCATCAGAAGCAACATCCCACCACAAGACTGCAACCTTTCAACTGCACCCCCGGTCACCCCCTCCAACACTCTCAGTACCTTCCCCCCAACCACTGAGAATGAAGTGAGTTCCCTAATATCTTCCTCACACCTCACTACATGCCCCCTTGACCCTATCCCTTCACATCTAATACCCTCTCTGTCCTCTACCCTCACCCCAGCTCTTACTCACATATTCAACCGATCCCTTACTACTGGTTCATTTCCATCATCATTCAAACATGCAAAGGTCACCCCCATCCTCAAAAAACCCTCCCTCGACCCCAATTCTCCTGCAAACTACCGCCCCATATCGCTACTTCCGCTAGCTTCTAAAGTCCTAGAAAAACTAGTTTTCGATCGCCTAACACACTTCCTATCCTCCAACTCACTGCTTGACCCCCTGCAATCTGGCTTCTGTCCCCAACACTCAACTGAGACTGCCCTCACCAAGGTTACGAACGATCTTCTTTCTGCTAAAAACAATGGCCACTATTCTATACTTATCTTACTTGACCTGTCTGCTGCCTTTGACACTGTTGACCATCCCCTCCTCTTACGGACTCTCAGCTCCCTTGGACTCTGTGACATTTCCCTCTCCTGGATCCACTCTTATCTCTCTAATAGATCCTTTTCTGTCTCATTTGCTGGTGACTCATCCTCTCCACTGCCTCTGTCTGTTGGAGTACCTCAAGGCTCTGTTCTAGGCCCTCTACTCTTCTCTATTTATACTTCCTCGCTGGGTCAACTTATTAGTAGCTATGGCTTCAACTATCACCTCTATGCTGATGATACTCAGATCTACCTATCCACTCCTGCACTCTCTCCGTCTGTCCTTTCCCACATCAGCAGCTGCTTATCTGGCATTTCTTCCTGGATGGCCTCTCACCACCTAAAAATCAACATGTCCAAGACTGAGCTTCTTCTAATCCCCCCAACTAATTCTACTCCAGTTTCTAACTTTACTATCACTGTCGGTGACACCACTATCTCCCCATCACCCCAAGTCCGCTGCCTTGGAGTTACACTCGACTCCAATCTGTCCTTCATACCCCACATCCAATCGCTCTCTTCATCCTGTCGCAACCACCTATGCAATATCTCCAAAATCCGTCCTTTTCTGAGCGCTGAAACTACTAAACAGCTAATCCATTCCCTAGTAATTTCCCGGCTTGACTACTGTAACAACCTACTAACTGGCCTTCCTCTCTCCCGCCTCTCCCCCCCTTCAATCCATCCTAAATGCCTCTGCTAGGCTAATCCACCTCTCCCGACGCTCTGTATCTGCCGCACCCCTCTGTGAGTCCCTTCACTGGCTCCCCATTCACAGCAGAATTAAATTCAAAATTCTCACTTTGACCTACAAAGCCCTTACCAATGCGGCCCCCCCCCCATACCTGTCCTCACTCATCAACAAATATACTCCAGCCCGTCCCCTAAGATCCAACAACGATCTACTCCTTGCCTCTTCTACCATCACCTCCTCTCATGCTAGACTACAGGACTTCTCTCGTGCGGCACCAACCCTCTGGAACTCACTTCCTCGTGCTGTCAGACTTTCCCCCAACCTCTCCTCCTTTAAACGCTCCCTAAAGACCTTCTTGTTCAGGGAAGCCTATAACCAAATCAGTAACTAATGAATTCCACTTGCCTAATAGTTGCCCTCATCTAACTTCACACTAACATCACTCCCACCTTTGCAGTCCCCACCTCCTGTTTCTCACCCTCCTACCCATTTAGATTGTAAGTTCCCACGGGAACAGGGCTCCCAATTCCTCCTGTATTTGTTTGTTAAATTTTGGCTGGTGTCTCATATTGTACTGTCCTTTTATCTTTGTTACCTATGAACAGCGTTGCGGAATCTGTTGGCGCTTTATAAATAAAGAATAATAATAATAATAATAATAATAAGCAGAGCAGCACAGGTGATAGACAAGTTGCAAGTTTAAGGCATTAAATACTGTTTGTGCATATATTAGAGAATCACAGGAAAGCTGTTTTAACTGAACACATAGATGCAGAGTTCTGAATATTTTAACATATTCGGAGGAGGATATATCATATCATTAACAGAGTTTGTTAAGTAGCAGTGTCCAGGAAACATTATGGATTTATATGGATACTTGTGATTAGATGATTTTAAGCATAGCTAAAAGGAAAGGCTGTAGTTTGAATATGCTGGTAAAATCCATGCTGGAACAGTAACAGCCCTCTGTTGTTTTGGAACAATACTTTAAAGCTAATGCAATGCACATTAGGCCTGAGAAGATTTAAAAAGAGACTGAGGGAATCAGGTGCATGAATGATTAATTAATTATACGGTCAAAGGATTGCAAGTGAATGTACTTACTTAGCTATAGCAGGACACTATTAGCAGAAGACAATATCGGAGAAGAAACAGACGGCAATACAGCCGCAAAAAAAGGTAGTAACTGACAGCTGATCATTATCAGACCTACTATACTACGTGACGCTAATTAGAACGCGGAAGTGTGGTGCCTGGTTAGGCGCAACTGTCACATCAAGTAACAGGTGCAACTTGAAAAGAACCCTGCTTGTCAACTGTGCCGCAGGAGCGGACGAAGAACAAAGGATACCTGGATAATGAACCTTCTTTAGAGAGACTATCCATTCCCTCAGTTTGGCAGCATACTTGCACTATATATTATTACGCTACCACTCTCGACAGAGAGTGAGTAACATCAAGGTACTTTACCCCCTCTTTTTAAAGATATCTTAACATTTTTAATATACATTTTAATATATTTTTTTTTGCAATCGTTTTCTTAGATGCACCCCAGATTGTGATGTCATACTCATTTCATAGTGGCTAGAAATAATATTAATTTTAAAATAATGTTTTTACCGTTCATGCTGCATGATATTGAAAATGTACAGGAGACTATTTGCAGTTTAATCTACAGTAAGACTTTAAGATGACTAAGGTGTAGACTGTCCCTTTAAAAGGTAATGAAACAGGTGAGAAGCAAACATTAACTGCTATGCTACATTTACAGTGTGCAGAGCAGCATTACCTATACACATAGATTATAAACTAATAATAGATAAGCTACTATGTTTTCCACCTCAGATAATGAGACTTGGCTGATATCAGTGTTGAGAAACAGATTTCCCCAAACAGCACAATCATGAAATAAAACATAATACCATATCAACTTTATATGTCCGTCCCTAATGACAATGCAATACGCTCTCAAGAAATTGAACATATGTTGTGAACAGTATTATGTTCCTGATAATGGAAATAAAAATAACTGATGAGTGTGTGGGACTTAACAACATTATTGCCAAATCGTTTATCTAGTTCCGCTTGCAGTAGTAATTTATTTTACACAGTATTCCATTAAAAACCTTATCAGGAACCAATGCAGAAAAAGCAACAAACCACTTGTTGGGCCCAAGCTTTAACTATTTGATAAAGTCTTTCAGCTAGATTACGAGTGGAACACAATTTTTTTACACCTGCTTGCCTTTAAACTCCGCTAGAAGTAAGCTTTTTGCACGTGTCGGGTTGTGTGAGTATTACAAGTAGGTGGATTCTTACACCACCCTGCCATTTTCAGAATCCACCAGGATGCAGCAAAGGCGCGCGCAGCCAAAAGAATTCACCTGGTTGCAGCTTCGCTGCATCCAGGTGGATTCCGAAAATGGCAGGGTGGTGAAACTTTCACAACCTTGCCATTTTCGGAATCCACTGGGATGCAGCAAAGGCGAACGGAGTATAAAAAAACAAAAAAAAACAGCCCACAATAAGTAATAAAAAGGGTTTTTGTAATACACCTTTAAGAACTATCCAGTTATCCTCCTCCCACTTTTCCCTGCTATAAATCATCAGGGGTTTCCCTAGCACATTGCCTGAATATTGAAGTAATTTCCTGTCTTCAAGTTAGACTTCTCAGTGAAAGGATAGTTCTTTACTTTTGTTTTCAGGAATTTAACTGCATTATTACTTGAAAAACAGTTAAATTAGAGATTTGCCTTACATAATATTCAGGCCATGTGCTAGGGAAACCCCTGATGATTTATAGCAGGGAAAAGTGGGAGGAGGATAACTGGATAGTTCTTAAAGGTGTATTACATAGACATTTACTAGAGGGAACAAGGTTTTTGTTTATAATATACACTGATCACAAAAACTTGGAGTACTTAAAAAAGAACAAAACTTTGTCTTCTAGACAAGTTAGATGGGCTCTTTTCATGGACAAATTTAATTTTTTGGATCACCTACCGACCAGGTTCTCATAATACCAAGGCCGATGCCCTGTCCAGAATACACAACCATGTCCCTGAGAATGACTCCTTAAGAACATTGATACCACCTGAGAAATTTCTGGGATCTTTAACAGTTTTCGAAAAAGACATATTGATCTCTTTAGCTACTGAAGAAAATCCTCCTAAGGAGTGTTTAAAACACCCAACTTCTGGGTTATTATTTTATGAAAACAAATTATACGTACCTAAAGACCTCAGAGATCAAGTATTACGTTATTATCACAATAATGTCTTATCAGGTCATTTAGGTATACAAAAAAACAATGAACTCATCAGAAGATATTTTTGGTGGCCTCAAATGAAAGAAAGCATACATAGTTATGTGACATCTTGTGATATATGTGCAAGAAATAAACTTGACCATAAAAAACCTATTGGTTGCTTAACACCTATCCCTATTCCTGATGTATCTTGGTCTACAATCTCAATGGACTTTATTGTCAAGCTACCTACCTCTCAACATTACAACACCGTCCTAGTAGTCGTTGACCATTTAACAAAACTAGCACATTTTATTCCTCTCAAACAGGTACCGACGGCTAAGACAACAGCTACAGTATTTCTAGACTCTATAGTAAGACTGCACAGACTTCCTAAGAGCATAATCACAGATCGAGGAACACAGTTCACATCAGCTTTCTGGAGATCACTGTGTAAAATCTTAAAAATAGATACTAGATACTCCACCTCCTACCATCCCCCCAGACTGTGGCCTAGATTTGGAGTTTGGCGTTAGCCGTGAAAACCAGCGTTAGAGGCTCCTAACGCTGGTTTTAGGCTACCTCCGGTATTTGGAGTCGCTCAAAATAGGGTCTAACGCTCACTTTTCAGCCGCGACTTTTCTATACCGCAGATCCCCTTACGTAAATTGCGTATCCTATCTTTTCAATGGGATTTTTCTAACTCCGGTATTTAGAGTCGTGTCTGAAGTGAGCGTTAGAACTCTAACGACAAAACTCCAGCCGCAGGAAAAAAGTCAGTAGTTAAGAGCTTTCTGGGCTAACGCCGGTTTATAAAGCTCTTAACTACTGTACTCTAAAGTACACTAACACCCATAAACTACCTATGTACCCCTAAGCCGAGATCCCCCCACATCGCCGACACTCGATTAAATTTTTTTAACCACTAATCTGCCGACCGCCACCTACGTTATACTTATGTACCCCTAATCTGCTGCCCCTAACACCGCCGACCCCTATATTATATTTATTAACCCCTAACCTGCCCCCCACAACGTCACAGCCAGCTACCTACAATAATTAACCCCTAATCTGACGACCGCAAAGCGCCGCCACCTACGTTATACTTATGTACCCTTTATCTGCTGCCCCTAACACCGCCGACCCCTATATTATATTTATTAACCCCTAATCTGCCCCCCTCAACGTCGCCTCCACCTGCCTACACTTATTAACCCCCAATCTGCCGAGCAGACCGCACCGCTATTATTATAAAGTTATTAACCCCTAATCCGCCTCACTAACCCTATAATAAATAGTATTAACCCCTAATCTGCCCTCCCTAACATCGCCGACACCTAACTTCAAACATTAACCCCTAATCTGCCGACTGGAGCTCACCGCTATTCTAATAAATGTATTAACCCCTAAAGCTAAGTCTAACCCTAACACTAACACCCCCCTAAGTTAAATATAATTTAAATCTAATGAAATAAATTAACTCTTATTAAATAAATTATTCCTATTTAAAGCTAAATACTTACCTGTAAAATAAATACTAATATAGCTACAATATAAATTATAATTATATTATAGCTATTTTAGGATTTATATTTATTTTACAGGTAACTTTGTATTTATTTTAACCAGGTACAATAGCTATTAAATAGTTAAGAACTATTTAATAGCTAAAATAGTTAAAATAATTACAAAATTACCTGTAAAATAAATCCTAACCTAAGTTACAATTAAACCTAACACTACACCATCAATAAATTAATTAAATAAACTACCTACAATTACCTACAATTAACCTAACACTACACTATCAATAAATTAATTAAATACAATTCCTACAAATAAATACAATTAAATAAACTAGCTAAAGTACAAAAAATTAAAAAGAACTAAGTTACAAAAAATAAAAAAATATTTACAAACATAAGAAAAATATTACAACAATTTTAAACTAATTACACCTACTCTAAGCCCCCTAATAAAATAACAAAGCCCCCCATAATAAAAAAATGCCCTACCCTATTCTAAATTACTAAAGTTCAAAGCTCTTTTACCTTACCAGCCCTGAACAGGGCCTTTTGCGGGGCATGCCCCAAGAAGTTCAGCTCTTTTGCCTGTAAAAAAAAACATACAATACCCAAGCCCCCCAACATTACAACCCACCACCCACATACCCCTAATCTAACCCAAACCTCCCTTAAATAAACCTAACACTAAGCCCCTGAAGATCTTCCTACCTTGTCTTCACCTCACCGGGTTCACCGATCTGTCCAGAAGAGCTCCTCCGATGTCCTGATCCAAGCCCAAGCGGGGGGCTGAAGAGGTCCATGATCCGGCTGAAGTCTTCATCCAAGCGGGGCAGAAGAGGTCTTCCATCCGATTGAAGTCTTCATCCAAGCGGGATCTTCTATGGTCATCCATCCGGAACGGAGCGGCAGGATCCTGAAGACCTCCGACGCGGAACATCCATCCTGGCCGACGACTGAACGACGAATGACGGTTCCTTTAAATGACGTCATCCAAGATGGCGTCCCTCGAATTCCGATTGGCTGATAGGATTCTATCAGCCAATCGGAATTAAGGTAGGAATATTCTGATTGGCTGATGGAATCCGATTGGCTGATCCAATCAGTCGTCGGCCAGGATGGATGTTCCGCGTCGGAGGTCTTCAGGATGCTGCCGCTCCGCTCCGGATGGATGCCGCTTGGATGAAGACTTCAATCGGATGGAAGACCTCTTCTGCCCCGCTTGGATGAAGACTTCAGCTGGATCATGGAACTCTTCAGACCCCCGTTTGGGCTTGGATCAGGACATCGGAGGAGCTCTTCTGGACAGATCGGTGAACCCGGTGAGGTGAAGACAAGGTAGGAAGATCTTCAGGGGCTTAGTGTTAGGTTTATTTAAGGGGGGTTTGGGTTAGATTAGGGGTATGTGGGTGGTGGGTTGTAATGTTGGGGGGCTTGGGTATTGTATGTTTTTTTTTACAGGCAAAAGAGCTGAACTTCTTGGGGCATGCCCCACAAAGGGCCCTGTTCAGGGCTGGTAAGTTAAAAGAGCTTTGAACTTTAGTAATTTAGAATAGGGTAGGGCATTTTTTTATTTTGGGGGGCTTTGTTATTTTATTAGGGGGCTTAGAGTAGGTGTAATTAGTTTAAAATTGTTGTAATATTTTTCTTATGTTTGTAAATATTTTTTTATTTTTTGTAACTTAGTTCTTTTTTATTTTTTGTACTTTAGCAAGTTTATTTAATTGTATTTATTTGTAGTAATTGTATTTAATTAATTTATTGATAGTGTAGTGTTAGGTTAATCGGAGGTAATTGTAGGTAGTTTATTTAATTAATTTATTGATAGTGTAGTGTTAGGTTTAATTGTAACTTAGGTTTGGATTTATTTTACAGGTAATTTTGTAATTATTTTAACTATTTTAGCTATTAAATAGTTCTTAACTATTTAATAGCTATTGTAACTGGTTAAAATAAATACAAAGTTACCTGTAAAATAAATATTAATCCTAAAATAGCTATAATATAATTATAATTTATATTGTAGCTATGTTAGGATTTATTTTACAGGTAAGTATTTAGCTTTAAATAGGAATCATTTATTTAATAAGAGATAATTAATTTTGTTAGATGTATTATTATAAGAATAGTGGTGAGCTCCAGTCGGCAGATTAGGGGTTAATGTTTGAAGTTAGGTGTCGGCGATGTTAGGGAGGGCAGATTAGGGGTTAATACTATTTATTATAGGGTTAGTGAGGCGGATTAGGGGTTAATAACTTTATAATAATAACGGTGCGGTCCGGTCGGCAGATTAGGGGTTAATAAGTGTAGGCAGGTGGAGGCGACGTTGTGGGGGGCAGATTAGGGGTTAATAAATATAATATAGGGGTCGGCGATGTTAGGGCAGCAGATTAGGGGTACATAGGGATAATGTAAGTAGCTGCGGTTTACGGAGCGGCAGATTAGGGGTTAATAATAATATGCAGGGGTCAGCGATAGCGGGGGCGGCAGAATAGGGGTTAATAAGTGTAAGGTTAGGGGTGTTTAGACTCGGGGTACATGTTAGAGTGTTAGGTGCAGACGTAGGAAGTGTTTCCGCATAGCAAACAATGGGGCTGCGTTAGGAGCTGAACGAGGCTTTTTTGCAGGTGTTAGGTTTTTTTTCAGCTCAAACAGCTCCATTGTTTCCTATGGGGGAATCGTGCACGAGCACGTTTTTGAGGCTGGCCGCTTGCGTAAGCAACTCTGGTATCGAGAGTTGAAGCTGCGTTAAATATGCTCTACGCTCCTTTTTTGGAGCCTAACGCAGCCTTTATGTGGACTCTCAATACCAGAGTTATTTTTATGGTGCGGCCAGAAAAAAGCCGGCATTAGCTACGCGGGTCGTTACAGACAAAACTCCAAATCTAGGCCTAAGGGTTTAACAGAAAGATTAAATCAGACTCTGGAACAGTATTTAAGATGTTATGTCTCACCCTTACAAGATGATTGGGTTTCATATCTGCCAATGGCGGAATTTTCATATAACAACTCCATGTCTTCATCTTCAAGGGTATCTTCTTTTTATGCTATCTATGGGTTTTATCCATCTCCTTTTCTTATTTCCAAGAGTGCAGTAAACTCTCCAAGTGCCACTGAATTTTCTGTTCTTTTGGAAGACAGATTAAAGATTCTTAAGACACATTTAGAGGAGGCAAAATCACACCAAAAACATTAATACGCCTTATGACATAGACCAAGCCCTAACTACAGTATAGGAGACTAAGTCTTGTTATCTACGAAACATCTCAAACTCCAATTACCTAGTAAAAAATTGGCCAATCAATTTATCTGCCCATTCTCTATCAAAAATATAATTAATCACCTTCATTTCATGTTTCTTTGCTGAAACCTTATATTCCCAATACACGTTCTCCTCATCAGTCACCACCTCCTGTTGTTATCGATGGTCAAGATGAATTTGAAGTGGAGAAGATTCTTGACTCCCGTATCAGACATCGTCGACTAGAATACTTTGTAAAATGGAAGGGGTATGGACCTGAAGATAATTCATGGTATCCGCATTCTGATGTTCATGCACCTTCTCTCATAACTGCTTTTCATCGACTGCAATCTCCAGAGGTGATTCTTCAAGGAGGGGGATATGTAATACTAATAGTTAAGAACTATCCAGTTATCCTCCTCCCTTTTTTCCCTGCTATAAATCATCAGGGGTTTCCATAGCGCATTGCCTGAATATTGAAGTCATTTCCTGTCTTCAAGTTAGACTTCTCAATGAAAGGATAGCTCTTTACTGTTGTTTTCAGGAATTTAACTCTTGCTGCGTTATTATTTGACTTCTTATGTTTGCAAGCAAAACTCAGCTTGTTTCAAGTTCCTGTCATTCACTACCTGCAAGTTCTGTTTTTTCATTCAGGATCACTATCAGCTGCTCACTTCAGGTTTACCAATGTAGCTGTCTCATTGCTCACTGCTGTTTCCACTATCAGTGTTCCAGTCTCCCAAGAAGCTGCAAGTTTGCCTGTGCAAAAGAGCATTCATTTGTGTGCCTGTTTTCATTGTGTCAAGTTAAAGGACAGATCTTCACCTGCAATTATCAAAACGCAAGTATCTGTTTTTACTCATACCTGTTATTAAGTAACAGTATTATAAACAATACTATTGCTGTCTGTGGATACTATTACTTGCACTTAACAACTATTTAGCTGTGTTGATTTTGAACATGCAGGAAGATTAACTCTTTATATATCAAAAAGCAGGCTCATACTAAGTTGTTATATTTGCTACTTACTGAGCTTTAAGCATATTTCTAGCTCAATTTTGTAGCTGATCCATTAACACTCTAATTAAACTTGCTCTGTTTCTGTTAACCCATTCATACCATTAATTTTGTTTGGGTTAAGTTTTCATCAGAGCTACAAAACTGGTATTGCATAATTCAAAACAGTTAAAATAGAGATTTAACTTACAGTTTTACTGTTAGGGGGATTTTGTTTATTTTTAATGTAAAAGAGCTGATTTCTTTAGGGCAATGACCTACAAAAAACCCTTTAAAGGCTATTGGTAGTTAAGTATTAGATTAGGGGGTCTTTTTATTTTGGGCGGGATTTTTATTTTTGTAGGGGTATTAGTTTAGGGTTTTTTTTTATTATTTTGGGTAGCTTTGGTTATTTTTTTCTGTATTTTTCCTTTTTTATAGCTTGGGGGGTTGCATTTTTATAAATACATATTTCTATAAATATATATGACTTTTTTTGCTAAAATATATATTTATACTTTTATATATATATATATATATATATATATATATATATATATATATATACAGTATATATATATATATATATATATATATATTCTTATCTCTCAACAAGAATTTAAATTTCTGTATCCTGATTTCCCCGAAATGCCAGTGTTCTAAATTATTCCCAAGATCCACAAAAGTATGACCTGCCCATCTGGGAGACCCATCGTCTCTGGGATTGGCAGTGTCACACAAAATATTGGTCAGTATGTAGATTTCATTTTAAGACCTTTTCTCTCAAATCTCCCCTCCTATGTAAAAGACACCTGGGATCTTTTAAAGAAATTAGATGGTCTCAGATAATACAATCTTGGTTTTCCTAGATGTAGAGAGTCTTTACTCCTCGATCCCTCACTCACTTGGCTTAAAAGCAATTAGATCATTCTAGGAAACAAGAGGTTTTAAATTTGATAAACACACAGATTTTGTCTTGGATCTTCTCAAAGTCACTTTTGGAAAACACTTTGATAGAAGAGTGTATAGGCAAGTAAGGGGTACAGCGATGGGGGCAGAATGTGCCCCCACCTATGCCTGTCTACATCTAGGGGCATGGGAACTAAATGTTAATGACAGGATTCTCTTTTTAACGTTTAAAGCAAGTTCAAAGGAATTTTTAGACAAATAAGGAAGTTTAATAGTCACTGAGAATTATAGAAAAACTACTATGACCAATAGTATTCTAGAAGCAAGCAGTGCACATCCAGTCTCCTTTATTAAAGGAATTCCAATTGAACAATTCCTTAGACTGAGACAGAACTGTTTGTCTGTAACTAAGTTTGATGAACATGCTATGTTAACGAAAGATAGGTTTCAAAAGAGAGGATACTCTAACAAATGAATTAAACAGGCCTAATCCAGAGCAAGAAGAACAGGCAGGGATAGCTTGCTTTACATGAAGGATGTGAAAAGTGAACAGAAAAAAATAGGGTTTATTACCACTTACTGTGATCAATGGGAAAATGTGAGGAAAGTGTTAAAAAATAATTGGCACATTTTACACCTAGATGACAAGATTAGGGAAGTGGTGGGAGATTATCCACTTCTAACCGTAAGGAAAAAACAAACTAGTCAAAAGTAGATTTGAGAGGAGTCCTTCAATGGCGGATTGGTTAAGGAAAAACAGGGGCTTAAAAGGAAGTTTCCCGTGCGGAAAATGTGTGTATTGCCCATTCATGGAAAGAAGTCACAAATTCACTGGAAATGTCAGAAAAGAGTACATTATAACATTATTTTTCAACTGTGACTCAGTAGGGGTGGTTTACTTGTTACACTGTGCATGTCCCTCTTTTTATGTAGGGAAAACCAAGCGAACCCTAAAAAATTCAGGAACACAGGGATGACATTACTTTCAAAAGGGATACCAATGTTGCTAGACACTTTGCGAGGTATCACAACAATGACAGAAAAAAACAGAAAACAAGGCGCAACACCTCTAAGTGCAATAAATCAAATTATACACACAGTTTTATTGATAATCACGATTTAAAACTCACAAGATCCGACCTCAAACAATATGAGGTATGACATGGGCACCTGAGAACCGTATAGGTCTCTCAAACGAAATCCTTTAAAGTTCCACAGTGAAAAAGTTCCAGGTGTGTAGATGTTTTCTCCAACGTGCTCACAATGTGTACCGGGCACTGCATGCACTCACCGGATGGAATCAGGTTCTCCAAAACATCCACAGATCAAATAGTGACCAGAGTACGACCGCCACCAAACAGACCAGCTGTACACAAACAAATTTTTATCCATGTATTAGAATGTTCTATTAGATGTTCTACTTTCTTAATTGTGCCAATGTGTGCTGATATATACATTCCGCATGATATTAAAACAACTTTTACTGAGGATTGATTGTGCAGTTATTGTAATATTGACATTTATCAATACCTGTCACTCATTGCAGTTTATATTCCTTAACTATAGTTAACAGGTCTTTTGCATTATTCCCAGTTGTATAATAGTAATCCATCGTTTTTATAAGAGGCGGTCCCAGGGGCCGTATATAAGAAGAAATGTGGATCAAGTGGGCAGCCTCTGACGAATAACAAATAAGGCCACGCCCACCGTCTTTACACTACTACGATCAGCTGTAACACGCAGCCGGCACATTTATTTGTGTACAGTTGGTCTGTTTGGTGGCGGTCTTTTCAAAGTTTGTAAAGAGTTTTTAGACTTTCATCGTACTCTGCTCACTGTTTGATCCGTGGATGTTTTGGAGAACCTGATTCCATGTGGTGAGTGCAGGAAGTGTTCAGTATACATTGTGTGCACGTTGGAGAAAACATCTTGCACACCTGGAACTTTGTCACTATGGAACTTTAATGGATTTCATTTGAGAGACCTATACAGTTCTCAGGTGCCCATGTCATACCTCATATTGTTTGAGGTCGGATTTTGTGAGTTTTAAATTGTGATTATCAATAAAACTGTGTGTATAATTTGATTTACTTCCCTTAGAGGTGTTGCGCCTTGTTTTCTGTTTTATTCAGTTTAGTTTTTATCCGGTCTCCAGTGACGTATAGCATATAGGCAGCAACCCTGATTATCCGATTCAGCTTATTATCTGTAAGCAGCATATCCTTTATTTGTGTATTTATACATATTTAATACTTCATAGTGCAGATTACATATTGCATATTGAAGCTTTGGTACTATCTGTGGGGCGCTCTAATAGGTTTTAAGTTATATTATCACAACAATGACCCTGCAATTTATTGCAATAGATAAGGGTGATACCAATAATAGAGGTGGTTATATACAGGGAGTGCAGAATTATTAGGCAAGTTGTATTTTTGAGGATTCATTTTATTATTGAACAACAACCATGTTCTCAATGAACCCAAAAAACTCGTTAATATCAAAGCTGAATAGTTTTGGAAGTAGTATTTAGTTTGTTTTTAGTTATAACTATTTTAGGGGGATATCTGTGTGTGCAGGTGACTATTACTGTGCATAATTATTAGGCAACTTAACAAAAAACAAATATATACCCATTTCAATTATTTATTTTTACCAGTGAAACCAATATAACATCTCAACATTCACAAATATACATTTCTGACATTCAAAAACAAAACAAAAACAAATCAGTGACCAATATAGCCACCTTTCTTTGCAAGGACACTCAAAAGCCTGCCATACATGGATTCTGTCAGTGTTTTGATCTGTTCACCATCAACATTGCGTGCAGCAGCAACCACAGCCTCCCAGACACTGTTCAGAGAGGTGTACTGTTTTCCCTCCTTGTAAATCTCACATTTGATGATGGACCACAGGTTCTCAATGGGGTTCAGATCAGGTGAACAAGGAGGCCATGTCATTAGATTTTCTTCTTTTATACCCTTTCTTGCCAGCCACGCTGTGGAGTACTTGGACGCGTGTGATGGAGCATTGTCCTGCATGAAAATCATGTTTTTCTTGAAGGATGCAGACTTCTTCCTGTACCACTGCTTGAAGAAGGTGTCTTCCAGAAACTGGCAGTAGGACTGGGAGTTGAGCTTGACTCCATCCTCATCCCGAAAAGGCCCCACAAGCTCATCTTTGATGATACCAGCCCAAACCAGTACTCCACCTCCACCTTGCTGGCGTCTGAGTCGGACTGGAGCTCTCTGCCCTTTACCAATCCAGCCACGGGCCCATCCAGACTCACTCTCATTTCATCAGTCCATAAAACCTTAGAAAAATCAGTCTTGAGATATTTCTTGGCCCAGTCTTGACGTTTCAGCTTGTGTGTCTTGTTCAGTGGTGGTCGTCTTTCAGCCTTTCTTACCTTGGCCATGTCTATGAGTATTGCACACCTTGTGCTTTTGGGCACTCCAGTGATGTTGCAGCTCTGAAATATGGCCAAACTGGTGGCAAGTGGCATCTTGGCAGCTGCATGCTTGACTTTTCTCAGTTCATGGGCAGTTATTTTGCGCCTTGGTTTTTCCACACGCTTCTTGCGACCCTGTTGACTATTTTGAATGAAACGCTTGATTGTTCGATGATCACGCTTCAGAAGCTTTGCAATTTTAAGAGTGCTGCATCCCTGTGCAAGATATCTCACTATTTTTGACTTTTCTGAGCCTGTCAAGTCCTTCTTTTGACCCATTTTTCGAAAGGAAAGGAAGTTGCCTAATAATTATGCACACCTGATATAGGGTGTTGATGTCATTAGACCACACCCCTTCTCATTACAGAGATGCACATCACCTAATATGCTTAATTGGTAGTAGGCTTTCGAGCATATACAGCTTGGAGTAAGACAACATGCATAAAGAGGATGATGTGGTCAAAATACTCATTTGCCTAATAATTCTGCACTCCCTGTAGATAAATGTCTCTTACAAAAAGAAGCAAGGTGGATATATATAATCTGAAAACAAAATATCCTCAAGGTATAAATGAGAAATCTGACTATGCTTGCTTTTTGTAAAATGTACTCCCTCAAATAAGGTTTAGAATATCTGGTAAAAAATCAAAAAAGAAAAGTTTGTGTTAGTTTTTAAACCTGTACATAAGGCTCCTCTCAATGTAAACTTCATATCCCTTTAAGACAAATATTTGGTGCAGAAAGGCCTTTTAAATGTAGTATGGTAACACCATTCTTATAAAGATAGAATCTCCCCTCTTATGTAAATAGAATTGGTAGTGATAAGGAATGTATATATTGGTGATTTAGGATTGAGAATGTGTATGCCTTTAAAATAAAGGTGTTAAAGGATGTTTTTTTGAGACGTAGAGTGATTACATAAAAATTTCCCTGAATAATTGTTTTGGAGCTGACATGTTATATCTTTAAAATTAAATTAACAGAAGGTCTTGAATGAACTGTTGGAAGAGTAAGTAAAGCGCAATGAAAATAGAAATATTTGAAAGGATTTATGTATATCAAAACGTATCTGTTTAGGTTTCTAGGGAATGTCCCTTTAATTGAAAAGGAATCAATTAAGTAGGAAGGGCCATCTAGGATTTAAATATGGGATCTAAGTAAAGGAGTTTATAGCCCTGACGATGTCTCAGCATGAAGTGTGTAAAGGGGTGAAATGCATTTGTCGTTGGCAAGCTTTGATTTTTGATTCCAACATTGAATCCACTTTAACGGGAGATATAGTGCAAGAAAGCTAGAGTTTTGACTTGTGGTTTTAAGATTGCTACCTGTGTAAAGCCATTGGGTGGACCTGCTGCTGAAATCCAAGGTGGTATTGGCTCTAAGTGTATCAGCACCGTTTGAGGATAAGGTTACTTGACCTTTTACCTCGGGGTTTGAGACTTAAAAAATATCCCACTTTCCAGGTGGAAGACACTGCTTTCATTCAGGAATGTAACAATACATTGAATGAATGCTCTAAAAAGCTTATGAATCTTATTATTAAGTTTAAAGATATAAAGCTGGCAAAGATTAGAGAAGAATTAGCCACAATACAGTCACAACTGAATGACTATATTAAGCACCCAAAATATAATGAGCTGGACACTCTGCTACAGGAAACAGTTAAAAAGTTCAGAACGGAGCTTGATAATTTCAAGCTCAGAAAAATTAAGACAACACTGACTTTTTAAATAATTAACGGCTAAATTACGAGTTTTGCGTTATGAGTGAAAAAGCTTCATAACTATGCTTTTTCACTACCGCTGGTATTACGAGTCTTGCAGGTACAGCTGTACCGCACACTTTTTTGGCCGTAATGCAACGTAACTACCACAGCTTTAAAAAAGTGCTTTTTCAATGGGTCTTCCATAGCGCCGATATTACGAGTTTGCCTGTCTGGCCAAAAAGTGAGCAGTACAGCCCATAACTACAAGATCCATACCGTAAACTGAAAGTCAATAGTTATGGGTTTTATGCTACAGAGCTGTACCATAAAAGTCATAACTAAAGTGCTAAAAAGTACACTAACACCCATAAACTACCTATCAACCCTTAAACTGAGGCCCTCCCACATTGCAAAAACTAAAATAAATATTAAATTAATAACCCCTAATCTGCCGCTCCGGACATCCCCGCTACTATATTAAACATATTAATACCTAAACCGCCGTACTCGCGCATCACAAACACTAGTTAAATATTATTATCCCCTAATCTGCTTTCCCTAACATCGCCGCAACCTACATTACTGTTATTAACCCCTAAATTGCTTCCCCCAAAATCGCTGCCACTATACTAAAGTTATTAACCCCTAAACCTAACCCTAAGTCTAACCCTAACGTAACCCTAACACCCACTAACTTTAACAATTTAAATTATTCCAAATAAAAATTACAATTAATACCTAAATTATTCCTATTCAAAACTTAATAAATACTTACCTGTAAAATAAAACCTAAGCTAGCTACAATATAACTAATAGTTATATTGTATCTAGCTATGTTTTATTTTTATTTCACATGTAAGTTTCTATTTATTTTAACTAGGTAGACTAGTTAGTAAATAGTAAAGATAGAAAGGATTACATTTCCAAAGCCATGAGACAGCTTAATGATACAGAGGTTTATCTCACCTTACACAGGGATCCCACTAATAAGTTTAAAACTAAGCTCTGGGATCTTCTGGATGATGGTCTAGAGGAGGGTATTTTTGACTTAGAATACCTTTTGGGCTCCCAGCCGGTGACTCCAATCTTCCATCACCTCCCCAAGGTTCACAAGTCCTTGGTGGAGGTGAGGGGAAGACCAATAGTCTCTGGTATAGGGTCTCTTTTTGAGAAATTGTCTAGCTGGCTTGAGTCACTTTTGCAGCCAATAGTGCTCTAGTTATCATTGCACATCTTTTTGAAAGATACCAAACACCTACTAACAAGTATGGAAGAGGTACTGTGGGATGTAAATTGCTCTTGGCTTACCATAGATGTGGTGGACCTATACTCTGCAATTCCCCATTCTTTACTGGACCACCACAGTAATTATGAATCTAGTACTTAAGGATTTTCTTATTAGAGCATTAAAGTTCTTGTTGTCCCATAACTACTTTCGATTCGAGGCGGGTACTTACTACCTCCAGAGACATGGCACCGCTATGGGGGCGAAGTTTGCCCCCGCTTACGCCAACCTATTCATGGGTTGGTGGGAGCAGTGCCACGTCTATGGAGTTACTAACCCATATTGTTCACATATACGGATGTACAAGAGGTACATTGATGACCTCTTGTACATCTGGACTGGAACGGATCTAGAGATGGAGGGCCAACCTGAACTCTAACACAGTAAACCTATAATTTACATACAACTTTGATAGATTGAGCATAGCCTATCTAGATGTTTTGCTGATGGGGAATTCTTCGTATAAGTCAATCAGTACAACCCTATATAGAAAACCGATCAACACTAATGCTCTAATGCATGCACAAAGCAGTCATCCACAACATAAAGGGTTTGGTGTAGCTAAGGGACAATTTGTCCGTATTAATAGAAATTGTACGAATGAAACAGATTTCCTAAAAGAAAGGGAAATTGTGAAATTGCAACTCATAGAACGAGGCCACTCAAGTAAAATTATCAATAGAGCATTGCTGGAAGTTAAAAGAATGAATAGGAAGGACCTTTTAGACAAGACCAGTAGGGCTAATAATGTAAACAACAAATTTGATGATAATAAGCCAGTTTTTGTTACCACCTACAGCCCACAGTTTAAGGAAATTTGTAACATAATAGGGAAACACCTTTCCATTTTAACTGCTGAAGATAGCCTTAAGGATTATGTATCCAAAGGGTGTAATTACGTGGCTAGACAAGGTAGTACCCTGGGCAATATGCTTTCACCCAGCGTACTAAAAACACAAAGGACTAACATCAGTAGATGGTTGAGTGTCAAAGGACACTTCAAATGCAATTTTAGTAAATGCATAGCTTGTAGTCATACCAAGCCTACAAAGAATTTTCAGTCTAAAGTAACACAAAAGGTATACAATTTATTGGTAAGTACCAACTGCCACACAACATATGTAGTTTATCTAGTAGAATGCTCTATCTGTGACAGGCAGTATGTTGGGTGTACCACTAGAGAGGCGTGCACATGAATCAGAGAGCATCTCAACAACATAGACCAAGGAGTAGAATCCTCAGATTTAGCGAGACACTTTATATACAGGCATCAAAACGTCACCACTAGCTTTGTCTGGCAGATCATTGAATGGGTTAAAGCGCCTCCAAAAGGAGGAGGAGATAGATCCACCAAATATTTCTACAGAGAAACTTTTTGGATCTTTAAACTTAGAACCAGAAAACACTTAGGGTTCAATATAACAGGGGATGTTATCAATTTTTGGAAACATCATTAGGCTGTGTGAACCTATGTAGACATTTTGCAGTAATAATATAAGGTTATAGATATTGAGGTCACATTAACATATGGAGGCATATTATTATATTCCCCACTCTAACTAAATAGGATTTGAGACACTAGAATGAATTTTGCAATATCTTTTGGAACTTTGCATAGAGTCTATATATTCCTGTTCCATAATTGAAAAAGTATGTCATTAATACTAAGATAGAGGGGGCCAAACCAAAATCTCTGATTAATTCACAGTATATTTGTGTTTTTTTATGGTCCTATACAATACTGAGACAGTCTAGGGAGATAAGTTGAATAATTTGCATATTGGATTTCATGATTTACTCGCATTATGTAAGTTTCCTATTATTACCATGTCAATTGATGTACTATACAGAACACAGATTTTAGTCATTATGTTAATTGCTAACTATTTATATTTCCGGTTTATGGCAGCCATAGTATGTCTATGATTAAGGTGCTCCAATGCCAAAATGCGTAAGTCAAGCCTTTCATGAATAAAGTTTATACGTGCTTTGAGACTCGCTGGAATCCTCTTGTTTGTTCTAAATGGTTCTAAGTTTACCCAGCTCAAGTCTTGGCATTTGGATTTCGGCAGTGTTGGTGTCTATTAAGGATCTGGAGGTAGCAGTCCCCATAGCTATATCACTGTATTGCTGAAGCAGCATGTCTCATTGACAGTGGGGAGGAGCCGGTGGAGATCCCCACATCTGACGTCACCCCTCGGGATGCGTGAGTACTACGGAGTAGGAGATGGAAGCCACACGGCAATAGTAGGGGCCTGGATCATTAGTGGAGAGGACGTCAAGATACAGCAGGTAACGACAGAAGGGCTGAAGGCTTTCACATTGTTTGATGTACTCCAATGAACTGTAGCAGCCCATAGAGGAGGTGTGAGTCACTCGGGAATAAACCTTTAGAGTTTATCTAACTGCACTGCATTCTAACGTCTTGAGCCACACTAAGGAGGAAAGCCCATGTTTTGTTTTGAGATATAGAGCAGGGGTAACAAATTCTGGGGCCACTGGCCAAGTGTCCTGCACTCATGGGGGCCACTTGAAATTAGTAAATGCTAGATATACTAGGAACTGGAAGTGACATTTACCCAAGTAGTAGTACATGGTGGGAGTTATAGCCCACAACAGACATACACAGTTTTCTTTATTTATCTTGTGAGTGCTAAGTGAAGAGATCATTCTGGAACTGTATAACAATGTCAAAAGTGACATTTATCCAAGAAGTGTATGTTGGGAGTCTACACTGGACTCTTGTATTTAAATTTATCTTTAGAGTGCTTATATAGAATATCAACTAGTTACACCTCTTATTACCCTAAATAAATTGACAGTCCAAATTAATTCATTACCTTACATAAGGGAGGGCCACATAAAACTTTCTTGGGGGCCGCATATGGCCCCAGGGCCTGTACTTTGAGACCACTTGTAGAAGCCGGTATCTTTCTATAAAGGAACTTCTTTGAACTGAGCGGTCTTGGCTATTTTGCCTAGAGAGTGTAATGATATCCACTCTCTTTGTCAATGTGTTAATACTCAATTGGTCTATTTTTATATAAAAAAATTATATAATGCTATATTTCAGGGCAGGTCGCTATACATTTACTTTGCAGGATTAGTATGAGAGCACATTTGATAATTTTATGTTTGCTTATATAAATTAGACTTATTTCAGGCTATCTATATTAGAGAAATTGGTATTTTGATGTTTGTTTGGGATTAAAAAATATACTATAACTTAATAAGAAGAGAGTGCTGTATTCCCTTTCTATAGAAAAGTGGGGTAATTTCCCTCTTTGCAATGTAGGTGCAAAGAGGGAAACCAATATGTGCTATGGAAAATTCAATATTTCAGCAGGCAGTAAAGCACTCACTGGATTTAGAAATAATGAAATAGAATCCCTTTTATTCCATGAACAAGTGAATAAAGTTTGTGGCTTGTCAAAAGACTGCTAGCGATATTGGGTGATAAGTTATGGAATAAATAAAGCCTGAGTGGAATACTGGATGTGTATCTGCATCAGTATAATAACACCCAGCTCTATACAAAGACACAGTAGTGACACTGGCACATGCGTATAGCCAGACAAAGGCTGGTTATAGGGTCAGTGGTAACTGCATCAGTATAATAACACCCAGCACTATATAATGGCACAGTAGTGACACTGGCACATGGGTATAGCCAGAGGAGGACTGGTATCTGCATCAGTATAATAACACCCAGCTCTATACAAAGACACAGTAGTGACACTGGCACATGCGTATAGCCAGACAAAGGCTGGTTATAGGGTCAGTGGTAACTGCATCAGTATAATAACACCCAGCACTATATAATGGCACAGTAGTGACACTGGCACATGGGTATAGCCAGAGGAGGGCTGGTTATAGGATCAGTGGTATCTGCATCATTATAATAACACCAATCACTATAAAATAATGTTTTAAATTTCAAATGTACCTTGGTGTCCTTCACTAAGGTCTGTACTTTGGAAAATGTCCGCCACAGCCTTTGCCTGTGCCTATCCCTGGACATGAATAAGACTATCATAAGAAAAAAGTAACATGCAATATCAAAATACTTAAGGGGCTGTTTTGGTTCTTATCTACCATTAAATTGTATGTTTCTATGTGTAATTATGCTGGTATTTGATGCAGTTCATTATATTATAAATATGTATGTATGTCTATGGGTGCATCCTGACTCAGCCAATTTTACCCAACACAAATTCACCACATCACAAAGTCAGCATGCACCCACACCACAAACTCAGCAACTTGCTTTTGATAGTTTATTATATAATTGTTTGTTAGTGTTTAATAATGTCTAGTCTGTTATTTTTTAAGGCTCAATACTTTATTTGACTTGCTTTTGATAGTTTATTATATAATTGTTTGTCATTGTTTAATAATGTCTAGTCTGTGATTTTTTTTTAGGTCTCAATACTTTATTTGACTTGCTTTTCAAAAATAAATATTTAATATGTAGACAACATTTAAACAAAAGTTTCATTGTTTGAAACTCTGCACAAAATCATCAGTAAATAGCATCATAATATTTTAAATAACAACATATGGCATTGTAGTATACTGAATTAGATATTGATCTCAAGTGAATTCTGGAATAAGATATATTGTTCCCACCATAAGTTAAATGAATAAGTTTATTTGGAAATAAGCTGTTGATAAGCAACAAATCAAACATAATGGTTGCTATAAACTAGATAGTTTATAACATCAGGATCTTAGGCTTTTTCATAGTATTTTGTCCAGGGACTTCCGTGTAGTGCAAAAAAATTACTTGTTGCAACCAGTTTATGCACTATTTTTCATTATTGTGCCTGACTTACTTACTTATTATGGCCACATAGTGGCATGAAATGCAAATAGATGGCCTAGATCAATTACTTTGTGTTCTCTGTTTAGCCTATAAATATATATACTTTTGTTGGTCTTTTTTTAAAATGAGGGCAGTTATTCCATACTAAGGGCAAGATTACAAAGGGTGCGTTAATGATATCACAGGTCGTGATAAGCGCTATTGCTGGACTACGCTAACATTAGCATGCATCTTGATATTACAAATCCATGGTAATTCCCATTTACCAGAGAAGGGTTAGCGTGGCCAACAATGCTCTATAGCAACCTATACTTTCAATGAATATCACAAATGTGCTAAATATCACCAGAATTAAAAACACATTACAATACACCATTACACTCATATCTACACTTTCTAATTAAAATATATAATTTAAAGGGACACTAAACCCAAAAAATGTATTTCATGATTCAGGTAGAGAATACAATTTTAAACAACATTCCAATTTACTTATATTATCTCATTTGCTTCATTCTTTCAATATCCTTTGTTGAAGAAATAGCAATCCACATGGTTGAGCCAATCACACGAGACATCTATGTGCAGTCACCAATCAGCAGCTAATGAGCCTATCTATATATGCTTTTCAGCAAGGGACATCAAGAGAATAAAGCAAATTAAATAATAGAAGTAAATTAGAAAGTTGTTTAAAATTGTATTCTCTACTTGAATCATGGAAGATTTTTTTTTAGTTTAGTATCCCTTTAAATATTATTAAAAAAAACTTTTTAAAAGGAATATGGTATATGGCAAAGCATTTGACAGGAAAGGGCTCCAAGTTGTACTATATATATATATATATATATATATATATATATATATATATATATATATATATATATATATATATATATATATATATATATATATATATATACATATAATCATGGCCAAAAATATTGGCACCCCTGCATTTCTGTCAGATAATGCACCACTTCGCCCAGAAAATTGTTGCATTTACAAATCTTTAGGCATTCTCGTGTTTATTTCTTTTGTTTCTATTGGTATGACACAAAAAAGTGGAGAAAAAAAGCCAAATCTGACACATTCCACCCAAAACTAAAAAAATAGACTGGACAAAATTATTGGCACCTTCTCAAAATTGTAAAAAAAATATTGCATTCTAAGTTTGTGATTCTCCTATAATTGTAATTAAACTCACCTGTATCAATTAACAGGTGCTGACAATATAGAAACCACACCAAAAACCCGTTAAAATGGTGTGTGCCACACTGAGCATGGAGAAGAGAAAGAGCAGCAAAGAATTGTCTGTGGCTTTGAGAACAACAATTGTGGAAAAGCATGGACAATCTCAAGGTTACAAGTCCAGCTCCAGCTCCAGAGATCTTAATGTTCCTGTGTCCATAGTGCACAACATTGTCAAGAAGTTTACAGCCCATGGCACTTTAGCTAATCTCCCTGTACGTGGACGAAAGAGAAAAATGTATCAAATATTGCAACAAAGTATTGTTTAAATGGTGGATAAAGTACCTCAATCAACATCCAGACAAATTCAAGCTGACCTTCAGGCACAGAGTACAAATGTGTCATCTCACACTATATGTCACTATCTGAATGAAAAGGGGCGCTATGGTAGGAGACCCAGGAGGACCCCACTGCTAACTCAGAAACATAAAAAAGCAAGATTGGAGTATGCCAAAACTTACCTGAGGAAGCCAAAATCCTATTTAAAGAATGTGCTGTGGACAGACAAAACAAAATTACAGCTTTTTGGTAAAGCCCATCATTCTACTGTTTTCAGAAAAAGAAATAAGGCTTTTAAAGGAAAGAATACAGTCCCCACAGTCAGACATGGTGTAGGTTCACTGATGTTTTGGGGTTGCTCTGCTGCTTCAGGCACTGAATGTCTTGACTGTGTGCATGGCATTATGAAATCTGAAGACTACCAAAGAATTCTGTTGTGCAACGTCATGGGTCTTACAGCAGGACAATGACCCAAAGCACACGTCAAAAAGCACCCAGAAATGGTTTAAGACAAAGCGCTGGAGAGTACTGAACTGGCCAGCAATAAGTCTATACCTCAATTCCATACAGCACCTGTGGAGAGATCTCAAAACAGCAGTTGGAAAAAGTAACCAGTCCAAGCTGAAAGAGCTGGAGCAGTTGGTGAAAGAACAGTTATCCAAAATTCCAGGAAGAAATGTAAGAAAGTCATTGATGGTTACAGGAAGTAATAGATTTCAGTTATTTTTTCCAAGGGGTGTGCTACCAAATATTAAGTTGAGGGTGCCAATAATTTTGTCCAGTCCATTTTTGGAGATTTGACTTTTTTTCTCCACTTGTTTGTGTCATACTAATACAAACAAAAGAAATAAACAACATGAGAATGCCTAAACATTTGTAATTGCAACAATTTTCTGGTCGAAGTGGTGCATTATCTGACAGAAATTCAGGGGTGCCAATATTTTTGGCCATTGACTATATATATATATATATATATATATATATATATATATATACTGTATATTAGAGACCTTCTTGTTACCAAAACCATATATTCTGGCATTCCTAAACACAAGAGATCATAAAAACAATTTGAAAACATTTGTCCTATGACCGCTTAGGTTGTGGGTAAACAATTTCAGTGAGAAACACAATGTTTGTGAAAACGTTAATGATTTTTTAGATTATCATATTTTAGCATACAATTACAGTCAACTGATGTCATAAAGTACAAAAATGGGCCAAGATCAATGCCTTGGCTTGTCTACTTAAAAATATATATTTTTGTTGGTCAGTTTTGAGAATTAGAGATCTTTTATCTACCAAAATGTATGATAAACCCATACATATCTGGCATTCTTAAACACAGGAAATCTTAAAGAAGCTTTTAGAACCATTTTTCTTATAACTTCAGAGGATGGCCTCTAGTTATCAAAGTCTGGCGGACCTGATCCGACAGTGCAGATCAGGTCCGCCAGACTTTGCTGAATACGGCGAGCAATACACTCGCCGTATTCAGCATTGCACCAACAGCTCACAAGAGCTGCTGGTGCAACGCCGCCCCCTGCTGACTCGCCGCCAGCAGGGGGGTGTCAATCAACCCGATAGTACTAGATCGGGTTGATTTGCGGCGATGTCTGTCCGCCTGCTCAGAGCAGGTGAACAGGTTATGGAGCAGCGGTCTTTGTGACCGCTGCTTCATAACCGCCGTTTCTGGCGAGCCTGCAGGCTCGGCAGAAACACGGGGCATCAAGCTCCATACGGAGCTTGATAGATATGCCCCGATGTGTGTAAATAATTTCAGTGAGTAACCCAACGTTTGTGAAAAAGTTACATTTTATGATCACATATATGCAAAACAATGGGCCTCGAGCAATACCTTGGGTTTTCTACTTTTAATATATACTTTAAAATGAACAAAGCTAATAAAAAAAGTTGTATACATGCGTGTCCTAAGCTGACTCAGTTGGCGCCAGTGAACAAATTTTAGGATTGATTTCTCTAGTTGTTTAGCTACAATTTTTTGTGGAACTGGAAAATAAATCTTATTGCAGATTTTACAATAATTTCTTAATTTGTAAAAATAAATAGCTAGTTGAATCTTTCATCTTCTGAAAGCTCATTTTATGCTATATACAGTATATATATATATATATATATATATATATATATATATATGTACTGTATATGTAGATGTTAGATATATATATATGATTATTATTATTATTTTTAATTTATAAGTAAATAAGAAAAAAAGAAAAAAAACAAAGGCTCTAATTCTGTTTAAGATCCTGAAAATCTGAAGCAAATGTGTTCTATTTACCATAAGAAATTTTTTTAATTTTTTTTTTATTTTTTCCTCCTGTGGCATTGGGAAACTAAAGTAACTCATGTGTTGGTGGATATAATCATTTGTAAAATAAGAAATCATGATTTATTTAGCATGCATATTATACTCAACAATATTAGATTTTTTATCTTTATCTACAGTAAAGACCTTTGCATGTGGATTAAAAATCGTCTACAGACTATATTTTCTTCAATAGAGAAATCAAATCTTTTATCATATAATAATATAAAATCATCACCTCTGTTTACTTTCATTGTCCTTAAAATTAAAATAATTTACATTATTTATAGCTAAAATGTTTTCACAGCAGTGAATAATTGTTGGTTGGAAATATTAAAGGTAAAATTCATATAATTAGCAAGAATAAATAAGGTATTTAGGTAGACATTTTTTTCAACATATATTACAAATCCCCTTTAATTATACATACAAAACATACATTTATAACAGATTGCATACTATATTGTTCATATGTGCGAATCATAAATAAAGTATGTAATTTATATGTGAAATAATTTTCTATGAAAACATGGAAAAATGCCCATACTTTCACAAAATATTAAATGGCCACAAAATTAAAACTAAATAAAAAAAATCAATACCAGATGCTAGTAGATTACTAGCTTCAGTATTTTACTAATAGAAATTATCAATATATATTATATACCCCCACCCCACCCTCCCACACACAATATTTTCAAACAAAATCTCTTTTTCCAAAATGCACAGACCTTACCAATGCAGTCATTTTATGCACAGCCTTTACTTGCAAAACTTGAGACAGCTGAGGGAGCATTCAGAATCAAGGATGGCCATTTTTATTCTTGTATGCAAAGTTTGGCTTTTTATCTCATCTTCCTTTTGACTTGGATGTGATAATAGATATTAGTTATTTGAGAGGGGGGTATTTGTTTTGTTGTGTAAAAGAATAGAGGACAGTTATCTACATAAAGCAGTATATGAGTTACATATCATAACCTTTTCACCTCAATTTCTGTTTATTTTGATTTTGTATGAATTTGCAGAAAAAAAGAAAATGGAGGATAGTAACCTTTCAAAAAATCAATATATGAGTTTCATAGCGTGGTTTTTTTTGTTGGGTTTTTTTTGGTTCATTAAATAAGTTACGATATTACTTGTCATATATTATGAAAATTATAATAGTCCATCAATATTTTTGTTTGTTTGCTTTGTTTTTGTTTAAATTTTGCAGAAAAAAACAATGGAGGACTTTTATCTACAGAAAATCAGTATATGAGTTTCATAGCATAGTTTTTTTTTGTTTTTTTTGGTTCATGAAATAAGTTATGTTATTACTTTTGATATATTATGATATTATAGTAGTCCATCAATATTATTTTGTTTGTTTTGTTTTTGTATAAATGTTGCAGAAAAAAAAAACAGTGAAAGGCATTTATCTATGAGAATATGAGTTTCAAAACATAGATTTGTTTTTAATTATTTTTTGTTTTTATTTCAATAAATTATGTTAGCCCAGCAATATCTTTTATTTGTCTTGTTTTTGTATAAATTTGCAGAAAAAATAAAGGAAAGGATTTATCTACTAAAAATCAGTAATTTGGGTTACATAGCATAACCATGTGCATATCAGTGTTAAACAAGCTTTATTTTATTCTTGATTAATTAAATGTATGATATAACGTTGGATATATTTTGATAGACCAGCAATATTTTTAAAAAAAAATTGCAGAAAAAAGGAATAGAGAACAGTTTTCTCCTGAAAATTGGTGTATGGGTTTGATAGTATAAACTTTACACATTTTATATCTCAGAATGAGAGTGCAAAGGCTGAGAACTACAAACACCACTGTTTTCTATATACATGCTTTTTACTGGAATGATCACATTCCCCCGACACATTATTATTCAGAGACCAACAAAGCAATGTGCGTCAGTATGAGAAAATATTGCATGCAGAAGTTTCCAGTTTGTTAATTCAAAAGTAAATTGATTGAAGCTTGTTATAACTTCTGGTTGCCTGGATTAATGAGTCTTCAGTGATTTTGGAATCTAATTTAGTAATCTATGTATGTGCTACAGTGTTTTTGTAAAGATAAATAAATAGGGCTCTGTATAAAAAAATGAAATGAAGATTGAGAATAAAATACTACCCTGTAATTGAAACTTTAATGTAGATATGAGAATAAAATGTTGCTTTTAATTTTGTAAAAGCAAAAGTTTTTTTAGAATCTTCACAATAATGGATGCTAAACTGTTGTGCAAATTTAGAATTTGTATTTTGTCTTTCCTATGTGGATATATTTTTTTAAATAAAATAGTTTAAAAGTTCAGTTTCAATTGCAGATCTAATATTAGTAAATCAATGACTTAAAGAATAAACACTATTGCTTTGTTTTTATCATTAAGCATACTTAAATTAATAGTAGATTTAAACTCTTGTTCAAATTTTGTCTTGACTAGTCAATTCCTCAAAATTTAATGTAAACTGATGTGTGCTTTTGTGAACATTTTATATAAAGCCATTACTCATACATTTAGCATAATTGCAACAACAAAACCACATTTTTCTACTTTAAGTTATATGAACTTAAAGTATTGATGTATATATATATATATATATATATATATATATATATATATATATATACAAAATACGGAAGGGGACTGCACTCTCAGACTGGAACGGGTACACATCCCATGACCCTGCAACATGCTAAGCCCTGGGTTCTCACTGGCACTCACAGGAAGCTGTGCTGTCCCCAGAATCACAGGCAGTTAACCCCAGACAGGCCTGGGTGCAAGGCCCATAGGGAAAATTGCAAAACAAATTAATACAACACACAGAGAAAGTCCAGCACTCATTTACAACCTCTCAGCTAAGATGAAAAGCAAAAATGGAAGGGTTAGTTACCACATTTAGCCAAAAGGAACAAGCCCAGGTAGCTCGTCAAGGTCCCTTCCAAAACCTGGGTCCCTAAAACAGCCACAGAATGCAAGCTCTCAATCCAACAAACTGTGAACAAGGGAAGGGTGCAAAGACTTATGTAATCACCCTAGACATATACAAAGCACAGAAGGGGACTGCACTCTCAGACTGGACTGGGTACACATCCCATGACCCTGCAACATGCTCAGCCCAGGGTGCTCATTGGCACTCACAGGAAGCTGTGCTGTCCCCAGAGTCACAGGCAGTTAGCCCCAGACAGGCCTGGGTGCAAAGTTAATAGGGAAAATAATAAACAAATTAATACAACACATATATATACTTAGGAAAAGGATAGATCCCTAGAATCCCTAGGAAACTACAACCTCCCTTATCCAGCACCAAAGTATATCACCTAATGTCATTCAAGATATACCTGTTAAAAAATGGACAAATTCAGAACAACAAAGAACACATCATAGAAATTGTTGCATATGAAAGAAATAAACAAAAGAAAACATTATCAACACTATGCAAATTTATTGACCATTAGAATAACCTAATATAAATGCGCCCACTTATGAATTAATCACTATAGGTGATATTTGTAATCCAGTCCATTACAGATAGTGGCTTAAGCAGTCCTATAGAGTCAGTGCAAACAAACAGGGATAATTTTCCTCGGGAGTACTGGGCCCAAAATGTACTTGAATAGGTGGGGATTTATAGCATAATGGCCACTCTCTTTAAATGAAAAGTCAGAGAAATAGGAACAAAATCAATCTGCGTTCTGAGTATATTAGGCACTTAAAACAACCATTCCTTTTAAGCGGCTAATAGTTTTGTGGTGAGTGTTCATACTGCACCTCCAGGGTTTTACGGCATAGAGTTAAGTTGCCTACCTTGCCAGGTGTAGCCTTCATGCTGTTCATGGGTCTGGTTTTGGAATGGTAGAACTTCTCTTACCTTGTTGCCAATCGTATCCTGCAGAGCGAATTTATATAAACAGACTATTTCCTGATGTCAAGTAAACTCACAGCTCCTACCATGTCATGCTGGGTCTATTTCCAATACAGCATAATCCTAAAGAGAGTGCCCATATGTCCACCTCCTAGATAGGAATATTCTGCAGGTCTGAAAATAAGGGTTCAGCTGATAACCCCTTAGTGATAAATAGCTATCCTAGCGACGCTCATTTCACCCTTGTGAATCCTTATCAACTGAACCCCTATTTTCATATTCCTATCTAGGAGGTGGAGATAGGAAGGAATGAAGGAATGAACCACCTCAAGTTACTTATCGATCATTAGGAGGTTTGAGGTGGGTGATTCCTTCATTCCTTCTGTGATGGGTGATGAAGTTATCACAGTTTAATAATATTTTAACCTTTTTTCTGATAGCTGGACATAAAAACAATCGTATCTTAAAAGTTTCTGATCATAGCAGTAAATATAATTTTCAAATGATCAATGTGCAAGTCGGTGCTAATAAGAACATGCATTTTTTCTAGTAATCTTTCCCTTGAGAACTCATAATTCATATACCCTGCCACAAGTATGGCCTTGGACAATTTTATCAGGGATGGCAACTGAGTTTGTAAAAACTACAATGGTGAAATGTATCATGAGTTCTGTCTATTTCTATCTTGCAAATTAGATACTTATCCAATATTTATGGAAATCTGTATGGTTAATTATCTGGGGAAAGGATAATTTAAAAAGCAGAAGCCATTTTATATGGGACATCTATTTCCCATTAGAGGATATACACCATTAACACATCACTCGCCACTCAATATAAACCAATAGTAACAAGTAGATTCTTTATATGAAAAAGGTGTATAAGATCCACTCCACCAATAAGCATAATATAGAGCTGTCTTCTTCATTCTGTTTAAAACATTTTAAATAGTTATAAATTAAGGTTATGTTTTAACTTACCAGCATCAGTACCTAGTTAAAGCTAAACAGTAAATTACACAATAAGTTAAAAAGTGATTTACTATATGTATGCTTACCTATTTTAAATTTAAAGGGACACTGAACCCAATTTTTTTCTTTCATGATTCAGATAGAGCATGCAATTTTAAGCAACTTTCTAATTTACTCCTATTATTAATTTTTCTTCGTTCTCTTGCTAATTTTAATTGAAAAAGAAGGCATCTAAGCTATTTGTTTGGTTCAGAACCATGGAAAGCAGTTGTTCATTGGTGGGTGAATTAATCCACCAATCAGCAAGAACAACCCAGGTTGTTCACCAAAAATGGGCCGGCATCTAAACTTACATTTTTGCATTTCAAATAAAGATACCAAGAGAATGAAGATAATTTTATAATAGGAGTAAATTAGAAAGTTGCTTAAAATTTCATGCTCTATCTAAATCACAAAAGAAAAATTTGGGTTCAGTGTCCCTTTAAGTTAAGTTTTATATAGTTGACTCAATACATACCACAAATGCGTAATTACAGACACAAATATTAGTATAGTTCATAAGAATCAGGAGACTAATAATTGGTGCAATTAGATTATCTTTCTTTTTTTTAAATGCCACATGGAGGAGGCTGCACGAAGCAGGGAGGATGAAGCAGAAAGGAGGCAGTTTTACCAGAGAGAAGAGGAAGGAGGGAGTTTCAGAGGAGGGAGCATGGAGTTTTAGAGAATGGAGGAGGGGGTTTTACAGGAGGGAGGAGGATGGAGGTAGTTTTACAGGAGGAAGGAGGGAATTTTAAATGATGGACAAGGGAGTTTTGGAGGAGTTTGCAAGGATAATGGACACCGTACAATAGCTTTGTACATTGTTTTATGTTATAATAAAACCTAATAATTTTAAATATTTTTTTTTCTGCTACATGGCCTCTGGTATGAGAATTGACATGCTCATTGTCTGTTTTTGGCATAACCTTGTATAAGTAAGATTGCCTACTGTTAGACATGGAATATATGAATGGTAGGTGGCAGCTGAAGAGCAGGTTAATCCATCTTATTCACAAGTAATTCCAAGGTAAATAAGAAAACATAGAAGTAATAAAAAGATGCTTTCATCAAGAAAATATATACATATTTTTTATTTCCGATTTGAAGAGGTATTCTATATATGTCTACAAAATTCTGCTCCTCCCTTTTGTTCTTATACATAATGTAGTGCTTATACATTTGTTTTAAATAAAAGTTCATCAAAATGCATAAGCTATAATACCTATGGGGTCAATCACTGTTCCTTAGAAAAACTTTTCAAATTATTTATCTTATCTACAAATATCCCCAAAGACTGTATAGGTAAATTTAGTAGAAGCATCATTAGATAAACTTTTCTAAAGAATTGTGACTGACCTTTTTTAGTCTTTTCTGCTGAGATATGATTTTAGTTTACCTCTTCTTCAGATCTTATATTTGTATTCAACTTGTGCAATTGCACAACCAGTTTTATTTCAACTGCATTTCATTTGGTTCCAGCAATCTGCCCTATTATATTTGGGGGGGGGGGTGGTATAATCTAAATGAAGCTGTAGGAGAATGATCTTTTTCTGTTTCTACAGTTTTAACATGCCGTGCTATTGATTCTGGGGTGACCCTTTCTTTAGATGATGTTCTTGCTTTAAGATTGATACTTTAGAGAGTGTTTTATTTTACCTTTTTTCTGGTAAATAAATAATGTTAACAAGAATTTAATTTTGCTGCAAAGTGATAAAAAATAGCCTGTTTCATCAATGTAATAAAAAAGGCACTAATCAGTATGTTATAATTAATATAAATCATCACCATATGTAATATTTACCATAACACAAGGATTTTATCTTTTTTGCAATTCCTCTCATGCTGTATTGTTTGGCTTTAAGGGACACTAAACCCCAAATTTGTTCTTTAATAATTCAGATAGCGCATACAATTTTAAGCAACTTTCTAATTTACTCCTATTATCAATTTTTCTTTGTTCTCTTGCTATCTTTATTTAAAAAGCAGGAATATAAAGCTTAGGAGCCGGTCCATTTTGGTTCAGAACCCGGGTTACTCTTACTTATTGGTGGTTAAATGTAGCCACCAATAAGCAAGTGCTATCCAGGGTAGTGAACCTAAAATGGGTCGGCTCCAAAGCATTTAGATGAGAAGCAGCCTTCAAGGGCTTAGAAATTAGCATATGAGCCTACCTAGGTTTAGATTTCAACTAAGAATAACAAGAGCACAAAGCAAATTTGATAATAAAAGTAAATTAAAAAGTTGTTTAACGTTACATACTCTATCATGAAAGTTTAATTTGGACTTTAATATCCCTTTAAGATCACATTTTATTTTTTACTATCAGCCAAGTTCATGAAGAATTTTCTTCAGTGCCAACCCAGGTTAGTATTTACTCACAGCAATGCTTATTCAATATATTTTAACATTTCAAGCCAGCATGTTTGAGTGGAAATGGCTATTTGTTTATTCCTCCTGTATAACATACAACATTATCGAAGGGCCAGAAAAGATACATTAAGCATTCATTATTTAGATAGAGTATGAAATGTTAAAGAACTTTCCAATTTACTTATATTATTTCATTTACTTTGTTCACTTCCTTTGTTGAAAAGCATACTTAAGTAGACTCTGGAGCAGACATATAATACTGGGAGCAAACTGCTGATTGGTGGCTGCACATTTATGCCTCTCCTCATTGGCTCACCCAATGTGTTCATCTTGTTCCCCTTATTGCTTTGCTGTTTCTTCAACAAAGGAACAGAGAATGAAACAAATTTGATAACATACATAAATTTGAAAATTGATTAAAATTGTATGTTCAATATAAATTGTGAAAAAAATGAGGGTTTCATGTCCTTTTCATTATTAGAAAGTAAATGTTGAATGTTCAAGATTCACAGAATATTTAATATTAAACTATTTAATTATAAGACATACTTTTTTATACATTATGACAGGTATCTCCTTTCACTTAAAGGGACACTGTACCCAAAAAAAATATTTTGTGATTCAGATTGAGCATGACATTTTAAGCAACTTTCTAATGTATTCCTATTATCAAATTTTCTTCATTCTCTTGGTATCTTTATTTAAAATGCAAGAATGTAAGTTTAGATGCCTGCCCATTTTTGGTGAACAACCTGGGTTGTCCTTGCTGATTGGTGGATAAATTCATCCACCAATAAAAAAGTGCTGTCCAGAGTAATGAAACAAAAAAAGCTGATGCCTTCTTTTTCAAATAATGATAGCAAGAGAACGAAGAAAAATTGATAATAAGAGTAAATTAGAAAGTTGCTTAAAATTGCATGCTCTTTCTGAATTACAAAAGAAAAAATGTGGGTTCAGTGTCCCTTTAACACAAAAAAAAATCTTTGAATCATTTATAGCAAGCTTTGGATTAATGTAGAGAAAAAAATGTTATTGTTTGTCTAGCTTGATTTATCTGGAATGCAATAAGATAGTATTTACAGTACAGACTATGGAATGCAATTTCAGGACATTCCAGTTCATAGTAACCTTTGTCCATGTGAAATTAAGTTCAGAATTTTCTTTATCTATTTAAGATTTTAAAATGAGAATAACACTATTTTACACAGTCCCATAACAGTATAAAAAAATCATTTTGATTAATTGCAAAATCCATCACAGTATAAAAAAAAATCATTTTGATTAATTGCAAAATCCTACTTGTATGAATTTATTATATATTTGGTAGGCCTGGCAGTATAAACAATGTAAGTCATTTAGCACAAAGGGAATAATGTAAAACAAATGAGATGTTAATAGCATAAAACAAAATAGGGTTTTACAGTGACAGCTGTTGAAATTTTAAAGACATTCAAATACAATAAGCATAATAACTTATTAATTAAAAACATTTTGCAGTCAAATGCTCCTGGACAGGATAATGCAGTAGCCATCGTTCAAAATATTTAAGACTTTTCTGGTATGAATAAAAGTGTTTCATAATAAATTGTTATATTTATCTGTGTTGCACCTTTTTTATTATAATTTATTTTGTAAGGGTCTGTGTACCCAAAGTCTTTATTAATTAACAACAACAAAAAATTGAACCTTCCACTGATGAGTGATAAATAATATGCAGCTAACACTAACCTGATCTATATAATAGTTTGTATTTTATACTAATAAAGGACAGAAAAATAATGATTGAATGACTCCTGGCAACTTAAAACGTATGCCAGACATAAGAATGCTCTTCCCATTAATTATGTAGAACAAAACAGTGTAAATTAAATGTATTGTCTGCAGCTTGATGAAATTTAATAAACTAAAAATGTATTCACAGTTTAAAAAATAAATGATTGAACTTATTATAAAATATTATGCTGAAACACATTTGTGGCTCCTATTATTAAGCTCGCTTGAAACGGAAGTTAACCCCTTAGTGACCACAGCACTTTTCAATTTTCTTACCATTTGGGACCAGGGCTATTTATACATTTCTGCGGTGTTTGTGTTTAGCTGTAATTTTCCTCTTACTCATTTACTGTACCCACACATATTATATACCGTTTTTCTCACCATTAAATGAACTTTCTAAAGATACCATTATATCATATAATTTACAATAAACTTTTTTTATAAAATATGATGAAAAAATTTAAAAAAACACATTTTTTCTAATTTTGACCGCCAGAATATGCTACACATCTACAACCACCAAAAAACACCCATGCTAAATAGTTTCTAAATTTTATCCTGAGTTAAAAAATACCCATTTTTTACATGTTCTTTGCAAGTTATAGGGCTATAAGTACAAGTAGCACTTTGCTATTTCCAAACCATTGTTTTTCAAAATTAGCGATAGTTATACATTGTAACACTGATATTTGTCAGGAATTCCTGAATAACCCTTCACATGTGTATATATATATATATATATATATATATATATATATATATATATATAATATATATATATATATATATATATATATTATTTTTTTTATCAGACAACCCAAAGTATTGATCTAGGCCCATTTTGGTATATTTCATGCCACCATTTCACCGCCAAATGCGATCAAATAATAAAAATCGTTAACTTTTTCACAAACTTTGTAACAAACTTTAGGTTTTTCACTGAAATTATTTACAAACAGCTTGTGCAATTATGGCACAAATGGTTGTAAATGCTTCTCTGGGATCCCCTTTGTTGAGAAATAACAGACATTTATGGCTTTGGCATTTGTTTTTGGTAATTAGAAGGCCGCTGAATGCTGCTGTGCACCACACTTGTATTATTCCCAGCAGTGAAGGGGTAAATTAGGTAGCTTGTAGGGAGCTTGTAGGGTTCATTTTAGCTTTAGTGTAGTAGACAACCCAAAGTATTGATCTAGGCCAATTTTTGTATATTTCATGTCACCATTTCACCGCCAAATGCAATCAAATAAAAAAAGTTAACTTTTTCACTAACTTTAGGTTTCTCACTGAAATTATTACAAACAGCTTGTGCAATTATGAGTGAAGAGGTTAATTAGGTAGCTTGTAGGGACCTTGTAGGGTTAATTTTAGCTTTAGTGTAGTAGACAACCCAAAGTATTGATCTAGGCCCATTCTGGTATATTTCATGCCACCATTTCACTGCCAAATGCGATCAAATAAACAAAATCGTTCACTTTTTCACAAACTTTTTCACAAACTTTAGGTTTCTCACTGAAATTATTTACAAACAGCTTGTGTAATTATGGCACAAATGGTTTCAAATGCTTCTCTAGGATCCCATTTGTTCAGAAATAGCAGACATATATGGCTTTGGTGTTGCTTTTTGGTAATTAGAAGGCCGCTAACTGCCGCTGCGCATCACAATTATATTATGCCCAAGGTGTTAATTAGGCAGCTTGTAGGGTTAATTTTAGCTTTAGTGTAGAAATCAGGCTCCCCCTGACACATCCCACCCCCTGATCCCTCCCTGAACCCCCTCAAACAACTATCTTCCCTCTGCCACCTCACAATTGTCACTGCCATCTTAAGTACTGACAGAAAGTCTGCCAGTACTAAACTAAAGGGCATATATATATATATATATATACAGTATATATATATATATATATATATATATATATATATAATACTGTGTTGTATCCCGCCTTAGTCCCCAACCTCCCTGATCCCCCTCAAACAGCTGTCTAACCCTCCCCCCTCTACCTATTGGGCACCATCTTGGGTACTGGCAGCTGTCTGCCAGTACCCAGTTTGTTCAAAATTTGGCCGTTTTTTTTATAAATACCCATTTTTCTGTAGTGTAGCTGCCCACCCTCAATACACTACCCCCTTCCCCTCCCAGATCCCTTTCATCACACTAATTTGCACTTCCCTCTCTCCCTCCCTCTCCCTCTGGCTTCTTCACTAACAACATAGCTTATGTAGAGTGCACGCGTGCCCATGCCCCCTCACACGCTCCTGACGGAACTAGATGACCGATGGCTGGAACTGCTCCAACAATAGACCACCCACCGCCTCCCTCGTATTCCTCCCACGCCACCAACGATCAACACCATTGCTGGCTGATGCAGAGAGGGCCACATAGTGGCCCTCTCTGCACCGTTTTGCTTAAAAATGGGTATTGCATGAAGCCTCAATATTGAGGCATCATTGCAATACCCTGGAAGCGGGTGAAATCTCTTCAAACCCCAGAGGACGTGCCAGGCACATCCTTTGTCATTAACCGACACTTTTTGTAGGACGTTCCTGGCACGTCCTTGGTCGTTAAGGGGTTAAGTAGTGCTGCTCCTTAACATGTTGACCACCTCATGTCCGCTCGACTTTTAATAAATCTATCCCTTGACCTTTGAAAGCTGTCTGCTATGTGTTGTGATTTTTTTTGTTTGTTTGTTTTTGTAATATTGAATTTTCTAAAGTACTGGCCTTTATTTTTCTCACAATACAAAATTGCATATATTTTAGATTCTAAAAGATAATAGACATTGATCCACAGTATTGTTTAACAGAATATGGAAATACATTTTCATTGTAAAAAAGAAAACAGAAAAACACATTTTTAAATTCATAATGTTTGCACTTATTTTACTATATATCATATATTATGCTGATATATCGTTGACTTTTTGACCTTTCTTAAACTATCTGCTATTTTTCATGTATCTCAGCATTTTCTAAAGTCTTAGCTACTACTTCATTGCACAAAAATTACAAATATTAGGTTTTAAATGATAACCTTCATCTAGGAAATTATTTAAAAGAATATGAAAACACATTTCATTGCCAAAAAGCATACTTTGAATTCACAGTTAATGAAAATTTTTTGTAGTTATTTAAAATATTATGCTGATACACAGTTGACTTTTGTAAATCTGTCTGGTGTTTTTTTTTCATCCACATTTATTAAAATTCCTCTTTCTTCTCATAATAAAAACTGTTTATTTTAAGCTGTAAATAATAATGCACATTAATGTAAGGAATTGTATTACAAATGGAATATGGAAACACATTTTCAAGGTAAGAAAATATTCAAGGTTATTCAAGGTTATATGTAGCAAAACAAAAACATGTTTACTGATACATAGTTATATTTATCTTTGAAATGTTAAAAGTTGTGCTGATGCAGTGGAGTAGATTCAAGAAAATTGGTTCATGAGACTAATGTTGCAACATCACAATTTGAAAATTGCAGAATTCATAATGATTTCTACCGTACCATCATTGCAGCCTTAAATTCCAAGTTAAAGGGATATTGTACTCCAATGGTCCTTTTCACCTGCTTGAGTGTAATTATTTTTGAACATCTGTTTACCTTTATTTTTTATTTGAAAAAGCGGGTTTTGCCCGTTGAAACCATAACCTATACGGAAAATAGGAATAACAATGTATTATCTGTAGAAAATTGATGTAAACAGTAGAGAATAGCACTAATTAATCTCCCAGTAGAGGTAGAAGAGATAGACTTTTGTATATGAAATAGCTGGTTGTGCTCATTAAATCCCTCAGTCATAATTAATATTTCAGTAGCAGTTAGGCTGTGTGTTTAAACAGATAGCATTAGCAAGTCTGCTTTACCTTCAGGCTCAGACCATTTTTAATGACATGTCCTTAACAGCAACAATGTTAGTTTTCATTAGCAAAAACAGCTGTTTCAAACACAAGAATAAACATGAAGGAACAGTTCCCCATATTTTTTAATACTATGCAGTAGATATAACAGTTATTTGAAACACATTAAGGGGACAGTCTACTCCAGAATGTGTATTGTTTAAAAAGATAGACAATCCCTTTATTACCCATTCCACAGTTCTACATAACCAACTCAGCTATATTAATACACTATTTACCTCTGTGATAACCTTGTATTTAAGTTTCTGCAGACTGCCCCCTTATCTCAGTGCTTTTGACAGACTTGAATTTAAGCCAATCAGTGCTGATTCATAAATAACTCTATGGGAGTAAGCACAATGTTATCTATATGGCACACATGAGCTAGCTAGCACGGTCTATCTGTGAACAACTGTCAAAATGCACTGAGATAAGAGGCAGTTTTCAAGGGCTAAGAAATTAGCATTTGAGCCTACCTATGTTTAGCTTTCAACAAAGAATAACAAGAGAACAAAGCAATTTTGATGATAAAAGTAAATTGGGAAGTTATTTTAAATTTAATCATTATACTGTATATTTTTTTATTTATTTTTTTGAGTTATACTGGTAACCTCCTATTGGGGTATTATATTTATCACTTTAATACTTCTTTTCTTTTTCTTCTTTTCTCATTGTGTGTATATAATTGCAATCTCTGACATATTTGTATACGTTCTAACAAAATTTAGATACATAGTATATCTTGTCTTCCTATTTATTTAGGCATTGTTTGTCTCAAGCTGTAGTCCTCTATTGTTATACTATACTTCGAATTAAACTTTTTACATAATAGTTGTTTGGAGAACTGTTGGTAATTAACTTGTGTTCTATTTATTGGATATATTAGAATTATATTGTTGACCCATACTATATTTTATTTTTGTTCAAATAAACTCTGAATAATCTTTTTCTATATATTAGATGATTGTAGAATTTTTGGTAACCTATTTGTGTTCCAGCTGATTCTGTTGGATATATTAGAATTATATAGTTGACCCATCTAATACTTTAGCCTTTGGCGCTCCCAATTACACCTATTCTTGCTATTCCGCTATATAGACTCTGTTAGGAAGTGCTTGTATTTAACCTAGGCGCTGGTAACCATATATTTCCGTTCCAGCAATTGATAAATTGTCAGTTACTAAGAATGACAAAAACCCACACTAGAGCTGTACTAATTGATAAGGTATTTTATTTTATTTGAGCATTAAATTCATCCCATCACCTACTGTACATACAAAACAACATATGTGTACATGCAAGTAAGCCAAAACTCATATACTCCAGTCCAGTGAACACAGTCTGTCAAAGTAAGAGGCACTTAGTGCATACTGCATGCCTCAAGGCTGCTTTTTCCATAAATAAAGTCCCAAACAAATTTGGAGGACTTGGAGGCTCAAATTTCAAAGAAGTAGATGGTGCTGAGAAAATGATGATAAGGATCCTGATGAGCCACAAAGGTATGCAAAAAATGTGTTACCTCAATATTTACCATCCCAGTAGGTATAACAGTTCTGCAGGTACTGCATTTTGGCTAAAACCGCTTCCACACACCTTGCTGTGTGATGCGTTCCTAACTCCCCCTCAGAAATTTACCTGTGCATTTTAGAACTCCCCTTGCTTCACGATACCAATGCGCTCTCTGTATGATTCTGTTATAGCAACCACTTATTCCTTTTGTAAAGTATAGAGGGGTATTTCGTTACTTGCACAGTTAAGTGTATAGCGTTGTGACCATGCTGGTCGGTTGCACCTTGTTTGCCAGATGATGCGTTTTGCCCCTCCCACTCAGGGGTTTGGCCAGGTCTTCGTCAGATTTTATGTAGGTGATGGGATGAATTTAACATTAAAAAAAATACCTTGTCAATTGGTACAGTTCTAGTGGGTCTTTTTGTCATTCTTTTGTAATTGACAAATTATCAATAGTTTTTTTCTTTTTATATTGATATTTATTGTTATGATGACTGCCTGCACATTGCTTTTACGTTTTAAGAAATAAATATGGAGTGCAACGTATATTATTATTTACTTAATTTTCATACTACATGATATGAATATATAACTATGATAATATAATTAAAAAAGAAAACTATAAGTGCGATTAAATGAACATCATCATTTTAAGAGATTTTTAAGAGAATTCTGTTTTTCTACCCCATAATTTTATGATAGGTCCCTTGGCCAACGCACTAGTTTGTATGAATTTAGGCCTCTGAGAATATCTTTCAAATAATTTCTATCAGGATTTTTAAATGTATAATTTCTAATAATATCATAAACTAGTTTTATCATTACAATTAATATCATAATCCATGTGCTAATATATGTTATGTAGGGTTTAATATACTCAAAGTAAGTAAATAATAACTTCTCAGACTTGTCAAACTCAATGCAAATAGCATGTTAAAGTTATATAAAAAAAAAAAACTTTATTTGAGCTGGCTTTGTCCTTTGGAAATAAAGAATATTTTTCATCCATAGTATATGCCTTATTTTTATGTGTCACTTTAGGAAAGTCTTCTGAGCTGATATTTACTAAATTGTTCTAGGTTTCATGTGCTTGCATAGACGCAACACCTTAGAACTGTTACATATCTTATGCATTCTATTGTACTAACTATTTATTTTACAGTTAGGTTGCTCATAACAGCTCTCACTGTAACCTTAAATTCTGAAAGCTCTTTTTTTTAAATTTCTGTTTATACTACTATCTGCCTAATTTCCTGTGCAGCCATTGTTTCATCCATAAATTAATTTTATCATCTCAGGAAAAATAGCTGATATTTTAACTTATAGAAAGAAAAATATATTGTGTGTTAATAAATGTCCTGTTTATACATCTAAAGGCTTAAAGGGACAGTCTACTCCAAAATATTTGTTATTTAAAAAGATAGATAACACCTTTACTATCCATTCCCCAGTTTTTCACAACCAACATTGTTTTATTAATATACCTTATAATCTTTAAATCTCTGCCTGTTTCTAAGCCCCTGCAGGCTGCCTTTATCTAAGTGATTTTTATTAGCTTTTCACAGCAAGACCTGTGGAGTTACAAATGAATCAGCACTGATTGGCTAAAATGCAAGTCTGTAAATAGCACTGAGATAAGGGGGCAGATTGCAGAGATTAATCAGAGAGGTAAAAAGTAAATTAACCCCTTTAGTACTGTGAATTTCAGAGAAAAGTTTGCTAAAGATACTGGAGAATTTTTAGCATGTTTGCTATCACTCCATTTAAACAGAAATAGAGCCTTTGTTGTTTTTTATTTATTTAAATATTTAACGTGTATATATATATATATATATATATATATATTTTTTTTTTTTTTTTTTAAGTAGACAACCCAAGTTATTGATCTAGGCCTATTTTGGTATATTTTATGCCACCAAATGCAATCATATAAAAAAATAAATGTTACCTTTTTCACAAATTTCAGGTTTCTAACTGAAATTATTTACACACAACTACTTCAGTCATGAGACAAATAGTGGAAAAACTTCTCTGAGGTCCATTTTGTTCTAAAATAGCAGACATGCATGACTTTACAATTAGTTTTTGGCAATTAAAAGGCCGCTAATTGCAGCTGTGCATCACACTTCTAAAATTCTCGGCAGTGAAGGGGTTAATTAGTTAGCTGGGAAGGGTAATCGTACTGTAATGCAGAGATCCCCCCTTACACTTCCCACTTCCCTGATTCCTCCTAAATAGCACTGTACCCCCACCCCCACACAAACACTCACACACCTCACCACCATGTTAGGTACTGGCAGACAGTCTGCCAGTATGCAGTTTAGGACTTTTTTTTTCTGCAGGGTATAGATACCTCATCAACCTTCCCACCTCCCTGATCCCTCACAAACAGCTAACCCTCCCCCTACCACTAGTTGCGGCCATCTTAGGTACTGGCAGATGTCTGCCAGTACCCAGTTACGAGAATTTTTTATTTTATTTTTTTCTAGATAGTTTTTGCTGTAGAATAGTGATAGTCCTCACCCTCCACACCTCTCCCCACCCTGAGATCATTTTGTATCACCCCCAATTCGATTTGACATCTTTTCTGCAGTGTAGTGTCCCATCCCTTTCTCTCCTTTCCAAACTTTGTTCCTTTAGCATAGGATAGGGTTCCACCCTCCATCTACCTCCTGCCCCTTTATTCTCATCCCACCCTTCTATTGTCCTCCCTCCCCTCTCCCCTGCTGAGCTGCCCACCATTATGGGTATTGTTTTGTACAGTAACTATGCAATCGTTGTGATTTGCTATCACAGCGATCACATGACTGCACAGGCTTTGATGGATGCCGGAGATGCTGACTTAGTTATGAGGCAATTTATGGGGCTGCGGGAGGGATCTGCAATGTAGGAATTCCCTTTAAAAGGAGGCTAAATACAGTACAGATGTACCTTTACTTTACTAGGGTCCTTAAGACCCATTTTTTTCATGACATAATGGTACACCCATTTGGATGAAGGGGTTAATATAACTGTGTTGGTTATGCAAAACTAGTGAATGGGTAATTATCTATCTTTTTAAAATTTTAATTTCAGGTGTAGTATGCATTTAGTTTTCTCTGTTGACATTGGAGAAGTGGCAACAAATTCCATGTCTCAGACTATATTTCTAGACTGAGGTTCTGTGCCTGATTGTACTTTGGAGTATTTTAATTAAAATAGAAATTCAAAAAAAAATATTTCATCTATACAAAGGTATTTTCATATGCATTATTGTGCTGTTGATATTTTTTAATTGATGGTTTATAGTTTATTAAAACCTATTTGTTTTCATACTATAGACATATGTCTTAAAGGGACAGTCTACACCAACATTTTTATTGTTTTAAAAGATAGATAATCCCTTTATTACCCATTTCCTAGTTTTGCATAAGCAACACATTTACATTAATACACTTTTTTATCTCTGCAATTATCTTATATCTAAGCCTCTGCAAACTTCCCCCTTATTTCAGTTCTTTTGACAGGCTTGCGTTTTAGCCAATCAATGCTGGCTCCTAGATAACTCCACGTGCATGAGCACAGTGTTATCTATATAACACACATGAACTAACACCCTCTAGTGGTGAAAAACTGTCAAAATGGCCTGAGATTAGAGGCAGCCTTCAAGGGCTTAGAAATTAGCATATGAACCTCCTAGGTTTAGCTTTCAACTAAGAATACCAAGTGAACAAAGCAAAATTGGTGATAAAAGTAAATTGGATTTTTTTTTTTAAATTGAATGCCCTATCTGAATCATGAAAGTTTATTTTGGACTAGACTGTCCATTTAATCTAGCAACAGAACTTGAGTGGCATTATCATCCCATGATTAACAACTGATCATTGAGCATCAGTTATGCACAAACATACACAGATACATTTTGTGTTTATTTAAACAGCTTTAAATTTATATTTTTTGAGAAATCATTTGTTTAATCGCAGCTTTTCCTTATGCACAATATAAAATGTTTTACTTTAATATCCTTTAAATACTAAGTTGTAATAATGGATCCCATATGATTTCAGTCAATTTGAATGACAACTTTATTGGAAGATCTGTATCAGGCATTTTCAAAGCTATTAAAAACATGTATCTTATTTGGGAACATTTGTTAGCTTCTTTTTTCATGTAAATTGGATGTAGTTACAAACACAGGATTGCAAAATATTGCCTCATTACACAGTAATACTTTTATTAGATAATATAAGACAATACTTAATGTTTAATTTTAACTATGTTGGATGAGTTTGAAGCAGGTAAACAGAAAGCTGAGTTTGGTGTTTTTTTCATCTTACGTATATTATCAGACACAGATACAGACAAACAGTATTCAGTATGTGCTGGATCAAAACCAAATAAGACAATAATAACAGATAAATAAACACATTTTCATGTAAATTTATTTTTATTTTATTTTGAATTTAGTATGACTTCCTCTAGTCTGTTGTGAACAAGTTTACAGTGAGAATATAGTGTGTATGTTTGGTTGTGAGAGAAAGTATGAGTGATGGAAAGGTGTAAATAGCATCCATTGAGAAGGAATAGAAGAAAGGGCAAGAGAGACAGGGGATTGTTAAAAAAAAATAGTGGAAGGACGGCATTTTTTAGGATCTAGTGAGTAAAAGGGAAAGTGTCAGAACACCAATGATGGCAGGTACACTGACTACTTGAATGGAACATTTGACTGGCCAAGGTTAGTCAAAATAATACATCCACAGAGTAAGAGTAGGGAGGAATGTCTATGTCTTTAAAGCCTGGCAATTTGTCAAGCACTCAAGCCCTCAGAAGAAAGAAAGGCTCTTAATTTCATACACAATGAGAAAATGTCCATCCAATGCATGCAGAATTTATCAAAAATTGTGTTTGCAGCTTTTGAGTAGAGTGTTAGTTTTGGCAACTGATCATATTGAGAGCAGCAAACAAAGGAGGTCTGTAGAGCAAGTAACAATAAATGCAATGAGGAAAAGATATTGTAAACCTGTTGCTTAAAAATATGTGACCAGAGTCAGTAGCTATCCAACAGATGTAAATACTGACCCTCCATCTATCATAAAGGTACCAGGTAAAATAAATATATCATGAGACTATGGCAACAGGTAATTATGCATACATGAATTGTACCTTTACAGATATAACGTTATAGTGTAATACAGCGTATATTAATTTATAATAGACTGGTAATATGTTCATAAATGATGTTGTACAAGTATAAATACAGGGGCAGATTTGCTAAAGTGCGGATGGACATGATACGATGTAGTGTATCATGTCCGCCGCACATCGATAAATGCCGACAGCATACGCTGTCAACATTTATCATTGAAGCAGAGATGTAGGGATTGGAACAGCAACCAAAAAATTAGGCACAGGAGCAAGGAGTCAGCCACCCCTCCATATCAGACAATCTTGAAAAAAGGAACTCCAGCCTTGGCAGATTTCATAAAAGAAAGACCTTTATTATACCTTGGTCCACACAAAAAGTGCAGTCATAGGAGGCAGGTGAGGCAGCGCCTTACCTGTCATATGTGTGTAATTACACTTTTTTTTTAATAATATTTTATTATTATTATTATTATTCTTTATTTATAAAGCGCCAACAGATTCCGCAGCACTGTTCATAGGTAACAAAGATAAAAGGACAGTACAATATGAGACACCAGACAAAATTTAACAAACAAATACAGGAGGAATTGGGAGCCCAATATTTAATAAAATAAAAAAAAATAGGTTTTAAATATTTTTTTTATCCCAACTGACCCCCCAACCCCCCCCCAGCCCCCCCCCCCCGCAGCCGCCACTGCCAACATGCAATTAATTCAAATTTTTCCAAACTTCATCCATGCATCCATCCATATTGCGCAAGGAAAGAGAGGCTGTGAGCCGTTCAGCTCCCCACCCTTTGTGCAATATGAATGCATTGTTTTTGTGCAATTTTCATATGGGCCGCAGAGACTGCTACCCAGTGACGCTTAGTTAAATCTCTTAGTTTGTGGCCCATACCACTCCCAATAGAGGCTGCTCTATAAGCAGCCTCGGGAGCCTAGCCAATCAGCTGCAGACTGCAGAGAGGGTGGAGTAAGACACAAGCAGTCACGTGTGAGGAGGACACTCTAGTCTTGCTGCTGGGCTGGATATAATTAGAGACTGGAACAACTTGTAAGGAGGCCAAGCACAGGGCTGACATGATGCATGATCGTAGTACATATAATGTGCAAAAGTCGGACTACATGGAAACTTTTATGAGGTATTTTTGAGGTACTTTGGAGAAGGCTAAATTATCTAATAGTTATTGTTTTAAAGATGCTTTCACTATTGATTATAAATTGCCAGACAGAAAGGACAGCAAAGCAATTTTTTGGAAGGGGTTAAATGTATTATATAATTTTATTGTTCGCATGCAGAAGCTGTGCATGAAGATCAAATTAAAATTCAATTTTTCCTACAAGACCCAGTATAACATTGTGCTAATGTAATAATGTGCACTGCAACACATGACATAATATTCCATGTCTGTTTTACTGCCCCTAGAAAGGTATTAAAGATTCAACACTCGGTTTAAAAAATAATCACTACTCATTTCTAATGTAAAATACACAGCATGGGCAGCAGACAGCTAAAATGTGAAAGCCACCAATAATTTTTTTTTATTTAAACATATAACTATATATTAATAATAATTAACTGATACATCACATTGTTAATCCACACCTTGTGAAGAACATATGTTTTATTAATTATTCAATGAGGCTGAATTTGGTGCTTATAGGGTTAACTTTAGGAAACATTGTGATGTAGCCATATTGGTAGGCAAGGGGTTAGACATGTAGCCTGCTGAGCTGTGCACAACCACCATTAGGATCAGTATTAGCATGTTCCTATCCAGCTTGCCTATGATCTCTGCACAGTGCACACTTCTGAATAGCTGAGTTACTCAGTACTGAGCTGGAGAACTGCTAGCAGTGTCATAGCTTTCTATGGGAGAGAAGAGAGAGAGAGAGAGAGAGAGAGAGAGAGAAAGAGAGAGAATAGAGAGAGAAAATAGAGAGAAAATAGAGAGAAAATAGATTAAGAGAGAGGGAAAGAGAGAGAGAGCGAGAGAGAAAGATAGAGGGAGAAAAAGAGAAAGAAAGAAAGAGGGAGAGAGGGAGGGAGGGAGGGAGGGAGAGAGAGAGGGAGAGGGAGGGAGATAGGGAGATAGGGAGAGAGAAGGAGAAAAAGAAAGAAAGAGAGAGAGACAAAATGAATATCTATCTATATATGTAGTATGTACATACTATGGCATCTATTTATCAAGTCGTCAAGCGCAAATACGCTGGAATTCCGCAGCGTATATGTGGCGAGCCTGATTCGCCTTAGTTATCAAACCCTACAAACCAGCAAAAGTAGAATTTGGTGACGTAACATACGATCCGCCGGACTCTTACATCACTACAGATGTTCCGAATGCAAGTTCAGCACAATCTGACTACTTTTGCAAGTTATCAAATATCTGCCAGGTACACTCGGCACTATTCCGGCCCAGCATACCTGGTTTTCAATCTGCCGCCCTGGAGGCGGCGGATGCCATAGGAATCAATGGGAGTCGGAAAGCAGCGAGAGCTCATGTTAGCTGCTGCCCGATAACCCATTGATTCCTATGGGAACGTGTACACCTAACACCCTAACATGTACTCGAGTCAAAACACCCCTAATCTGCCACACCCTACACCGCTGCCACCTACATTATACTTATTAACCCCTCATCTATAGGTAGCCTCTCTGTATACTCTTGCAGACATGACTAAAGAACCTAGCACAGGTCTGAAACTTTGTTGTTTTTTATGTGGACCAAGGTATAATAAAGGTCTTTTATGAAATCTTCCAAGGCTGGCATTCCTTTTTTCAAGGCATTTATCATTGCACAAGCAGTTCTGGTGAACTGATTGTGCAATGCTGCCCCCTGCAGATTTGCGGCCAATCGGAGGTGTCAATCAGCCCGATCATATTGATTCATACTGATTCATAACTACTGTCTCCGGCAAGCCTGATAATTCAGCCCCAGAGTCTTTTAAAACTCTCGGCTTTATCTGAATCATGAAAGTTTAATTTTGACTTTAGTGTCCCTTCAGCCAGTAATATTGTTCCTCCATATTCTCCAAATACCACTTATCCCAAATTAGTAAACTATTTTATCATTTGTTTTAAATTTTGTAAGGCAAACTAGGAGAGATCAAAAATACATAATACATTTCAGTACACCAGGGGTACATTCATGGACAGCTATTTCTCTGATTTTATAGATACAGCCACAGTGCTTAGTCGTACACTTCCCTATCCATCAGAATTGTTATATGAAAACATTGTGTAGCAGCTCAGATACATTTTTTTCAATTATTTGTCTTTCTACAACATTTTAATCCATTGGAAAAGCTGCACTTTGAATTTTTAATACCATTCAAATTGTTAAATGATAAAACAATAACTGCTAGATTACGAGTTTTGCGTTAGCCTTAAAAAGCAGCGCTGAGAGGTCCCAATGCTGCTTTTTAACGCCTGCTGGTATTACGAGTCTGGCAGGTACAGGTGTACCGCTCACTTTTTTTCCACAACTCGAGCATACCGCAAATCCCCTTACGTAAATTGCGTATCCTATCTTTTTAATGAAATTTTGCCTAACGCCGGAATTACGAGTCTTGGAGAAAGTGAGCGGTAGACCCTCTCCTGTCAAGACTGATACCGCATTTAAAAGTCAGTAGTTAATATGTAAAATGTATACACATATGCAACATAACATATATATATATTTATATAACATATAAACACATAAATACATATGTATTAATTTCTAGACATATATATATATATATATAGTGTAAAAAGTTATGGCTAGATCACGAGTATTGCGTTAGCCTTAAAAAGCAGCGTTGAGAGGTCCCAACGTTGCTTTTTTTCTAACGCTGGTATTACGAGTCTGGCAGCCAATCGGAATTAAGGTAGGAAAAATCCTATTGGCTGATCCAATCAGCCAATACAATTGAGCTTGCATTCTATTGGCTGATTGGAACAGCCAATAGAATGCGAGCTCAATCCTATTGGCTGATTTCATCAGCCAATAGGATTGACCTTCAATTCTATTGGCTGATTGGATCAGCCAATAGGATTTTTCCTACCTTAATTCTGAGTGGCTGATAGAATCCTATCAGCCAATAGGAATTCGAGGGATGCCATCTTGGATGACGTCATTTAAAGGAACCGTCATTCATCGTTAGTCCATCGTGCTGGAAGGATGCTCCACGCCGGATGTCTTCAAGATGGAGTCGCTCTTTGTCGGATGGAAGAAGATAGAAGATGCCGCTTGGATGAAGCCTTCTGCCGGTCCAGATGTCCTCTTCTTCCCGGATAGGATGAAGACTTCTGCCAGTCTGGATGTCCTCTTCTGCCCCATCGGATGAAGACTTCTGCCTTGATCGGATGACCACTTGTGCCCGGCTGGGTGAAGACGTCTCAAGGTAGGGTGATCTTCAAGGAGGTAGTGTTAGGTTTTATTAAGGGGGGATTGGGTGGGTTTTAGAGTAGGGGTGTGTGGGTGGTGGGTTGTAATGTTGGTGGGGGGGATTTTTTTTTACAGGTAAAAGAGCTGATTACTTTGGGGCAATGCCCCACAAAAGGCCATTTTAAGGGCTATTTGTAATTTAGTTTAGGGTAGGGAAATTTTATTATTTTGGGGGGCTTTTTATTTTATTAGGGGGCTTAGATTAGGTGTAATTGTTTTAAAATTCTTGTAATTCTTTTTTTATTTTCTGTAATTTAGTGGGGTTTTTTTTTTCGTAATTTAGTTTATTGAATTTAATTGTAATTAATTGTAGGTAGTTAAGGTAATTAGTTTAATGATAGTGTAGTGTTAGGTGTAATTGTAACTTAGGTTAGGATTTATTTTACAGGTAATTTTGTACTTATTTTAGCTAGGTAGTTATTAAATAGTTAATAACTATTTAATAACTGTTGTACCTAGTTAAAATAAATACAAAGTTGCCTGTAAAATAAAAATAAATCATAAGCTAGCTACAATATAACTATTAGTTATATTGCAGCTATCTTATAGTTTATTTTATAGGTAAGTATTTAGTTTTAAATAGGAATAATTTATTTAATTGTAGTTATTTTATTTAGATTTATTTAAATTATATATAAATTAGGGGGTGTTAGGGTTAGACTTAGGTTTAGGGGTTAATAACTTTATTATAGTGGCGGCGACGTTGGCGGCGGTTGCAGATTCGGGGTCAATTAATTTAATATAGTTGCAGCAATGTTGGGGGGGCAGATTAGGGGTTAATAACTATAATGTAGGTGTTGGCGATGTTGGGGTTAGCAGATTAGGGGTTTATAAGTATAATGTAGGTGGCGGCGGTGTCCGGAGCGGCAGATTAGGGGTTAATAGTATAATGCAGGTGGCAACGATGTCGGGGGAGGCAGATTAGGGGTTAATAAGTGTAAAATTAGGGGTGTTTAGACTAGGGGTTCATGTTAGGGTGTTAGCGGTGCAGACATATTTTTTATTTTCCCATAGGAAACAATGGGGCTGCGTTAGGAGCTGAACGCTGCTTTTTTTGCAGGTGTTAGTTTTTTTTTCAGCCAGCTCAGCCCCATTGTTTCCTATGTGGAAATCGTGCACGAGCACGTTTAGCCAGCTTACCGCTACCGTAAGCAACACTGGTATTGAGGTGAGATGTGGTGCTAAATTTTGCTCTACGCTCACCTTTTTTGCGGCTAACGCCGGGTTTAAAAAAAACTGTAATACCAGCGTTGGCTTAAGGGAGCGGTGGGAAAAAAAGGAGCTTTAGCAACGCAAGCCTTACCGACAAAAACTCGTAATCTAGCAGTTTAGTCTTTTAATGTTTGGTTTTAAAGAGACGTGGACGTCAAAATTAAACTTTTGTGTTTTCTGTAAAATATACCATAAAAAATACTTTCCAGTTAACTTTTATTATGAGATTTAGTTATTTCTCTTAATCTCCTTGGTTGAGATTTATTCCCTATCATAAACTCAGGAGAGAACAGGTGTCTTTAGTAGTATGAGTGAGCAGTGTGTGTGCAGCAATGTTTTACAAGTAACCTGCAAAGGGAGACAGCAACAGGTAGTGTTGAGTGATTTTAGGAAACACTCACAGCTCTTCCTTTACTTACTAGTACACACTGTTTGAATATCTCCTATCAAAAGATTGACACTTTCTCAGTTTTTGTTCAACCTGTCTTCTTTATAAAATGGATATTAAACCCACATTATTTTTTTTACGATTCGTATAGAGCATGCAATTTTAAGCAACTTTCTAATTTACTCCTATTATCAATTTTCCCTTGTTCACTATCATTATTTGAAATGCAGGAATGAAAGCTTAGGAGCAGGCCCATTTTAGGTTCAGCACCTGGGTCCAGATTTTTAATCTTGCTCTCTTGTGTGTAGCACATGTAAACTTAAAGGGACACTGAACCCAATTTTTTTTCTTTCATGATTCAGATAGAGCATGCAATTTTAAGCAACTTTCTAATTTACTCCTATTATCAATTTTTCTTCGTTCTCTTGCTATCTTTATTTGAATAAGAAGGCATCTAAGGTTTTTTTTGGTTCAGTACTCTGGACAGCACTTTTTTATTGGTGTATGAATTTGTCCACCAATCAGCAAGGACAACCCAGGTTGTTCACCAAAAATGGGCCGGCATCTAAACTTACATTCTTGCATTTCAAATAAAGATACCAAGAAAATGAAGAAAATTTGATAATAGGAGTAAATTAGAAAGTTGCTTAAAATGTCATGCTCTATCTGAATCACAAAATAAAAAAATTGGGTTCAGTGTCCCTTTAAAGGGACATGAAACCCAAAAAAATGATTTCATGATTCAGATAGAGAATACAATTTTAAACAACTTTCCAATTTACTTCTATTATTTAATTTGCTTCCTTCTCTTGTTATCATTTGCTGAAAGGTTTATCTAGGCAAGTTCATGAGCAGCAGGTTCTAGCTGTTGATTGGTGGCTGCATATATATATAGTGATGTTGCGAACTGTTCGCCGGAGAACAGTTCCCGGCGAACATAGCTTGTTCGCGTTCGCCGCTGCGGGCGAACATATGCGATGTTCGATCCGCCCCCTATTTGTCATCATTGAGGAAACTTTGACCCTGTATCTCACAGCCTTCTGACACATTTGAGCCAATCAGCAGCAGACACTCCCTCACAGACCCTCCCAGCTCCTTGGCAGCAGCCATTTTAGATTCATTACGATCTTGCTTTCTTAGTGAGAGGAGCTTTAGTGTTGCTGCTGCTGACATTATAGGGAAATAGATAGCTAGGCTAGTGTATTTAGTGTCCACTACAGTCCTGAAGGACTCATCTAATCTCTGCTGTAAGGACAGCACCCCAAAAAGCCCTTTTTAGGGCTATAACTTCAGTCGTTTTTTTTTTTTTTTTTTAATTTGTAATTTTATTTGCATTTGCCTGGCTTTCAGCCTGTGTGTGAGGCACACAGCATATACTGTGATTAGTGCCACCACTGATATCTGCTTAACATTAGTGTAAATTTAAACAACAAAACTTTTAAATCATTTTACTAGTGTAATCTAATTTCATTTTCTATCAGGCCTGTGTGTCAGGCTTACACAGCATACAACGTTGTTTAATTGCTGTGCCAGCAGCCACCACTCATATCTGCTTAACATTATTTTAAATTTAAAAAACAAAACTTTTAAATCATTTTGCTAGTATAATCTAATTTCATTTTCTATCAGGCCTGTGTGTCAGGCTTACACAGCATACTGTGGTTAATTGTTGTGCCAGCAGCCACCACTCATATCTGCTTAACATTATTTTAAATTTAAAAAACAAAACTTTTAAATCATTTTGCTAGTGTAATCTAATTTCATTTTCTATCAGGCCTGTGTGTCAGGCTTACACAGCATACAACGTTGTTTAATTGCTGTGCCAGCAGCCACCACTCATATCTGCTTAACATTATTTTAAATTTAAAAAACAAAACTTTTAAATCATTTTGCTAGTGTAATCTAATTTCATTTTCTATCAGGCCTGTGTGTCAGGCTTACACAGCATACTGTGGTTAATTGCTGTGCAAGCAGCCACCACTCATATCTGCTTAACATTATTTTAAATTTAAAAAACAAAACTTTTAAATCATTTTGCTAGTGTAATCTAATTTCATTTTCTATCAGGCCTGCGTGTCAGGCTTACACAGCATACAACGTTGTTTAATTACTGTGCCAGCAGCCACCACTCATATCTGCTTAGCATTATTTTAAATTTTTTAAAAAAACTTTTAAATCATTTTGCTAGTGTAATCTAATTTCATTTTCTATCAGGCCTGTGTGTCAGGCTTACACAGCATACACTGTTGTTTAATTGCTGTGCCAGCAGCCACCACTCATATCTGCTTAACATTATTTTAAATTTAAAAAAACAAACTTTTAAATCATTTTGCTAGTGTAATCTAATTTCATTTTCTATCAGGCCTGTGTGTCAGGCTTACACAGCATACACTGTGGTTAATAGCTGTGCCAGCAGCCACCACTCATATCTGCTTAACATTAGTGTAAATTTAAACAACCAAACTTTTAAATCATTTTGCTAGTGTAATCTAATTTCATTTTCTATCAGGCCTGTGTGTCAGGCTTACACAGCATACACTGTGGTTAATAGCTGTGCCAGCAGCCACCACTCATATCTGCTTAACATTATTTTAAAAGTTTTAAAAAAAACTTTTAAATCATTTTTCTAGTGTAATCTAATTTCATTTTCTATCAGGCCTGTGTGTCAGGCTTACACAGCATACACTGTGGTTAATAGCTGTGCCAGCAGCCACCACTCATATCTGCTTAACATTAGTGTAAATTTAAACAACCAAACTTTTAAATCATTTTGCTAGTGTAATCTAATTTCATTTTCTATCAGGCATGTGTGTCAGGCTTACACAGCATACACTGTAGTTAATAGCTGTGACAGCAGGCACCACTCATATCTGCTTAACATTATTTTAAAATAAAAAAAAAAACTTTTAAATCATTTTGCTAGTGTAATCTAATTTAATTTTCTATCAGGCCTGTGTCTCAGGCTCACACAGCATATACCGTGGTTAATTGCTCTGTGCCAGCAGCCACCACTCATATCTGCTTAAAATTAGTGTAAATTTAAACAACCAAACTTTTAAATCATTTTGCTAGTGTAATCTAATTTCATTTTCTATCAGGCCCGTGTGTCAGGCTTACACAGCATATACTGGGGTTAATTGCTGTGCCAGCAGCCACCACTCATATCTGCTTAACATTATTGTAAATTTAAAAAACAAAACTTTTAAATCATTTTGCTAGTGTAATCTAATTTCATTTTCCATCAGGCCTGTGTGTCAGGCCCACATCATATAGTGTGATTAATTGCTCTTTTTTCCACCACTTATATCTGGTGTAACATTAGTGTAAATTTTGTTAAAAAAATTTTTTTACATCAGTCCTCTTCTAGTGTTATTTAATATTAGTTGCCAGGCCAGCCTGGCTGCCATTAGTGCCAGCCTGTGTGTCAGGCTGCCAGCATATACTGTGCATACTTCCATCCTCAGTGCCAGTCCACCACTCCTATCTGGTGTAACATTAGTTTAAATTTTGTAAAAAAAAAACTTTTACATCAGTCTTCTAGTGTTATTTAATTTTAGTTCCAGGCAAGCCTGCCACTAGTGCCAGCCTGTGTGTCAGGCTGTCAGCACATACTGTGCCTACTTCTATCCTGAGTGCCATCACTCCTATCTGTTGTAACATTGTAACAGGCTTTCATTAACCCTGTGATACACCTGTGCTTGTAAATGTAATTTTTAGTTAACAATGCATAACTTTGCAAATAAACTTTGTTTATAAGCTGCTATGTAAATGTTAGTTTTAAATGTTAGTATTAACATTGCTATAAAATGTTTGACTAAAAACTATACCAACAGTAAGAAATACATTCTTTCAGAAAAACACTTATAACTTACTATAAATGATAGATTTCTTTTAAATCTATCATGTACAGCTTCTATACATAAAGACTGTACCTTGCTATAAGAGCCTGTTCACATAAATTGTGAAAAATATAATCTTTAATATGCTTATTTTGCAATATATGAAGTGTATGACTATATTCAAATATATGTTTAAATGATGTACTTCTACAATGTGTACAATGTATAACTGTATACTTTTATATGTTTAAACAAAAGTCTTTTACAATATAAAAGGTTTTTATTATCTGTCTGATAACATACTAACCAACTAACTAGTTTTAACATAAGATGATATGTGATTTAAAATGGAGGTTTATTCAACCTTGAATTTATAGCTCTAAAATGGATGCTCATTGCAATTTAAAGTGCGTATGTCTAAACTCTTGTATAACAGATTTTCAAGGCCACATTGTTGATGTACAAATCTGTTGAAGATAGAAAAAGCTAGACAAGTTTTGTTGATGTTAAAATGATACTAAAAATACATATAAAAAGAAAAAAATAAATGATGACGTCATCCAAATAAAAAACTATAAATACACCTTGTTGTAAACATGAGGCAGGTGACTCTGACAGGATGTTATAGAGCATCTCTAAGGATAAGATTTGGTTGCAAAGAAGTCATTTCGAGTGGTATGTAACAATTGTTATTGAAAGCAAGTTTAACTGATAGTCTTTTAACTCTGTGTGTATTTTTGGATTTAAATGAATTTAATTTTGTATTACTTCTGTAAGCTGATTTTTCTGTATAATAAAAATTTATTTTTTAACAATGTTATCCTCTCAAGTACCATTTCTTTATTGTACTCAGAAACTTTCTTTGTAAGAAATGAGACCTGTTTCACTGATATAATATTTAAAGGTCAGTGCTTGGAATTCATATTTCAATATAACTGTACTTTAAGACCTTATAAGTGAATTAGGTGTGAACCACTACAACATTAGTGTAACTTTTTTAAATACAAACTTTTACATCAGTCTGCTATTGTTATTTAATTGAAGTTGCCTGTCTGCCAGCGTGTGTGCCAGGCCCACTTTCCAACTAGTGCCACGAATCATATTTGTTATAACAGTAGTGTAAATATTTAAAATATAAACTTTTTTGACTGTGAATCATCAGTCTGCTAGTGCAATTGAATTGCAGTTGCCTGCCAGCGTGTGTGCCAGGCCCACTTGCCAACTAGTGCCACCAATCATATTTGTTATAACAGTATTGTAAATATTTAAAATAAAAACTTTTTTGAATGCGAAACATCAGTCTGCTAGTGCAATTGAATTGCAGTTGCCTGCCTGCCAGCGTGTGTGCCAGGCAGACTTGCCAACTAGTTACACCAATCATATTTGTTCTAACAGTATTGTAAATATTTAAAATAAAAAATTCTTAGACTGTGAATCATCAGTCTGCTAGGGCAATTGAATTGCAGTTATCTGCCTGCCAGCATGTGTGCCAGGCCCACTAGCCAACTAGTGCCACCAATCATATTTGTTGTAACAGTATTGTAAATATTTAAAATAAAAACTTTTTTGACTGTGAATCATCAGTCTGCTAGTGCAATTGAATTGCAGTTGCCTGCCTGCCAGCGTGTGTGCCAGGCCCACTTACTGCCAACTACTGCCACCAATCATATTTGTTATAACAGTATTGTAAATATTTAAAATAAAAACTTTTTTGACTGTGAAACATCAGTCATCTAGTGTAATCTAATTGCAGTTGCCTTCCTCCCAGCGTGTGTGCCAGGCCCACTTGCCAAGCCAACTAGTGCCACCAATCATATTTGTTCTAACAGGTTTGAAAATATTTAAAATAAAAACTTTTTTTACTGTGAATCATCAGTCTGCTAGTGCCATTGAATTGCAGTTGCCTGCCTGCCAGCGTGTGTGCCAGGCCCACTTGCCATTTCCAACTAGTGCCACCAATCAGTATTGTAAATTTTTTTTAAAAAAAACTTTTTGGACTGTGAAGCATCAGTCAGCTAGTGTAATCTAATTGCAGTTGCCTTCCTCCCAGCGTGTGTGCCAGCCAGGCCCACTTGCCAACTAGTGCCACCAATCATATTTGTTGTCACAGTACTTTTAATATTTAAAAAATAAACATTTTTGACTTTGAAACATCAGTCTGTTTTTTGGTGTCAGTCTCACAGCGTATACTGTGCCCACTTGCCCAGTGCCACCACTCACAATTTGTTTAATAGTATTGTAAGTGTACATTTTAAAAAAAAATGACAGGCAGAGGCAGGCCACCCCGCAGGTGCCGTCGTGGTCGTGGTGCTGTGATTCCTTTAGACCCTACAAATATGCACATTGTTCAGAGGCCAGGTGCCAGGGACGCGAAAAGTTCTGAGGAGGACCTAGTTGAATGGCTAACACAGGACACCCAATCTTCTACAGCTTCCGCTCCTAGTCCTCCTAACCATGACGCACCATCCACCTCCAGCTGTGCTTTGGGCACCTCTCAAGTGACCAGTGCCACTCGCCCGCCTGTCGCCACCACCAACACTAGCACCACAGCCACTTCACTTGATCTGTCAGAGGAGTTATTGACACATCAGTTGGAAGAAATAAGTGATGAGGAAACTTTGACCCTGTATCTCACAGCCTTCTGACACATTTGAGCCAATCAGCAGCAGACACTCCCTCACAGACCCTCCCAGCTCCTTGGCAGCAGCCATTTTATATTCATTACGATCTTGCTTTCTTAGTGAGAGGAGCTTTAGTGTTGCTGCTGCTGACATTATAGGGAAATAGATAGCTAGGCTAGTGTATTTAGTATCCACTACAGTCCTGAAGGACTCATCTAATCTCTGCTGTAAGGACAGCACCCCAAAAAGCCCTTTTTAGGGCTATAACTTCAGTCGTTTTTTTTTTTTTTAATTTGTAATTTTATTTGCATTTGCCTGGCTTTCAGCCTGTGTGTGAGGCTCACAGCATATACTGTGATTAGTGCCACCACTGATATCTGCTTAACATTAGTGTAAATTTAAACAACAAAACTTTTAAATCATTTTGCTAGTGTAATCTAATTTCATTTTCTATCAGGCCTGTGTGTCAGGCTTACACAGCATACAACGTTGTTTAATTGCTGTGCCAGCAGCCACCACTCATATCTGCTTAACATTATTTTAAATTTAAAAAACAAAACTTTTAAATCATTTTGCTAGTATAATCTAATTTCATTTTCTATCAGGCCTGTGTGTCAGGCTTACACAGCATACTGTGGTTAATTGTTGTGCCAGCAGCCACCACTCATATCTGCTTAACATTATTTTAAATTTAAAAAACAAAACTTTTAAATCATTTTGCTAGTGTAATCTAATTTCATTTTCTATCAGGCCTGTGTGTCAGGCTTACACAGCATACAACGTTGTTTAATTGCTGTGCCAGCAGCCAACACTCATATCTGCTTAACATTATTTTAAATTTAAAAAACAAAACTTTTAAATCATTTTGCTAGTGTAATCTAATTTCATTTTCTATCAGGCCTGTGTGTCAGGCTTACACAGCATACTGTGGTTAATTGCTGTGCAAGCAGCCACTACTCATATCTGCTTAACATTATTTTAAATTTAAAAAACAAAACTTTTAAATCATTTTGCTAGTGTAATCTAATTTCATTTTCTATCAGGCCTGCGTGTCAGGCTTACACAGCATACAACGTTGTTTAATTGCTGTGCCAGCAGCCACCACTCATATCTGCTTAACATTATTTTAAATTTTTAAAAAAAACTTTTAAATCATTTTGCTAGTGTAATCTAATTTCATTTTCTATCAGGCCTGTGTCTAAGGCTTACACAGCATACACTGTTGTTTAATTGCTGTGCCAGCAGCCACCACTCATATCTGCTTAACATTATTTTAAATTTAAAAAACCAAACTTTTAAATCATTTTGCTAGTGTAATCTAATTTCATTTTCTATCAGGCCTGTGTGTCAGGCTTACACAGCATACACTGTGGTTAATAGCTGTGCCAGCAGCCACCACTCATATCTGCTTAACATTAGTGTAAATTTAAACAACCAAACTTTTAAATCATTTTGCTAGTGTAATCTAATTTCATTTTCTATCAGGCCTGTGTGTCAGGCTTACACAGCGTACACTGTGGTTAATAGCTGTGCCAGCAGCCACCACTCATATCTGCTTAACATTATTTTAAAAGTTTTAAAAAAAACTTTTAAATCATTTTGCTAGTGTAATCTAATTTCATTTTCTATCAGGCCTCTGTCTGAGGCTCACACAGCATATACTGTGGTTAATTGCTGTGCCAGCCACCACTCCAGCCACCACTCATACACATTATTGTAAATTTAAAAAACAACAACTTTTAAATCATTTTGCTAGTGTAATCTAATTTCATTTTCCATCAGGCCTGTGTGTCAGGCCCACATCATATAGTGTGATTAATAGCTCTTTTTTTCCACCACTTATATCTGGTGTAACATTAGTGTAAATTGTGTTAAAAAATTTTTTTTACATCAGTCCTCTTCTAGTGTTATTTAATATTAGTTGCCAGGCCAGCCTGGCTGCCATTAGTGCCAGCCTGTGTGTCAGGCTGCCAGCATATACTGTGCATACTTCCATCCTCAGTGCCAGTCCACCACTCCTATCTGGTGTAACATTAGTTTAAATTTTGTAAAAAAAAAAAACTTTTACATCAGTCTTCTAGTGTTATTTAATTTTAGTTCCAGGCAAGCCTGCCACTAGTGCCAGCCTGTGTGTCAGGCTGCCAGCACATACTGTGCCTACTTCTATCCTGAGTGCCATCACTCCTATCTGTTGTAACATTGTAACAGGCTTTCATTAACCCTGTGATACACCTGTGCTTGTAAATGTAATTTTTAGTTAACAATGCATAACTTTGCAAATAAACTTTGTTTATAAGCTGCTATGTAAATGTTAGTTTTAAATGTTAGTATTAACATTGCTATAAAATGTTTGACTAAAAACTATACCAACAGTAAGAAATACATTCTTTCAGAAAAACACTTATAACTTACTATAAATGATAGATTTCTTTTAAATCTATCATGTACAGCTTCTATACATAAAGACTGTACCTTGCTATAAGAGCCTGTTCACATAAATTGTGAAAAATATAATCTTTAATATGCTTATTTTGCAATATATGAAGTGTATGACTATATTCAAATATATGTTTAAATGATGTACTTCTACAATGTGTACAATGTATAACTGTATACTTTTATATGTTTAAACAAAAGTCTTTTACAATATAAAAGGTTTTTATTATCTGTCTGCTAACATACTAACCAACTAACTAGTTTTAACATAAGATGATATGTGATTTAAAATGGAGGTTTATTCAACCTTGAATTTATAGCTCTAAAATGGATGCTCATTGCAATTTAAAGTGCGTATGTCTAAACTCTTGTATAACAGATTTTCAAGGCCACATTGTTGATGTACAAATCTGTTGAAGATAGAAAAAGCTAGACAAGTTTTGTTGATGTTAAAATGATGCTAAAAATACATATAAAAAGAAAACAATAAATGATGACGTCATCCAAATAAAAAACTATAAATACACCTTGTTGTAAACATGAGGCAGGTGACTCTGACAGGATGTTATAGAGCATCTCTAAGGATAAGATTTGGTTGCAAAGAAGTCATTTTGAGTGGTGTGTAACAATTGTTATTGAAAGCAAGTTTAACTGATAGTCTTTTAACTCTGTGTGTATTTTTGGATTTAAATGAATTTAATTTTGTATTACTTCTGTAAGCTGATTTTTCTGTATAATAAAAATTTATTTTTAAACAATGTTATCCTCTCAAGTACCATTTCTTTATTGTAATCAGAAACTTTCTTTGTAAGAAATGAGACCTGTTTCACTGATATAATATTTAAAGGTCAGTGCTTGGAATTCATATTTCAATATAACTGTACTTTAAGACCTTATAAGTGAATTAGGTGTGAACCACTACAACATTAGTGTAACTTTTTTAAATACAAACTTTTACATCAGTCTGCTATTGATATTTAATTGAAGTTGCCTGTCTGCCAGCGTGTGTGCCAGGCCCACTTTCCAACTAGTGCCACGAATCATATTTGTTATAACAGTAGTGTAAATATTTAAAATATAAACTTTTTTGACTGTGAATCATCAGTCTGCTAGTGCAATTGAATTGCAGTTGCCTGCCAGCGTGTGTGCCAGGCCCACTTGCCAACTAGTGCCACCAATCATATTTGTTATAACAGTATTGCAAATATTTAAAATAAAAACTTTTTTGACTGCGAAACATCAGTCTGCTAGTGCAATTGAATTGCAGTTGCCTGCCTGCCAGCGTGTGTGCCAGGCAGACTTGCCAACTAGTTACACCAATCATATTTGTTCTAACAGTATTGTAAATATTTAAAATAAAAAATTCTTAGACTGTGAATCATCAGTCTGCTAGGGCAATTGAATTGCAGTTATCTGCCTGCCAGCATGTGTGCCAGGCCCACTAGCCAACTAGTGCCACCAATCATATTTGTTGTAACAGTATTGTAAATATTTAAAATAAAAACTTTTTTGACTGTGAATCATCAGTCTGCTAGTGCAATTGAATTGCAGTTGCCTGCCTGCCAGCGTGTGTGCCAGGCCCACTTACTGCCAACTACTGCCACCAATCATATTTGTTATAACAGTATTGTAAATATTTAAAATAAAAACTTTTTTGACTGTGAAACATCAGTCATCTAGTGTAATCTAATTGCAGTTGCCTTCCTCCCAGCGTGTGTGCCAGGCCCACTTGCCAAGCCAACTAGTGCCACCAATCATATTTGTTCTAACAGGTTTGAAAATATTTAAAATAAAAACTTTTTTTACTGTGAATCATCAGTCTGCTAGTGCCATTGAATTGCAGTTGCCTGCCTGCCAGCGTGTGTGCCAGGCCCACTTGCCATTTCCAACTAGTGCCACCAATCAGTATTGTAAATTTTTTAAAAAAAAAACTTTTTGGACTGTGAAGCATCAGTCAGCTAGTGTAATCTAATTGCAGTTGCCTTCCTCCCAGCGTGTGTGCCAGCCAGGCCCACTTGCCAACTAGTGCCACCAATCATATTTGTTGTCACAGTACTTTTAATATTTAAAAAATAAACATTTTTGACTTTGAAACATCAGTTTGTTTTTTGGTGTCAGTCTCACAGCGTATACTGTGCCCACTTGCCCAGTGCCACCACTCACAATTTGTTTAATAGTATTGTAAGTGTACATTTTAAAAAAAAATGACAGGCAGAGGCAGGCCACCCCGCAGGTGCCGTCGTGGTCGTGGTGCTGTGATTCCTTTAGACCCTACAAATATGCACATTGTTCAGAGGCCAGGTGCCAGGGACGCGAAAAGTTCTGAGGAGGACCTAGTTGAATGGCTAACACAGGACACCCAATCTTCTACAGCTTCCGCTCCTAGTCCTCCTAACCATGACGCACCATCCACCTCCAGCTGTGCTTTGGGCACCTCTCAAGTGACCAGTGCCACTCGCCCGCCTGTCGCCACCACCAACACTAGCACCACAGCCACTTCACTTGATCTGTCAGAGGAGTTATTGACACATCAGTTGGAAGAAATAAGTGATGAGGAAACTTTGACCCTGTATCTCACAGCCTTCTGACACATTTGAGCCAATCAGCAGCAGACACTCCCTCACAGACCCTCCCAGCTCCTTGGCAGCAGCCATTTTAGATTCATTACGATCTTGCTTTCTTAGTGAGAGGAGCTTTAGTGTTGCTGCTGCTGACATTATAGGGAAATAGATAGCTAGGCTAGTGTATTTAGTATCCACTACAGTCCTGAAGGACTCATCTAATCTCTGCTGTAAGGACAGCACCCCAAAAAGCCCTTTTTAGGGCTATAACTTCAGTCATTTTTTTTTTTTTAATTTGTAATTTTATTTGCATTTGCCTGGCTTTCAGCCTGTGTGTGAGGCTCACAGCATATACTGTGATTAGTGCCACCACTGATATCTGCTTAACATTAGTGTAAATTTAAACAACAAAACTTTTAAATCATTTTGCTAGTGTAATCTAATTTCATTTTCTATCAGGCCTGTGTGTCAGGCTTACACAGCATACAACGTTGTTTAATTGCTGTGCCAGCAGCCACCACTCATATCTGCTTAACATTATTTTAAATTTAAAAAAACAAAACTTTTAAATCATTTTGCTAGTATAATCTAATTTCATTTTCTATCAGGCCTGTGTGTCAGGCTTACACAGCATACTGTGGTTAATTGTTGTGCCAGCAGCCACCACTCATATCTGCTTAACATTATTTTAAATTTAAAAAACAAAACTTTTAAATCATTTTGCTAGTGTAATCTAATTTCATTTTCTATCAGGCCTGTGTGTCAGGCTTACACAGCATACAACGTTGTTTAATTGCTGTGCCAGCAGCCACCACTCATATCTGCTTAACATTATTTTAAATTTAAAAAACAAAACTTTTAAATCATTTTGCTAGTGTAATCTAATTTCATTTTCTATCAGGCCTGTGTGTCAGGCTTACACAGCATACTGTGGTTAATTGCTGTGCAAGCAGCCACTACTCATATCTGCTTAACATTATTTTAAATTTAAAAAACAAAACTTTTAAATCATTTTGCTAGTGTAATCTAATTTCATTTTCTATCAGGCCTGCGTGTCAGGCTTACACAGCATACAACGTTGTTTAATTGCTGTGCCAGCAGCCACCACTCATATCTGCTTAACATTATTTTAAATTTTTAAAAAAAACTTTTAAATCATTTTGCTAGTGTAATCTAATTTCATTTTCTATCAGGCCTGTGTCTAAGGCTTACACAGCATACACTGTTGTTTAATTGCTGTGCCAGCAGCCACCACTCATATCTGCTTAACATTATTTTAAATTTAAAAAACCAAACTTTTAAATCATTTTGCTAGTGTAATCTAATTTAATTTTCTATCAGGCCTGTGTGTCAGGCTTACACAGCATACACTGTGGTTAATAGCTGTGCCAGCAGCCACCACTCATATCTGCTTAACATTAGTGTAAATTTAAACAACCAAACTTTTAAATCATTTTGCTAGTGTAATCTAATTTCATTTTCTATCAGGCCTGTGTGTCAGGCTTACACAGCATACACTGTGGTTAATAGCTGTGCCAGCAGCCACCACTCATATCTGCTTAACATTATTTTAAAAGTTTTAAAAAAAGCTTTTAAATCATTTTGCTAGTGTAATCTAATTTCATTTTCTATCAGGCCTGTGTGTCAGGCTTACACAGCATACACTGTGGTTAATAGCTGTGCCAGCAGCCACCACTCATATCTGCTTAACATTAGTGTAAATTTAAACAACCAAACTTTTAAATCATTTTGCTAGTGTAATCTAAATTCATTTTCTATCAGGCCTGTGTGTCAGGCTTACACAGCATACACTGTAGTTAATAGCTGTGACAGCAGGCACCACTCATATCTGCTTAACATTATTTTAAAATAAAAAAAAAACTTTTAAATCATTTTGCTAGTGTAATCTAATTTAATTTTCTATCAGGCCTGTGTCTCAGGCTCACACAGCATATACCGTGGTTAATTGCTCTGTGCCAGCAGCCACCACTCATATCTGCTTAACATTAGTGTAAATTTAAACAACCAAACTTTTAAATCATTTTGCTAGTGTAATCTAATTTCATTTTCTATCAGGCCCATGTGTCAGGCTTACACAGCATATACTGGGGTTAATTGCTGTGCCAGCAGCCACCACTCATATCTGCTTAACATTATTGTAAATTTAAAAAACAAAACTTTTAAATCATTTTGCTAGTGTAATCTAATTTCATTTTCTATCAGGCCTCTGTCTGAGGCTCACACAGCATATACTGTGGTTAATTGCTGTGCCAGCCACCACTCCAGCCACCACTCATACACATTATTGTAAATTTAAAAAACAACAACTTTTAAATCATTTTGCTAGTGTAATCTAATTTCATTTTCCATCAGGCCTGTGTGTCAGGCCCACATCATATAGTGTGATTAATAGCTCTTTTTTTCCACCACTTATATCTGGTGTAACATTAGTGTAAATTGTGTTAAAAAATTTTTTTTACATCAGTCCTCTTCTAGTGTTATTTAATATTAGTTGCCAGGCCAGCCTGGCTGCCATTAGTGCCAGCCTGTGTGTCAGGCTGCCAGCATATACTGTGCATACTTCCATCCTCAGTGCCAGTCCACCACTCCTATCTGGTGTAACATTAGTTTAAATTTTGTAAAAAAAAAAAAACTTTTACATCAGTCTTCTAGTGTTATTTAATTTTAGTTCCAGGCAAGCCTGCCACTAGTGCCAGCCTGTGTGTCAGGCTGCCAGCACATACTGTGCCTACTTCTATCCTGAGTGCCATCACTCCTATCTGTTGTAACATTGTAACAGGCTTTCATTAACCCTGTGATACACCTGTGCTTGTAAATGTAATTTTTAGTTAACAATGCATAACTTTGCAAATAAACTTTGTTTATAAGCTGCTATGTAAATGTTAGTTTTAAATGTTAGTATTAACATTGCTATAAAATGTTTGACTAAAAACTATACCAACAGTAAGAAATACATTCTTTCAGAAAAACACTTATAACTTACTATAAATGATAGATTTCTTTTAAATCTATCATGTACAGCTTCTATACATAAAGACTGTACCTTGCTATAAGAGCCTGTTCACATAAATTGTGAAAAATATAATCTTTAATATGCTTATTTTGCAATATATGAAGTGTATGACTATATTCAAATATATGTTTAAATGATGTACTTCTACAATGTGTACAATGTATAACTGTATACTTTTATATGTTTAAACAAAAGTCTTTTACAATATAAAAGGTTTTTATTATCTGTCTGCTAACATACTAACCAACTAACTAGTTTTAACATAAGATGATATGTGATTTAAAATGGAGGTTTATTCAACCTTGAATTTATAGCTCTAAAATGGATGCTCATTGCAATTTAAAGTGCGTATGTCTAAACTCTTGTATAACAGATTTTCAAGGCCACATTGTTGATGTACAAATCTGTTGAAGATAGAAAAAGCTAGACAAGTTTTGTTGATGTTAAAATGATGCTAAAAATACATATAAAAAGAAAACAATAAATGATGACGTCATCCAAATAAAAAACTATAAATACACCTTGTTGTAAACATGAGGCAGGTGACTCTGACAGGATGTTATAGAGCATCTCTAAGGATAAGATTTGGTTGCAAAGAAGTCATTTTGAGTGGTGTGTAACAATTGTTATTGAAAGCAAGTTTAACTGATAGTCTTTTAACTCTGTGTGTATTTTTGGATTTAAATGAATTTAATTTTGTATTACTTCTGTAAGCTGATTTTTCTGTATAATAAAAATTTATTTTTAAACAATGTTATCCTCTCAAGTACCATTTCTTTATTGTACTCAGAAACTTTCTTTGTAAGAAATGAGACCTGTTTCACTGATATAATATTTAAAGGTCAGTGCTTGGAATTCATATTTCAATATAACTGTACTTTAAGACCTTATAAGTGAATTAGGTGTGAACCACTACAACATTAGTGTAACTTTTTTAAATACAAACTTTTACATCAGTCTGCTATTGTTATTTAATTGAAGTTGCCTGTCTGCCAGCGTGTGTGCCAGGCCCACTTTCCAACTAGTGCCACGAATCATATTTGTTATAACAGTAGTGTAAATATTTAAAATATAAACTTTTTTGACTGTGAATCATCAGTCTGCTAGTGCAATTGAATTGCAGTTGCCTGCCAGCGTGTGTGCCAGGCCCACTTGCCAACTAGTGCCACCAATCATATTTGTTATAACAGTATTGCAAATATTTAAAATAAAAACTTTTTTGACTGCGAAACATCAGTCTGCTAGTGCAATTGAATTGCAGTTGCCTGCCTGCCAGCGTGTGTGCCAGGCAGACTTGCCAACTAGTTACACCAATCATATTTGTTCTAACAGTATTGTAAATATTTAAAATAAAAAATTCTTAGACTGTGAATCATCAGTCTGCTAGGGCAATTGAATTGCAGTTATCTGCCTGCCAGCATGTGTGCCAGGCCCACTAGCCAACTAGTGCCACCAATCATATTTGTTGTAACAGTATTGTAAATATTTAAAATAAAAACTTTTTTGACTGTGAATCATCAGTCTGCTAGTGCAATTGAATTGCAGTTGCCTGCCTGCCAGCGTGTGTGCCAGGCCCACTTACTGCCAACTACTGCCACCAATCATATTTGTTATAACAGTATTGTAAATATTTAAAATAAAAACTTTTTTGACTGTGAAACATCAGTCATCTAGTGTAATCTAATTGCAGTTGCCTTCCTCCCAGCGTGTGTGCCAGGCCCACTTGCCAAGCCAACTAGTGCCACCAATCATATTTGTTCTAACAGGTTTGAAAATATTTAAAATAAAAACTTTTTTTACTGTGAATCATCAGTCTGCTAGTGCCATTGAATTGCAGTTGCCTGCCTGCCAGCGTGTGTGCCAGGCCCACTTGCCATTTCCAACTAGTGCCACCAATCAGTATTGTAAATTTTTTTAAAAAAAAACTTTTTGGACTGTGAAGCATCAGTCAGCTAGTGTAATCTAATTGCAGTTGCCTTCCTCCCAGCGTGTGTGCCAGCCAGGCCCACTTGCCAACTAGTGCCACCAATCATATTTGTTGTCACAGTACTTTTAATATTTAAAAAATAAACATTTTTGACTTTGAAACATCAGTCTGTTTTTTGGTGTCAGTCTCACAGCGTATACTGTGCCCACTTGCCCAGTGCCACCACTCACAATTTGTTTAATAGTATTGTAAGTGTACATTTTAAAAAAAAATGACAGGCAGAGGCAGGCCACCCCGCAGGTGCCGTCGTGGTCGTGGTGCTGTGATTCCTTTAGACCCTACAAATATGCACATTGTTCAGAGGCCAGGTGCCAGGGACGCGAAAAGTTCTGAGGAGGACCTAGTTGAATGGCTAACACAGGACACCCAATCTTCTACAGCTTCCGCTCCTAGTCCTCCTAACCATGACGCACCATCCACCTCCAGCTGTGCTTTGGGCACCTCTCAAGTGACCAGTGCCACTCGCCCGCCTGTCGCCACCACCAACACTAGCACCACAGCCACTTCACTTGATCTGTCAGAGGAGTTATTGACACATCAGTTGGAAGAAATAAGTGATGAGGAAACTTTGACCCTGTATCTCACAGCCTTCTGACACATTTGAGCCAATCAGCAGCAGACACTCCCTCACAGACCCTCCCAGCTCCTTGGCAGCAGCCATTTTAGATTCATTACGATCTTGCTTTCTTAGTGAGAGGAGCTTTAGTGTTGCTGCTGCTGACATTATAGGGAAATAGATAGCTAGGCTAGTGTATTTAGTATCCACTACAGTCCTGAAGGACTCATCTAATCTCTGCTGTAAGGACAGCACCCCAAAAAGCCCTTTTTAGGGCTATAACTTCAGTCGTTTTTTTTTTTTTTTTATTTGTAATTTTATTTGCATTTGCCTGGCTTTCAGCCTGTGTGTGAGGCTCACAGCATATACTGTGATTAGTGCCACCACTGATATCTGCTTAACATTAGTGTAAATTTAAACAACAAAACTTTTAAATCATTTTGCTAGTGTAATCTAATTTCATTTTCTATCAGGCCTGTGTGTCAGGCTTACACAGCATACAACGTTGTTTAATTGCTGTGCCAGCAGCCACCACTCATATCTGCTTAACATTATTTTAAATTTAAAAAACAAAACTTTTAAATCATTTTGCTAGTATAATCTAATTTCATTTTCTATCAGGCCTGTGTGTCAGGCTTACACAGCATACTGTGGTTAATTGTTGTGCCAGCAGCCACCACTCATATCTGCTTAACATTATTTTAAATTTAAAAAACAAAACTTTTAAATCATTTTGCTAGTGTAATCTAATTTCATTTTCTATCAGGCCTGTGTGTCAGGCTTACACAGCATACAACGTTGTTTAATTGCTGTGCCAGCAGCCACCACTCATATCTGCTTAACATTATTTTAAATTTAAAAAACAAAACTTTTAAATCATTTTGCTAGTGTAATCTAATTTCATTTTCTATCAGGCCTGTGTGTCAGGCTTACACAGCATACTGTGGTTAATTGCTGTGCAAGCAGCCACTACTCATATCTGCTTAACATTATTTTAAATTTAAAAAACAAAACTTTTAAATCATTTTGCTAGTGTAATCTAATTTCATTTTCTATCAGGCCTGCGTGTCAGGCTTACACAGCATACAACGTTGTTTAATTGCTGTGCCAGCAGCCACCACTCATATCTGCTTAACATTATTTTAAATTTTTAAAAAAAACTTTTAAATCATTTTGCTAGTGTAATCTAATTTCATTTTCTATCAGGCCTGTGTCTAAGGCTTACACAGCATACACTGTTGTTTAATTGCTGTGCCAGCAGCCACCACTCATATCTGCTTAACATTATTTTAAATTTAAAAAACCAAACTTTTAAATCATTTTGCTAGTGTAATCTAATTTCATTTTCTATCAGGCCTGTGTGTCAGGCTTACACAGCATACACTGTGGTTAATAGCTGTGCCAGCAGCCACCACTCATATCTGCTTAACATTAGTGTAAATTTAAACAACCAAACTTTTAAATCATTTTGCTAGTGTAATCTAATTTCATTTTCTATCAGGCCTGTGTGTCAGGCTTACACAGCATACACTGTGGTTAATAGCTGTGCCAGCAGCCACCACTCATATCTGCTTAACATTATTTTAAAAGTTTTAAAAAAAGCTTTTAAATCATTTTGCTAGTGTAATCTAATTTCATTTTCTATCAGGCCTGTGTGTCAGGCTTACACAGCATACACTGTGGTTAATAGCTGTGCCAGCAGCCACCACTCATATCTGCTTAACATTAGTGTAAATTTAAACAACCAAACTTTTAAATCATTTTGCTAGTGTAATCTAAATTCATTTTCTATCAGGCCTGTGTGTCAGGCTTACACAGCATACACTGTAGTTAATAGCTGTGACAGCAGGCACCACTCATATCTGCTTAACATTATTTTAAAATAAAAAAAAAACTTTTAAATCATTTTGCTAGTGTAATCTAATTTAATTTTCTATCAGGCCTGTGTCTCAGGCTCACACAGCATATACCGTGGTTAATTGCTCTGTGCCAGCAGCCACCACTCATATCTGCTTAACATTAGTGTAAATTTAAACAACCAAACTTTTAAATCATTTTGCTAGTGTAATCTAATTTCATTTTCTATCAGGCCCATGTGTCAGGCTTACACAGCATATACTGGGGTTAATTGCTTTGCCAGCAGCCACCACTCATATCTGCTTAACATTATTGTAAATTTAAAAAACAAAACTTTTAAATCATTTTGCTAGTGTAATCTAATTTCATTTTCTATCAGGCCTCTGTCTGAGGCTCACACAGCATATACTGTGGTTAATTGCTGTGCCAGCCACCACTCCAGCCACCACTCATACACATTATTGTAAATTTAAAAAACAACAACTTTTAAATCATTTTGCTAGTGTAATCTAATTTCATTTTCCATCAGGCCTGTGTGTCAGGCCCACATCATATAGTGTGATTAATAGCTCTTTTTTTCCACCACTTATATCTGGTGTAACATTAGTGTAAATTGTGTTAAAATTTTTTTTTTACATCAGTCCTCTTCTAGTGTTATTTAATATTAGTTGCCAGGCCAGCCTGGCTGCCATTAGTGCCAGCCTGTGTGTCAGGCTGCCAGCATATACTGTGCATACTTCCATCCTCAGTGCCAGTCCACCACTCCTATCTGGTGTAACATTAGTTTAAATTTTGTAAAAAAAAAAAAAACTTTTACATCAGTCTTCTAGTGTTATTTAATTTTAGTTCCAGGCAAGCCTGCCACTAGTGCCAGCCTGTGTGTCAGGCTGCCAGCACATACTGTGCCTACTTCTATCCTGAGTGCCATCACTCCTATCTGTTGTAACATTGTAACAGGCTTTCATTAACCCTGTGATACACCTGTGCTTGTAAATGTAATTTTTAGTTAACAATGCATAACTTTGCAAATAAACTTTGTTTATAAGCTGCTATGTAAATGTTAGTTTTAAATGTTAGTATTAACATTGCTATAAAATGTTTGACTAAAAACTATACCAACAGTAAGAAATACATTCTTTCAGAAAAACACTTATAACTTACTATAAATGATAGATTTCTTTTAAATCTATCATGTACAGCTTCTATACATAAAGACTGTACCTTGCTATAAGAGCCTGTTCACATAAATTGTGAAAAATATAATCTTTAATATGCTTATTTTGCAATATATGAAGTGTATGACTATATTCAAATATATGTTTAAATGATGTACTTCTACAATGTGTACAATGTATAACTGTATACTTTTATATGTTTAAACAAAAGTCTTTTACAATATAAAAGGTTTTTATTATCTGTCTGCTAACATACTAACCAACTAACTAGTTTTAACATAAGATGATATGTGATTTAAAATGGAGGTTTATTCAACCTTGAATTTATAGCTCTAAAATGGATGCTCATTGCAATTTAAAGTGCGTATGTCTAAACTCTTGTATAACAGATTTTCAAGGCCACATTGTTGATGTACAAATCTGTTGAAGATAGAAAAAGCTAGACAAGTTTTGTTGATGTTAAAATGATGCTAAAAATACATATAAAAAGAAAACAATAAATGATGACGTCATCCAAATAAAAAACTATAAATACACCTTGTTGTAAACATGAGGCAGGTGACTCTGACAGGATGTTATAGAGCATCTCTAAGGATAAGATTTGGTTGCAAAGAAGTCATTTTGAGTGGTGTGTAACAATTGTTATTGAAAGCAAGTTTAACTGATAGTCTTTTAACTCTGTGTGTATTTTTGGATTTAAATGAATTTAATTTTGTATTACTTCTGTAAGCTGATTTTTCTGTATAATAAAAATTTATTTTTAAACAATGTTATCCTCTCAAGTACCATTTCTTTATTGTACTCAGAAACTTTCTTTGTAAGAAATGAGACCTGTTTCACTGATATAATATTTAAAGGTCAGTGCTTGGAATTCATATTTCAATATAACTGTACTTTAAGACCTTATAAGTGAATTAGGTGTGAACCACTACAACATTAGTGTAACTTTTTTAAATACAAACTTTTACATCAGTCTGCTATTGTTATTTAATTGAAGTTGCCTGTCTGCCAGCGTGTGTGCCAGGCCCACTTTCCAACTAGTGCCACGAATCATATTTGTTATAACAGTAGTGTAAATATTTAAAATATAAACTTTTTTGACTGTGAATCATCAGTCTGCTAGTGCAATTGAATTGCAGTTGCCTGCCAGCGTGTGTGCCAGGCCCACTTGCCAACTAGTGCCACCAATCATATTTGTTATAACAGTATTGCAAATATTTAAAATAAAAACTTTTTTGACTGCGAAACATCAGTCTGCTAGTGCAATTGAATTGCAGTTGCCTGCCTGCCAGCGTGTGTGCCAGGCAGACTTGCCAACTAGTTACACCAATCATATTTGTTCTAACAGTATTGTAAATATTTAAAATAAAAAAATTCTTAGACTGTGAATCATCAGTCTGCTAGGGCAATTGAATTGCAGTTATCTGCCTGCCAGCATGTGTGCCAGGCCCACTAGCCAACTAGTGCCACCAATCATATTTGTTGTAACAGTATTGTAAATATTTAAAATAAAAACTTTTTTGACTGTGAATCATCAGTCTGCTAGTGCAATTGAATTGCAGTTGCCTGCCTGCCAGCGTGAGTGCCAGGCCCACTTACTGCCAACTACTGCCACCAATCCTATTTGTTATAACAGTATTGTAAATATTTAAAATAAAAACTTTTTTGACTGTGAAACATCAGTCATCTAGTGTAATCTAATTGCAGTTGCCTTCCTCCCAGCGTGTGTGCCAGGCCCACTTGCCAAGCCAACTAGTGCCACCAATCATATTTGTTCTAACAGGTTTGAAAATATTTAAAATAAAAACTTTTTTTACTGTGAATCATCAGTCTGCTAGTGCCATTGAATTGCAGTTGCCTGCCTGCCAGCGTGTGTGCCAGGCCCACTTGCCATTTCCAACTAGTGCCACCAATCAGTATTGTAATTTTTTTTTTTAAAAAACTTTTTGGACTGTGAAGCATCAGTCAGCTAGTGTAATCTAATTGCAGTTGCCTTCCTCCCAGCGTGTGTGCCAGCCAGGCCCACTTGCCAACTAGTGCCACCAATCATATTTGTTGTCACAGTACTTTTAATATTTAAAAAATAAACATTTTTGACTTTGAAACATCAGTCTGTTTTTTGGTGTCAGGCTCACAGCGTATACTGTGCCCACTTGCCCAGTGCCACCACTCACAATTTGTTTAATAGTATTGTAAGTGTACATTTTAAAAAAAAATGACAGGCAGAGGCAGGCCACCCCGCAGGTGCCGTCGTGGTCGTGGTGCTGTGATTCCTTTAGACCCTACAAATATGCACATTGTTCAGAGGCCAGGTGCCAGGGACGCGAAAAGTTCTGAGGAGGACCTAGTTGAATGGCTAACACAGGACACCCAATCTTCTACAGCTTCCGCTCCTAGTCCTCCTAACCATGACGCACCATCCACCTCCAGCTGTGCTTTGGGCACCTCTCAAGTGACCAGTGCCACTCGCCTGCCTGTCACCACCACCAACACTAGCACCACAGCCACTTCACTTGATCTGTCAGAGGAGTTATTGACACATCAGTTGGAAGAAATAAGTGATGCGCAACCATCATTGACAGAGGATGTAGATAACGGGGATATGTCTCAGTCAGACAGCATTACAGACATGGAGGTACAGTGTGATGATGATGATGATGATGTTGTACCCGCTGCTGCTTCCTTTGTTGATGTGTCAGATACAAGTGAAGCGGTTGATGATGATGTGTCGGTGGATGTCACGTGGGTGCCTGCTAGAAGAGAAGAAGAAGAGGGGGAAAGTTCAGATGGGGAGACAGAGAGGAGGAGGAGGAGATGAGTTGGAAGCAGGGGGAGGTCATCGCAAGGAGCTAGTGGCACAGTCAGACAGCATGCATCGGCACCCGGGGTCAGCCAGACAGCACGCCGACGCCAATCAACGCATGCTGTTGCCACCACCAGAATGCCGTCATCACAGAGCTCAGCAGTGTGGCATTTTTTGTGTGTGTCTGCCTCTGACAACAGCGATGCCATTTGCAACCTGTGCCAAAAGAAACTGAGTCGTGGGAAGTCCAACACCCACCTAGGTACAACTGCTTTGCGAAGGCACATGGTCTCACATCACAAACGCCGATGGGAAGAACACATGAGTAGAAGCAGCACACAAACTCAAAGCCGCCATCCTCCTCCTGCTACAGCATCTTCAGCCACATCAACCACTGCTGTCCTCCATGCCCCCTCTCAACCATCATCCACTGAGTCTCTCTTACGTAGCAGTTCCTGGTCATCTGCCCACAGTCAGGTATCTGTCAAGGACATGTTTGAGCGTAAGAAGCCAATTTCCCAAAGTCATCCCCTTGCCCGACGTCTGACAGCTGGCTTGTCTGAACTCTTAGCCCGCCAGCTTTTACCATACAAGCTGGTTGAGTCTGATGCTTTCAAAAAATTTGTTTCTATTGGGACACCGCAGTGGAAGGTACCTGGCAGAAATTTATTTTCACAAAAGGCAATCCCAAACCTGTACTCGAAAGGAAGTAATGGCATGTCTGGCACACAGCGTTGGGGCAAGGGTCCATATGACCACTGATAGCTGGTCTGCAAAGCATGGTCAGGGCAGGTATATCACCTACACTGCGCATTGGGTAAACCTGCTGACTTCTGGAATGCGTGGCTCTGCAGAGGGGTTGGTGACAACGCCACGACTTGCAGGCAGGCCTGCTGCTACCTCCTCTACTCCTCCTACTCCATCCTCTTCCATAACCTCTTCCTCGGCTTAGTCCTCTTCTGCTTCTGCGTCTTGCTCCACATCAACGGCACCCCCCCAGCTCCCCAGGTACTATTCAACATCCCGTATACGGCAGTGTCACGCCGTCTTGGGGTTGACTTGCCTGAAAGTCACACCGCACCAGCACTCCTGTCTGCCCTGAACGCGGTGGATCAGTGGCTGACTCCGCACCAACTGGAGATTGGCAAGGTTGTTTCTGACAATGGAAGTAATTTGGAGGCGGCATTGAAATTGGGCAAGTTGACACATGTGCCGTGCATGGCACATGTGTGTAATCTGATTGTACAATGCTTTGTGCATAAGTACCCAGGCTTACAGGACATCCTGAAGCAGGCCAGGAAGGTGTGTGGACATTTCAGGCATTCCTACACGGCCATGGCGCACTTGTCCGATATCCAGTGTCAAAACAACCTGCCAGTGAGGCGCTTGATTTGCGACAGCCCGATACGGTGGAATTCAACACTCCTAATGTTCAACCACCTGCTCCAACAAGAAAAAGCTGTTAATGAGTATTTGTATGACCGGGGTGCTAGGACAGCCTCTGGGGAGCTGGGGATATTTTTGCCAAATTACTGGACGCTCATGCGCAATGCCTGTAGGCTCATGCGTCCTTTTGAGGAGGTGACAAACCTTGTCAGTCGCACCAAAGGCACCATCAGCGACATCATACCATTTGTTTTCTTCCTGGAGCGTGCCCTGCGAAGAGTGCTGGATCAGGCCGTAGATGAGCGTGAAGAGGAAGAGGAAGAGTTGTGTTGTCCATCACCACCAGAAACAGCCTTATCAGCATCGCTTGCTGGACCTGTGGCAACGCAGGAAGAGGATTGTGAGGAAGAGGAGTCAGAGGAGGAATGTGGCTTTGAGGAGGAGGAGGAGGAAGACCAAGCACAACAGGCATCCCAGGGTGCTCGTTGTTATCACCTATCTGGTACCCGTGGTGTTGTACATGGCTGGGGGGAAGAAGATACCCTCAGTGACATCAGTGAGGACGAGGAATGGCACATGATTAGCTCGGCATCCAACCTTGTGCAAATGGGGTCTTTCATGCTGTTGTGCCTGTTGAGGGACCCTCGTATAAAAAAGCTGAAGGAGAACGACCTGTACTGGGTGTCCACGCTACTAGACCCCCGGTATAAGCGTAAAGTGCCTGAAATGTTACCAAATTCCTGCAAGTCGGAAAGAATGGAGCATTTAAAAAATAAATTAAAAACTATGCTTTACACAGCGTATAAGGGTAATGTCACAGCACAACGGGAATCTAACAGGGGAAGAGATGAAAGTAATCCTCCTCCTCCCACGACCACGGCGGCAAGGACAGGATGCTTTCCTGACATGTTGTTGATGGAGGACATGCAGACCTTTTTAACTCCTATGCATCGCCAGAGCCTTTCGGGATCCAGCCTCAGAGAAAGACTCAACCGACAGGTAGCAGACTACCTAGCATTAACTGCGGATCTCGACACTCTGAGGAGCGATGGACCCCTTGACTACTGCGTGTGCAGGCTTGACCTGTGTCCTGAGCTATCCCAATTTGCATTCGAACTTCTGGCCTGCCCCACTTCAAGTGTCCTGTCAGAAAGGACCTTCAGTGCAGCAGGAGGTTTTGTCACTGAGAAGAGAAGTCGCCTAGGTCAAAAAAGTCTTGATTATCTCACCTTTATTAAAATGAATGAGGGATGGATCCCGAAGGGACTGACATTGGGCGATATATTTGAGTAAAAAAGGCCTGATGATGAGATGAGCTGCCTTGGGCTACAAATGGTACACACGCTGGCTTTTTTTTTCTTAGAATGCAGGATGACTTGCGTGACTTATTCGCCAACAACTAGTGTTCAAGCCACAAGGTTTTAGGGCACTTTCTAACTGTTTTACAAACATCAATTTTTCTGGCCGCAACAATACCGAATTTTTCAGGCATTTGTACATGCCTAATTTTTCTGGCCTCTGGTGCTGCACTGTGGCTACAAAACTCAAACCAAAAAAAAAAATCACATAACAGTGATTAAACTGTTAAGAATAGTACTACTTAACACACCACTCATATCTGGTGGCACAGTACATTGCACGCGCAGTGCCCCAAATTTGAAGTAGGAGGACCGACCAAGCATCTTTTTCCATCTCACGGTTCCGAAAAATTATCTCCGGGTTCCATTGATGCCATACCTGAACTCTATTGTTCAAAAGGATGGCATATGTGGTGTTTCATGCTGTTGTGCCTGTTGAGGGTCGTGGGCCATCGTATAAAAAGGCTGAAGGAGAACGACCTGTACTGGGTGTCCAAGCACGTTTTTTGTTCAATATTCCCGGTTCCTCTAAATTATCTCCGGGTTCCTCAAATCAATGCTATATCTGTAATCTATTGAGCAAAAGGATGGCATATGTGGTGTTTCATGCTGTTGTGCCTGTTGAGGGTCGTGGGCCATCGTATAAAAAGGCTGAAGGAGAACGACCTGTACTGGGTGTCCAAGCACGTTTTTTGTTCAATATTCCCGGTTCCTCTAAATTATCTCCGGGTTCCTCAAATCAATGCCTTATCTGTAATCTATTGTGCAAAAGGATGGCATATGTGGTGTTTCATGCTGTTGTGCCTGTTGAGGGTCGTGGGCCATCGTATAAAAAGGCTGAAGGAGAAAGACCTGTACTGCCTTGCTGCTCCTTTCAGGCAGGCCAGCTCTTTGCATACAGGCCCACAGACTCTGTAACAGATCCCTCTTTTAGGGAGAGGTGCAGCCGTAATGCAGGGTCAGAACCTCTGTCGGCAACTGGTATACTTGATTGTGCAAAAGGAAGTAACCTTACCATGGTTCCCTGACCGCACGTCTTGTTTTTATATTTGGTGAGGGTAATCAGGCAGGCCGTATAGACCTCCCCCGATAGGGGGAGTAAAAGGGATTAAAGTGCTAAGAACAGTACTACTTAACACAACCTAGTTACCATGGGTCCCAGACCGCGTGTCTTGTTGTTATACTTTGTCAGGGTAATCATGCACGCCATATAGACCACCCCCGATATGGGGAGTAACAGGGATTAAAGTGCTAACAATAGTACTACTTAACACAACGTAGTTACCATGGGTCCCAGACCGCATGTTTTATTATTATACTTTTTCAGGGTAATTATATATCTATCAAATCTATCTATTTATCTTCTATCGATTCTATCTAACTATCAATCTATGTATATCTATCTATCAAATCTATCTATCTCGTGGCCGGACTGTTTTGAGACAGCCACTTGTGTTTAGGACAAATTTGAAGTAGGAGGACAGACCAGTCATCTTCTTCCATCTCCCTGTTCCAAAAATGCAGGCCATATAGATCTCCCCAGATAGGGGGAGTAACAGGTAGTAGTAAACTGCTAAGAATAGTACTACTTAACACACCACGGGTCCCAGACCGCATGTCTTATTGTTATACTCTGTCAGGGAAATTATATATCTTTCAAATCTATCTATTTATCTATCAAATCTATCTAACTATCAATCGTATCTATCAAATGTATATTGCATCTATTGATCGATGTAATTCGTATCTATCAAATGTATATTGCATCTATTGATCTATGTAATTCGTATCTATCAAATGTATATTGCATCTATTGATCTATGTAATTTGTATCTATCATATGTATATTGCATCTATTGAGCTATGTAATCTATGTATCTATCAAATCTATCTCGTGGTTGTGCAAATGGACTGTTTGCGGTTGTTTGCGGTGCGTTACACGGAGAGTTTGGTCTGTCACTGTGAAGCGGGCGTAACCCTTACACTACCTGATCGATACAACATCATAACTGATATTTTAAAGCACGTTATTCCGAACAATTTAGGAATGTAAGGTGATTTAGGCCCTTTATGGGTTAAAAGCAGACTCTGCATCAACTATGTAATTTTACATGGGAGTTTTGCCATGGATCCCCCTCCAGCATGCCACAGTCCAGGTGTTAGTACCCTTGAAACAACTTTTCCATCACTATTGTGGCCAGAAAGAGTCCTTGTGGGTTTTAAAGTTCGCCTGCCTATTGAAGTCAATGGCGGTTCGCGCGGGTTCGCCGGTTCACGAACAGTAGCGGACGTTCAAGTCCGCCGTTCGCGAACCGAAATTTTTACGTTCGCGACATCACTATATATATATTGAATGTGATTGCCTCACCCATGTGTTCAGTTAGAAACTAGTAGTGCATTGCTTCTCCTTCAACAAATGATACCAAGGGATTGAAACAGATTAGATAATAGAAGTAAATTAGAAAGTTGTTTAAAATTGTATTCTCTATCTGAATCATGGAAGAATATTTTTGGGTTTCATGTACCTTTAATGTTAAAAACTTTAAAAAACTTTGGATAATGGTGGTAAAACGTAGTAATTACTTGGTGGCTTTTTCGCCAGTGCTTCTGGCCGAATACTTGATAAAATAGCAATACAAACAAACTTACCAATTGTAACAGCACTGTTGTCGGCTAAAAGTGCAATTTAGTTTAAACTCCGTGAGGCAATAAGCACTATTTCCTAAAGGGTTCATTTAAACAGAGCCACAATTTAACAGATATGGAATGTTTGCAATATTAGGATCATTATATTAGTATAACGCACAACTATGTTAGATTAATAGCTTCAAACTCAAAAGGTGTAGAGGCTATTGAATAGTTCATTACAAATGCTGTAATTCCTTTTGTAAAAATATATAATGCAAGACTTTCTTCGCATATCTATGTAAAAAAAAACAACAGTTAATCAAGGATGGAACTACATAGTTAGTCAAAACGATCAATATAGTTGTCTAAGGAAATAATTTTGAGATTGGTCAATACAGCATGCGAGTGGTTGAATTCATTTAAAGGGAAATCACCTCAGAATACAGCAGTAACTTTTATTGTAGCTGTGCGTACAAGTGACACAACTTTTTGACATAACCATAGAATGTTAGATTCATTAAGTTATGACCCTAAGGGGCATCAGTAACCTGTAAGCCTTATACCTAGACCGCAATTCTTTCCTCAATGATATGGAATATATGACTCTTTGAATACTGTCAGTATGCCTCCATGCAAACATTAGCATAACATAACCCACAACAGTACTGTAGTAGAGTCAGTACGAATATTTATACTCTTTACCACCAGTATAAGTAATATAGGATCATTGAGGTCTATTCATGAATCCTGAGTATGTGAAATAAATAAAATTTAAAGAGGTATTACCCCTGAATATAGCAGAGGTTAAGATCCAAGTTGCATTTTTAAATAAGCCCAATATATGGCAAGCCAATACTAACTTTAAATAAAGTCAAACATAAATAAACACGCATGCATCAGAAGATATTCTAAAGATCTCTTTTTTCTGTCACCACCAATCTAAAGTTTATTATAACATTAGAATCAACACACAGGAGAAGTGTTTTTAATTTTTGTGAGGGCAGCAGAACACTATGGAAACATAAACTGTCTTTTAAATAAATATAAATAAAAGTTATTTTTTATTTGCCCTCTGTTAGTATCAAACAATAACTTATCAATACTGAATCAGTGCATAGAAGCATACTTATGCTTAAGCACTGCTCCTTAGAGTGACCTATAGCATATTTATACATATAGTTACTTTTGACAAGGCACCTTAGGAGAGATTAAGATTAAACGTTTCAATTAGATTTTCATTCCCCATCCTATTAACCCCTAAACTGCCACAACCTCCACTGCAATAAACCCTCTACACTACTTAACCCCTATACCACCATTACCCCACCACAAAAGCCCCTATGCTACTTAACTCCCTAACCGCTAACCCCTCCAATACCCCCTAAGTTACAAAAAATACCAAAAATAAAAAACACTACTAGTAAAAGACCTATTCTAAAACTAAAGTACCCTACAAATGCCCCTAAAAAACATATACTAAAACTACAATAACCCCACCAAAAACAAAACTTCTAAAAAACTAATCTGAAAATTGTCCTTAAAAGGGTAAGTGATTAAGCTCTTTTGCAAAAAATAAAAAATCTATACTAAAAAAATACTAAACTAAAAATCACCCTGAAAAGGGCAAGTGATTATAACTCTTTTGCAAATAAAAAAAATAGTGATTAAGCTCTTTTGAAAAAAGCCTATACTAAACCTACCACCCTATAAAACGTTTAAAAATAAACTAACTCTAAACCCTAATGTTTTTACTTACCATCTTGAATCTGGCTCCTTTAGGGGGGGGGGGGGGGGCGCATGTGTCAATGGCATATTTATCTTATGCTTGGTGCACATCTTTTCTAACCCTTAGCCTTTATGCACTAACCCAATAAGTGCAAATTTTTGGCTAGATTAGGAATTGTGCGTTAGGCTTAAAAAGCAGCGTTAGCTGGTCCTAACGCAGTTTTTTAATGCCCGCTGGTATTACAAGTCTTGAAGGTACAGGCTCACCGCTCACTTTTTTGGCCAGACTTGGAAATATCGCAAATCAACTTATGTAAATTGCGTATCCTCTTTTTTCAATGGGACTTGCATAGCGCCGGTATTACGAGTCTGCCAAAAAGTGAGCGATAGACCCTCTCCTGTCAAGACTGGTACAGCATTCTAAAGTCAGTAGTTAAGAGTTTTACACTACAATTTACTTGTAAGGGGATCATTTCTGGGGAAAATCTAGCTGTGTTTTAACATTCAGCACCATTGGAGCGCCTTCTTCTCTTTCATTTTTTTCTCCGATTTTCCATCCATTCTTAAGAAGAGCTGACCCTGGTAATCATCTATCCTCTATGACAGCCTGTGGAGGGTGCCTTTGCTTTTTGTTACTATCTTTCTGATGGTTACATTTTGGTGACTTTTCAGATAGAGAATACAATTTTAAACAACATTTCTATTTACTTCTAGCATCTAATTTGCTTCATTATTTAGATATCCTTTGTTACAGAAATAGCAATGCACATGGGTGAGCCAATCACGAGGCAGTTACTAATCAGTAGCAAATAAGCTACAATAAATGATATCAAGAGAATTAAGCAAATTAGATATTAGAAGTAAATTCAAAAGTTTTTTTTAAAATTGCATGCTCTTTCTAAATCATAAAAAAAATGTGGTTTTCATGTTCCTTTAAAGGGACAGTAAAGTCAAAATTAAACTTTCATGATTAAAGGGACATGAAACCCCCAAAAAATTATTTCATGATTCAGATAGAGCATGTCATTTTAAACAACTTTCTGATGTACTTCTATTATCACTTTTTCTTCTTTCTCTTGGTATTGTTTGTTTAAAAGCAGGGCCGTAGGAGCCGGCCCATTTCTAGAGCACTATATGGCAGCAGTTTTGCAACAATGTTATTTATTTGCAAGAGCACTAGATAGCAGCACTATTTCTTGCCATGCACTGCTCCAGACGCAAGGTATCTCTTCAACACATAATATCATGGAACAAAGCAAATTTGATACATAGAAGTAAATTGGAAACTGTTTTAATCACAAAGGAATATCATTTAATTGTCAAATCTCATTAAATAACTGATTCAGTTGCGCACAGTTTCAACTGAGCATGTGCAGGTGTTCACATTATGAATCTGTGAATAGCTGATGGCTGTCACATGATACAGGGGACAGGAAATGAAAGGAAACTAGCGGCTAGATTACGTGTTTTGTAGTAAGAGCTGCTCGGTACTAACTTGCAAGTTATTGTCACCGCTCACTTACCTACAGCGCTGGTATTACAGGTTTTCAAAAACCCGGCGTTAGCAAACAATATTGAAGCACAAAGCAAAATTGAGCTCCATACCGCACTCCAATACCAGCGCTGTGGTGAGCTGCGGTGAGCTGGTTTTAAGTGCTCGTGCACGATTTCCCCATAGACATCAATGGGGAGAGTCGGCTGAAAAAAAGCCTAGCATCTGCAATAAAGCAGCGTAAAGCTCCATAACGCAGCTTCATTGATTCCTATGGGGAAACTAAATTTATGTTTACACCTAACACCCTAACATTAACCCCAAGTCTAAACACCCCTAATCTGCCACTCCTGACACCTACATTACACTTATTAACCCCTAATCTGCTGCCCCCGACATCGCCGACACCTACCTACACTTATTAACCCCTAATCTGCCGCCCCCGACATCGCTAACACCTAAATTACACTTATTAATCCCTAATCTGCTGCCCCCGACATCGCTGACACCTTCCTACACTTATTAACCCCTAATCTGCCACCCCCGACATCTCAGACACCTACATTATATTTATTAACCCCTAATCTTCGGCCTCAGACACCACCAACACCTACCTACACTTATTAACCCCTAATCTGCCGCCCCTAACATCACCGCCACCTACCTTGAATCTAGCATATGTTTTATTTTTATTTCACAGCTAAGTTTGCATTTATTTTAACTAGGTAGACTAGTTAGTAAATAGTTATTAACTATTTACTAGCTACCTAGCTAAAATAAATACAAATTTACCTGTAAAATAAAACCTAACCTAAGTTACACTAACACCTAACACTACACTACAATTAAATAAATTACATTTATTAAATAAAATTAACTAAATTACAAAAACAAACAGTAAGTTACACAAAATAAAAAAGAAATTATCAAATATTTAAACTAATAACACCTAATCTAATAGCCCTATCAAAATAAAAAAAGCCCCTCCCCCAAATAAAAAAAAACCCTAGCCTAAACTAAACTGCCAATAGCCCTTAAAAGGGTCTTTTGTGGGGCATTGCCCCAAAGAAATCAGCTCTTTTACCTGTAAAAAAAAATACAAACACCCCCCAACAGTAAAACACACCACCCACACAACCAAACCCGCAAATAAAAACCTATCTAAATAAACCTAAACTAACTATTGCCCTGAAAAGGGCATTTGGATGGGCATTGCCCTTCAAAGGGCATTTAGCTCTTTTTCCACCCAAACCCTAAGCTAAAAATAAAACCCACCCAATAAACCCTTAAAAAACCTAACACTAACCCCCAAGATCCACTTACAGTTTTTGAAGACCCGACATCCATCCTTAATGAAGCCAGGAGTAGTCCTTATCCAAGTGGCAAGAAGTCCTCAATGAAGCCGGGAGAAGTCTTCATCCAAGCGGCAAGAAGTGGTCCTCCAGACGGGCAGAAGTCTTCATCCAGACGGCATCTTCTATCTTCATCCTTCTGACGCGGAGCGGCTCCATCTTCAAGACATCCGGCGTGGAGCATCCTCTTCTTATTGCGGCTACTGTAGAATGAAGGTTCCTTTAAGGGACGTCATTCAAGATGGTGTCCCTTGAATTTCGATTGGCTAATAGAATTCTATCAGCCAATCGGAATTAAAGGTGAAAAAATCCTATTGGCTGATGCAATCAACCAATAGGATTGAGCTTCAATCCTATTGGCTGATCCAATCAGCCAATAGGATTGAGCTTGCATTCTATTGGCTGTTCCAATCAGCCAATAGAATGCAAGCTCAATCCTATTGGCTGATTAGATCAGCCAATAGGATTGAAGGTCAATCCTATTAACTGATTGCATCAGCCAATAGGATTGAAGGTCAATCCTATTGGCTGATTGCATCAGCCAATAGGATTTTTTCACCTTTAATTCTGATTGGCTGATAGAATTCTATCAACCAATCAGAATTCAAGGGACGCCATCTTGGATGACGTCACTTAAAGGAACCTTCATTCGAGAAGAGCCGTGTAAAGAAGAGGATGCTCCGCACCGGATGTCTTGAAGATGGAGCCGCTCCACGCCGGATAGATGAAGATAGAAGATGCCGTCTGGATGAAGACTTCTGCCCGTCTGGAGGACCACTTCTTGCAGCTTGGATGAAGACTTCTCTCGACTTCGTTGAAGACTTCTTGCCGCTTGGATGAAGACTTCTCCCGGCTTCGTTGAGGATGGATGTCGGGTCTTCAAAAACTGTAAGTGGATCTTCGGGAGTTAGTGTTAGGTTTTTTTTAAGGGTTTATTGGGTGGGTTTTATTTTTAGCTTAGGGTTTGGGCAGAAAAAGAGCTAAATGCCCTTTTAAGGGCAATGCCCATCCAAATGCCCTTTTCAGGGCAATGGGGAGCATAGGTTTTTTTAGTTAGGATTTTATTTGGAGGGTTTGGTTGTGTGGGTGGTGGATTTTATTGTTGGGGGACGTGTTTTTATTTTTTTTTACAGGTAAAAGAGCTGATTTCTTTGGGGCAATGCCCTGCAAAGGCCCTTTTAAGGGCTATTGGCAGTTTAGTTTAGGCTAGGTTTTTTTTATTTTGCGGGGGCTTTTTTATTTTGATAGGGCTATTAGATTAGGTGTAATTAGTTTAAATATTTGATAATTTCTTTTTTATTTTGTGTAATTTAGTGTTTTGTTTTTTGTTATTTAGTTAATTGTATTTAATAAATGTAATTTATTTAATTGTAGTGTAACTCAGGTTAGGTTTTATTTTACAGGTAAATTTGTATTTATTTTAGCTAGGTAGTTAGTAAATAGTTAATAACTATTTACTAACCATTCTACCTAGTTAAAATAAATACAAACTTAGCTGTGAAATAAAAATAAAACCTAAGCTAGATACAATGTAACTATTAGTTATATTGTAGCTAGCTTAGGGTTTATTTTACAGGTAAGTATTTAGTTTTAAATTGGAATTATTTAGTTATTAATAGTAGGTTTTATTTAGATTTATTTTAATTATTTTAATTGTTAAGGTTACCAACGACCTACTTACAGCAAAATCAAAAGGCCACATCTCTCTGCTTATTCTCCTTGATCTGTCCGCAGCCTTTGACACTGTTGACCACCCTCTCTTGCTCCAAACCCTCCAATCCTTCGGCATATATGACACAGCCCTCTCGTTGCTCTCTTCCTACCTGTCAAACCGTACCTTTAGTGTAGCCTTCTCTGGGGCTTCCTCTACCCCGTCACCACTTTCTGTCGGAGTACCGCAAGGCTCTGTCCTCGGTCCCCTTCTCTTCTTAATCTACACGTCATCACTAGGTTCCCTAATAAAGTCCCACGGTTTAAAATATAATTTGTATGCCGATGACACCCAAATCTACTTCTCTGCACCAGACCTTTCTCCTTCCTTGTTAACCCATGTCACTAACTGTCTTTCTCACATCTCCAACTGAATGTCCTCTCACTACCTCAAGCTAAATCTCTCCAAAACTGAGCTCCTTATTTTCCCCCCTTCTTCAAAACTCTCCACCCCCAATCTCTCTATAACTGTCAACAACTCCATCATTACCCCTACCCAGCATGCCCGATGTCTTGGGGTCACATTTGACTCAGATCTTTCTTTCACTCCTCACATTCAGTCTTTGGCTAAAGCCTGCTGCTTCCACCTTAAAAACATCTCTAAAATTAGACACTTCCTTACAGAAGACACAACTAAGATTTTAATCCACTCTCTCATCCTCTCCCACCTCGATTACTGCAACTCTGTCCTCTCTGGTCTCCCCACCTACCGCCTAGCTCCTTTACAATCCTTAATGAATGCCTCTGCCAGACTCATCTTCCTTACAAGTCGCTCTTCATCCGCTGCACCTCTCTGCCAGTCTCTTCACTGGCTTCCTCTTGCCTCTAGGATCAAACACAAAATTCTCACTCTGACATACAAAGCCCTCAACTGCACTGCTCCCCCCTATATCTCAGACCTTGTCTCCAGATACTCTCCCTCCCGTCCCCTTTGCTCTGCTCACGACCTCCTACTCTCCTCCTCTCTTGTCACCTCATCACACTCCCGTTTACAGGACTTCTCCAGACTGGCTCCCATCTTGTGGAACTCTCTGCCTCGATCCACAAGACTCTCTAGTTTTAAAAGCTTCAAGTGCTCACTAAAGACTCTACTGTTCAGGGATGCATACAACCTACGCTAACCTTTCTTTATACCAGTTCCTCTCCTCCATTGCTATCCCCTGAACCCCCCTAGCATGTAAGCTTAAGAGTCCAGCTGTTTGTTGATCATCTTCTGAAGAGCTGACTACAACAGTGCAACTCTTGGCAGGGCCCTCTACCCATTTGATCCCTATAACTGTTTTTTTGTACTCCGCCTTTGTTAATAGCACTGCGGAATCTGTTGGTGCTCTACAAATAACCGATAATAATAATAATAATAATTACATTAAAGTTAGTTGGTGTTAGGGTTAGGGTTAGACTTAGGTTTAGGAGTTAATAACTTTAATATAGTGGCGGCGATGTTGGGGGCGGAAGATTAGGGGTTAATAAATGTAGGTAGGTGGCGGCAATGTTAGGGGCGGCAGATTAGGGGTTAATAATATTTAACTAGTGTTTGCGCTGCGGGAGGGCGGTGGTTTAGGGGTTAATATGTTTATTATAGTGGCGGCGATGTCCAGAGCGGCAGATTAGGGGTTAATAATTTTATTTTAGTGTTTCCAAAGCGGGAGGGCCTCTGTTTAGGGGTTAATAGGTAGTTTATGGGTGTTAGTGTACTTTTTAGAACTTTAGTTATGAGTTTTATGTTATGGCTTTGTAGAGTAAAACTCATAACTACTGACTTTCAGTTTACGGTATGAATCTTGATGGTATAGGGTGTACTGCTCACTTTTTGGCCTCCCAGGCAGACTCGTAATACCAGAAGTCCTGTTGAAAAAGGACTTTTGGAAAGGTGCAGTAGTTACTTTGCGTTACGGCCAAAAAAGTGTGTGCTGCAGCTAAACCTGCAAGACTCGTAATAGCAGCGGTAGTGAAAAAGAGCCTTAACACTGCTTTTTCACTCATACCGCAAAACTCATAATCTAGCAGATTGAAATTTGTCAGAAAAAATAAGTAAGTGTTATTGCATTGTCTTTTTAGTATACATTTGTTGATGGTAAAATTCTACTGTATTTATTGGTCCTTGTACTGATTACTTATTTATCCAATCCATATTTACTTCTAAAAAGGATAAATCGAAGGGAAACATGCAGACTGAGGCAAGTAACAGGACTGTAAGGAATCTTTAGAAAGGTTGGAATAATTTATTTCATTTAAAAGGTAAACATTGCTAGACTTTGCTGCTTTCTGGTATCTTGTTATTTTTTTTTCTTTTTGGGGCGGGTATTAGGGTTATTTTAGATATTATTTAAATTTTTGTATTAATATTTTTAATGGTGGATTGTAAAGAGGGAGCTGTGGACATTGGGCCTTGTAGAATAAGACCTTTAGGTAATGGGTGTGTATGTTAAGTACTAATGTGGACCTTGCAATGGGCTATGCAGATTTCACTGTATTGTTGATAATTTATTTGTTGTCCTAAAAATTGACCCAGTTATATATTTAAAGAAAGAATAACAACTAAATAAATGCAAGATATAATCATGTATCAAAAGGAATGATTAGTTTGAGAAAAAATATGCTGCTGTATAAAGCAAAGGGCATCTCCATGTTGTAACCTAGGTTAGTTTTTCTACTGAAGCCAGTTAGGGACAGTTATTAGAGTATGCATGATCTTGAAAAAAAAACAGACAAGAAATGCCCCTTAAAAAAAAAAGAAAACAGTCCAAGTTAATAAAGCAAAGTATCTTCCAAAATGAGAATGGCTGTGTAAAAAATGAGCAGTGAAAAAATATCCTTAGTAGGTATTCCTTTACAATAGTAACTCAGTATTAATTAAAGTAATTGATTTAAGTTCATATATAGTTTAGATTAAGCCAGGATTCGTAAATCTGTTGCAAAGCACATTACACCTCTTTGCATAAAGCATATGTTAAATCTGTGTTTGTATTATACCTGTATACAGACCTACTCCTTGCCACTACAGTAAATCGTTTTGTTTTATTTCCTAGTCAGCCATGTTGTATGCCCCATATCTGCGGATAAAAGTGTGCTCCCAATTCACAGCATCAAGAATGAATTAGTGACAGTGTAGACCAAATGAACATGCTCCATTCATCTTCCAGTCTAACAGATACTAGTTGTGACCATAAGATTACATTTATAGAGATACCACTCTATACGTCACTACTAGGGACTGTGTTTTCCCAATTTGAAAAATGAAACGAATTTTAACACATTCGTTCATTTGTATTCGAATTTTGAATGATTGTACAACATTTTAACATTAATTTAATTTAAAAGTATTTCTAAAGCTATCTTTAAATGTAATATTTGATTCAAATTTATCTAATAATTTGATTTGAATTATGCAATATTCGAATTAAAAAAATTTAAATTGATATATTTGTAATAGTACTTCTAATGCTCTCTTTAAATGCAACATTCAAATGATACAATCTTCAAAATAGAAACATTCAAATTGATATACTTGTATCTATTGTGTATCAGTTTACTAAACTACCTACCCTGTGAACTATTGAACTTTTGTATCGTATTTGTTAAATCGAATGTTACATTCCAAATGTTGAATGCAGATGTTCAATCTAATTATAAACATTTGAAAACAAAAGTAACATTTGAAATATAGAAATAAAATTTGATTACTGAATTTTAATGGATTCTCATTCTTATCAACATTTAATTGTCCAAAACGAAAGTCCACATGACTATTTGCTCTACCAAACGAATTACACTTTCAGCACATTCGACCATCACTAGTCACTACACTACAGCAAAAAACAGAAAGGGCTGGAAGGAGGAATTACACACAGTAAAAAATAAAATCTATTTTTTATTAAATCATTACCCACAGGGAAATTACCTGGACCTGACGGCTTCTCGTACTCATTTCAGCACATTTGACCATCACTAGTCACTACACTACAGCAAAAAACAGAAAGGGCTGGAAGGAGGAATTACACACAGTAAAAAATAAAATCTATTTTTTATTAAATCATTACCCACAGGGAAATTACCTGGACTTGACGGCTTCTCGTACTCATACTATACTAAATTCCATGACTTACTATTACCTAGCTTAGCAACATATTTCAATACAATCGATGAAAAACACCCATTTTCTAAAGCGGCATTAGAAGCACATATCATAGTACTACGAAAACCAGGGAAAACATTAGAAAACCCATCAAATTATTGCCCCATCTAACTCTTGAATTCTGACATCAAAATATATGCCAAAACATTAGCCAACAAATTGAAACAAATATTATCCGACATAATAGCCCCAGACCAAGTTGGATTTGTGCCAGGACGGGAAGCAAAAGACAATACAGTGAGAACATCATGTGCAAGAACAGAAGATACCTTTGATTCATCTGTCAACAGACGGCGAAAAAGCTTTCAACCAGGTGGCATGGAATTACCTACGTAGCACACTTATTCATATGGGATTTGGAAATCTAATAATTCAACATATATTTGCATTATATACACAACCTAGTGCAAAAGTTTTCCTCAACTGTATTCTCTCAGACCCATTCACCATTATCAATGGTACCAGACAGGGTTGCCCTCTATCCCCCATCCTCTTTGCCTGTGTAATAGAGACACTGGCAATGAAAATTCGACAAAACCCACAGATAGAAGGAATCTCAATAGGGAAACACCAATACACTATCTCACTATACACAGATGACATACTGTTTACACTAACAAACACGGGAAAAGCAATACCGAAACTTATCAAAGAATTTCAAGAATTCCACTTACTCTCCAATTTTTTAATAAACCCAACCAAGTCAGAAATGTTAAACATTACACTTCATAATGACATACTACAAAAAGTTAAAAAAAGAGCCCCCTACACATGGTGCCGAATATACTTAAAATACTTAGGAATTAATATCACTCCATCTCTACACCTTTTATTTAAATACAACTACACACCATTAAAAGAAAATATTATAAATGACTTATCAAGAAGGAAAAATAAAAAGTTTTCCTGGTTTGGTAGAATTAACACAATAAAAATGAAAGTGTTCTCACGCATCTTATATTTGCTACAAACACTACCCATACCTATCTTGGAATACTATCTTGATGCATTACAAAAAGCCTTCAGTGACTTTACATGGAATAAAAAACACCCCAGAATTAAAAAAAAAACAATGATGTCTCCCAAACTTCAGGGAGGCCTGGGGGTACTCAACCTTAAAACTTATAGAAGCACAATTTTCCTACAACACATCCTATATTGGTATACCCACAGCTGTCAAAACATTTGGGTACAATCTGCTGGGCACCTAAACAGAAAACCACTAATATAACCACAACCAACCCAATATTCATAGAAACTATTAAAAACTGGGAAAATACAATTCCCCTTCATTTCATCCAGACCATCATCTTTAACATCACTAGTAGAAAACAGAGAATTCAATCTTGGCCCTCAGTTGGAACTGGACCACACATCCTCAATTCCTAAAGACTTACCCATAATATACCTTCTAAAAAAAACCCAAAACAAATCAAGCAACAAAGTGACCTAATTACTCAGGGTTTAGACTGTTTCAAACAGTGGTTTACATACTACAGGGTCCACAAATTAGTTACTACACATCCACAAGCCAGAAATATGACCAGACCACTAACAAATTTGAAACGATTATTTATCAGAACCCCCACACCAAGACATACAATCTCAGTCATATATAAGTTATTATCTCAAACACAACCAGGACATATCCAACCTTACATAGAGAGATGAGAAAATAATTTTACCACAAACAAGCTCACAAATTATTTACTCTACTTTGAAATCCTCATCTTCTGCGTCAATAGTAGAACTAAATATAAAAATCTTACACAGATGGTATTTTACAACCTGCAGACTATATTGATTATTCCCTAATTCCAACAATGCATGCTGGTGCTGTGGGCAGGTGGGAAGTGACATGGCTCACATATCATGGTGGTGCTCCTCTATTAGGATGTTCTGGGGAGCTGTGATAAAAGAAATAGAAAAAATCCTAGAGACACAATTTCCACTAGACCCTTTAACCCTTTGAGTGCTAATGACGGCTCTGAGCTGTCACCGAGTTTCCCACTCTGGTGCTAATGACGGCTGAGAGCCGTCACTAGCACTCTCCCACCTTGAGGGAGATCTGGGGGCTCCCACCCGCTCCTACCCCGGCGATCGTGTCTGTAGAGTGACAGGCATCACCGGAGCTTCCCGTTTTGTGTGGTGACGTCACGCGCAATAACGTGATGACGTCACCGCGCAACTTTATTTATACTTAACAATGTTAAGTATAGGAGCAGGGGGCATGCTGCTTAGAAGCCTGTATCTCAGACCCACCATTGGAAAGGTAATCATCTAACCTTTCCAACAGAGTAAGTCTTGGTCTGGGAAAAAAATAAAAAAAGTTAAAAAAAAATTAAAAATAAAAATAACATTAAAAAATCTTAGCACCCAGGTGGGAAAGTGCTTAGCACTCAAAGGGTTAATCTGGCTGCTAAACAAATCCCCTAAGATTAAGTACAAACTACATCTCAAACTATTCAATATAATGACCAATAGCGTTACATTTCTGATTGCAAAAAAAAATTGAAAAGTAGAGAGATACTTCAACTAACCATGTGGATACAGAGGGGTCTATTTATGAAATGTCTGTCCGACATAATCCGATCAGCAGATCATGTCCGACAGACATCGCTGAATGCGGAGAGCAATACACTCTCCCCATTCAGCATCACACCAGCAGCTCTTGTGAACTGCTGGTGCAACGCCGCCCCCTGCAGATTTGTGGCCAATCAGCCGCTAGCAGGGGGGTGTCAATCAACTCGATCGTATTGGATCGGGTTGATTTCCCACAATCTCTGTCCCCCTCCTCAGAGCAGGCGGACAGGTTATGGAGCAGTGGTCTTTAGACCGCTGCTTCATAACTGGTGTTTCTGGCGAGTCTTGATAAATGGGCCCCAGAGAGTCTATGAGTTCTTGGATCTTGAGGAGTACCATTACCTAAAAAATGACAGGATGGATATATATGCTGGAATGATCACAAGCTGGGATAAATACACCACCCCAGAAATATGAGTACTTTAATTCAGACTTAAAGAGTTAAAACACACGCATATTAACAGATTTATCGTCATAACTTTGTGTTTGTTCCCTTTTCTCTTTCTTTAACATAACCTGCCTGATTCTGAGACTAACACATTACTTTATAAAAGTGGAGGCTTCCAGTCATTTATTTTTATTTTTATTTTATTTTCATTATTATCATTATTACACTGTTTTTCTTTATGTGTCACTACTTATGAACCAGATTTAATTTACATGCTTAAAAACTTCTACATTTAATGTGACAAATGTTCATGTATGTTTGTTACAGTAACCTTAATACCTTAATTAGATAAATGGAATTAGCTTTTGCATATATAATGTTTGAGCTATGTCTCCTGACTTTGTATTTTCTTTTTATTACATAAATAAAGTTGATTAAAAAAAATAAAAATCTATTTTATGGGTTGAATATCTATATTTATCAACTGGTTTTGTTATCATTACTATAAGTAAAATGCATGCTTTATTTTAAACGTATTTAAAATACTACCTAAAAACTAACCAAGCTGAATGAATGAAAGCAACCTCTGTTTATGCCCTCAAGTGAGAGGCTAATTTTGTTTTAAAAAATGAGTTATATTTTATCCATTATTTTAGGAGAACAATTTTAGGCAAGTTGAATTTTTCTCATAAAATATCTATTCATTTGTTTAAAATCAAGGGGAAAATAATAACTAACAGTATCACAGCATATTAAATACTTGCAAAACATTTTTTTTTCCTTCCTAAATTGTTAAAATATCAGTGTGAATTATAGTTTCTCTGCAAAGGAAGAAATAAAATAAACCCAGAAGATTTTTTTTAACTGAAAAATAATGTGTTGACATCTTAGTTTCATATTTCTATTAAACAGAACAGTATACAATACTGAAAGAAAGAAAGAAAGAAAGAAAGATAGAAAGAAAAAAAGATAGAAAGAAAGACAGAAAATTGAAAGTTGTTTATTGTATCCACAGGATCTTTACTCCATTCAGAAGACTTGGAATTCCAACTGTGACAGATGCTTTGAACGAATCATGTCACATTTATTTTCTCCATCAGTTTAGTGACAGCTGCTGAGTACTTAATTTGGGTTTCATTTTTTTTTTTGCTTAACAGAAGTAAATTTAATTGTAGTTCAAATAAAAATATACACCTATTAAAATGTTTTTCTGCCAAATGATCCATGGAATATATTTAAAAAAATGTTATTTTAAAGGGACATTAAACTATTAAAATGTTGTTCATGCAAGAATTGTAAACATATATGGCTAGATTACAGTTGGAGCACTAAATTATCATACCCCATTACAAAATGGCTGGTGATTGCGCTTCCAGCTGCTTTCCAGACCGAGGACGTGCAGGGTACGTTCTCAGGCATTAACTGCCTTTTTTCTGAGGACGTACCCTGCACGTCCTCAGTCATTAAGGGGTTAATACAATTACTGCACTATGCAGTATTTTGGGGCTAAAGTTGGTGGGTGTGGGGTGTTAGAAAAAAAACGGCACTGAAAAGTGCCTGATCTATGGGAACTGTGTGTTCTCTGTAAATATATATATATGTATATGCTTATATACATATATGTATGTGTTAATATGTGTATATACATATTAACACATAAATATATGTATATAATCATATACATATATACAGGTATACCCCACTCAAACAGCGGGTTAGGGACCAGAGCCCCGCTGTAAAGTGAAAACTGCCTTAAAGTGAAACAATGCGGTTTTAGCTTTCTTTTCACTTGCGAGTGTGTTTAAAAACTTGAAAACATGTTTGAACTAACATATATTAGGGGTGCAATAGTGCTATGTTTAGTTTAACACTAGCACAGCACAGTATTCAATTAGTATTCAATAAATGCTGTACCTGTAAAATAGTGACAATTACTATAGTAAAATTTGCCAGACTACAACTCTGAGACACAGATTGCCCTGTAATGATGTAAACAGTGAAATGCGCATAACAAAATGTTGCCAGTTACTTTTCTCGCAATCTCACGATGATTACAGCATTGTTTCAAAATCCTTGGAGGTTTAACTTCAGCTCCACAAAGCGCTGTATTAGCGAAGCGCTGTAAAGTGAAGTGCTGCAAAGTGGGGTATACCTGTATTTAAAATTGCTACCATCGCTACGTTACTTATCACCTTTGCTGCGCTGAAGTTCTGATGCTGCCTCTGACGGCATCAGAATGAGGCTCCCATAGGAGCCTACGGAAGCGCGCTTTCATGAGTGCAATGCTTCCCAGCAATGCAAACGCGAGGTTGCGTTCACATTTCTGTGAATGCAACCTCGCGTTTGCATTGCTGAGAATACAGTATACAGTGGAGCGCTAATATCGCTCTCATAAAAGCAATATTTAGCACTCCACTTGTAATCAGGCCCATATTTTTTATTTGAAAACAAAGTTAAAACGGTTTATTTGTATTTTGAAACTAATGGTAAAAGCCTGTCTGTACATCTGGTTCTAGGAATTGATTTCTCACTGGCTGATGATTGGAACTCCCATTTACCATCTTGTAAATAGTGCCAGTACATTAAAAAATAATCCTTTTTCAAATGTCCTGTGTTAAATACAGAAACGAAAAAATATAAAGTTAAAGGGACATGACACCCACATTTTTTCTTTTATGATTTAGAAAGAGAATGCAATTTTAAACATCTTTCTAATTTACTTATATTATCTAATTTGTTTTATTCTCTTGATATTCTTTGCTGAAAAGCATATCTAGATATGCTCAGTTGCTGCTGATTGGTTGCTGCACATAGAAGCCTTGTGTGATTGGCTCACCTTGTTCATTGCTTTTTCTTCAACTAAGGATATCTAAAAAATTAAGCAAAATAAAAAATGGAAGTAAATTGTAATGTTGTTTAAATTTCTATTCTCTATCTGAATCATGAAAGAAAGATTTTGGGTTTAGTGGCCCTTTAAGGTCCCTTTAAGCAACATAAGTAGGTTTTTTGTGCAATCAAACCGCATGATTAATAACCATTTTATAGTTTACTAGCACACATGAATGATAAGACAGCTTCAAGGTCTCTCTGTGATACTGTTTATCATATGTGATTACCAGTGTTCAAAGAAACTGAAGACAATAAATGCCAGAACTTCAAAAGTCAAATCTGTAAAATATCTGCTTATGTAAAGAATCCCTATTAATGAGTTTTCATTAATCGATCAGGTTACAGTCATTTATAATAATAATTTTAATTACAAGACATTTCTATTGTTTTGCTATAGAATAACATGTCAGCCAAGGCTAAATGTTTTTAAAACAAAATAACATCTTGTTTGCTGTGGGCAGTGTTCATTTCCAACTCTGAGAATTAGAAAATCCACAATTTTCATAGCTAAATTACACACAAAAATAGGAAAAATATAAAAGGACATTTATTGAAAATTTGCTTTGTTAAACATAACTAAACAAATAGAAATTCAGACTAATTCGCCAAATTTGGAGATTCAAATCGAAATTCAAATTTCCGAATTACCCTAACAACGAAACTAAACTAATCCGAATGCATTTGTAATTAATAAATCCGAATAATTCAGTATAAAAATTAAATTTATAATCACAATTCAGTATAAAAATTAAATTTAGTGAGATTTAGTGAGATCAGAGAGAACAGTGAAACAATTCCGTTTGTGTAACTTGGAACCATCTGAATCAACATAACACATACCGAACTTCCGAATTTACAAATTGAATCCAAAACGAATACATCCAAATTTATTAGAATCCAAATGAAGCCAAAATGAATACATTCAAATGTATCTGAATTTGAATCAATCCAAAACAAAATGCGAAAAAATCAGAATCGGTCCCAAACGAACCAAAAAAATGTTTCCGCTGCGCACGTCTACTAAACATTTTATCTAAAATCTTTAGCTATTCGCTGTCCCTTTAAAAAAAATACTCTAATGTGTTAGAATATTTTATTGTTGTTCTATTTCTTGCAAATAATTATGGGTCATTCGAATGCAAAAAGGCAAATTGTAAGGAACTTAGATAGTGGCTTAGAGCAGAGATGGGGAACCTTGGCCCTCCAGCTGTTTCAGAACTACATGACTTATGATTCTCAACTGGACTACAGAGTTCCTAAGCATAATGGGTAAGGTAGTGCTGAAACATCAGGAGGGCCAAGGTTCCCCATCCCTGGTTTAGAGTAATCCATACTGCTTGCATGTTTGCACTGGTAATACAAGTTCATGGTAAATAGTTATACTGTGAGTGGTGGTAAACTGTATCTACACTATTTACGCTGGGAAACCGCACATGTATAATTTCCTTCAGATAAAAAATATTTCTGTAAGAGGACATAGTAAAATGTTGGATAATAATAGAGCTCTAAGCCGATGGAGCACACAAATTCCTACACTAATCCTTTTAAAAGTAAAATTTTAACGTGGTTGGGTTAGCACATGTATCACAAGTAAAAAGTTATTGTGTGAGCAAAAGTATGTTGTGCACTAACTTCAGTACTTTAGATATCATGACCTTGTTAGCTTCCCTCCCCCCATAACCTTCTATGGGGTGCACTCTTTAAAAAAAAAAAAAAAAAAAAACCTCTTAATTATATACTTACCTGACACTTCATTAGACAACTGCGCTAAACCCGAAGGTAGTTATGAATATTTTAAATTCCAATGTTCTTCACATTGAAGAAAATGTTCTTTTTATTTGATATACCTGTATGTAAACAATCAATGATAATATATAACACTGTGCACTAAAGTACATGTATGGACTGTCCTAGAAATATCTTCCTTGTACTTTAAAGAGAACAGAAAAAAAACTTCCATAGTATAGAACAGTTTAAAATGTCCCTTTAAAATCCACCTTGAAATGTGCTCACATGGAATAGAGCTACTAAAGTTCTAAGTGATGTGCCCAGTACAAATGAATCCCACTCCGTATTGTGCAGGGGGTTCAATATGTATTCAGTTACAATATGTGTATAAATATAAAAAGCAAAGTCCTTGCTACATAAAAACAAATCAGGCAATCAATAGTCAGTCACTCTGGGGTTCATTACGCCTCTAATAGATACACTATTAACCACTCTGTTCAACAGCTGAGCTGCCTTAGCTATTCAGATACAAAGAGCGTATGATTGGGCATACCTCTCCTTGTGATGTGTGATGCCATGCCACCAACATACGTTTCGCCTTCCAGCTTTTTCACATGTATATAATACTTTATTTAAATGTGTTTTTTATGTTTTTGTGCAACTTATTTTTTAACAATATCTACTGAAGGTATAGGCTGCACTCGAGTGAAGTTGGGCATGCTAAATCTTTTCTGGTTAATGCGCTTTACCATGGACTTGTATTATCAATGTCTAGCAAACCTAGTTATTGAGAGGGTGCTATCATAAGCGCACCACTTGGAATCTATTCTATGGGGGGTAGTTATCAAGCCGTCAACCTCAAATACGCTGGAATTCCGCAGCGTATTTGTGGCGAGGCTGATTCGCCTTAGTTAGCAAGCCCTAGATACCGGCAAAAGTAGAATTTTGTGACGTAAGCTTCGATCCGCCGGACTCAGTCCGACACAGATCGATTCTTACGTCACTCCAGATGTTCCGCATACAAGTGCGGCACAATCTGACTACTTTTGCTAGTTATCAAAAAACTAGCAAGTACGCTCGGCACTTTTACGGCCCAGCGTACCTGGTTTTCAATCCGCCGCCCTGGAGGCGGCAGATCCCATAGGAATCAATGGGAGTCTGACCATAGCGAAAGTTCATATTCGCTGCTGACAGACATCCCATTGATTCCTATGGGAGATGTCTGCACCTAACAACCTAACATGTACCCAGAGTCTAAACACCCCTAATTTGTCCCCCCCTACACCGCCGCAACTAAATAAAGTGTTTACCCCCTAAACCGCCGCTGCCGGAGCCCACCGCAAGCTATAATAAACATGTTAACCCCTAAACCGCCGCTCCCTGACCCCGCCGCAACTATAATATATGTATTAACCCCTAAACCGCTGCTCCCTGACCCCGCCACAAATATAATATATGTATTAACCCCTAAACCGCCGCTCCCGGACCCCACCGCAACCTATATTAAATTTATTAACCCCTATCCTGCCCCCCTACACCGCTGCCACTATAATAAATGTATTAACCCCTAAACCTAAGTCTAACACTAACCCTAACACCCCCTAACTTAAATATTAATTAAATAAATCTAAATAATATTTCTATTATGAACTAAATTAATCCTATTTAAAACTAAATACTTACCTTTAAAATAAACCCTAATATAGCTACAATATAAATAATAATTATATTGTAGTTATGTTAGGATTTATTTTTATTTTACAGGCAAATTTCAATTTATTTTAAATAGGTACAATAGCTATTAAATAGTTATTAACTATTTAATAGCTTACCTAGCTAAAATAAAGAGAAATTAACCTGTAAAATAAAAACTAACCTAAGTTACAATTACACCTAACACTACACTATACTTTAATAAATTATTCCTATTTAAAACTAAATACTTACCTGTAAAATAAACCCTAAGATAGCTACAATATAATTAATAATTACATTGTAGCTATCTTAGGATTTATATTTATTTTACAGGTAACTTTGTATTTATTTTAGCTAGTTAGAATAGTTATTAAATAGTTATTAACTATTTAATAACTACCTAGCTAAAAGAAATACAAAATTACCTGTAAAATAAATCCTAACCTAAGTTACAATTAAACCTAACACTACACTATCATTAAATTAATTAAATAAATTAACTACAAATAACTACAATTAAATACAATTACATAAACTAACTAAAGTACAAAAAATAAAAAAGCTAAGTTACAAAAAATAACAAAATAAGTTACAAACATTTAAAAAATATTACAACAATTTTAAGCGACTTACACCTAATCTAAGCCCCCTAATAAAATAACAAAGCCCCCCAAAATAAAAAAATACCCTACCCTATTCTAAATTAAAAAAGTTCAAGCTCTTTTACCTTACCAGCCCTTAAAAGGGCCTTTTGCGGGGCATGCCCCAAAGAATTCAACCCCCCCCCAACATTAAAACCCACCACCCACACACCCCTAATCTAACCCAAACCCCCCTTTAAAAAACCTAACACTACCCCCCTGAAGATCATCCTACCTTCAGTCGTCTTCACTCAGCCGAGCAGCGATGGAACCGAAGAGGAGATCCGGAGCGGCAGAAGTTATCCTCCAAGGGGCGCTGAAGAAATCTTCCATCCGATGAAGTGATCCTCCAAGCGGTGCTGAAGAAGTCTTTCATCCGATGAAGTGATCCTCCAAGCGGCGCTGAAGAAGTCTTCGATCCGGGCGATGTCATCTACCAAGCGGGGTCTTCAATCTTCTTCTTCAGGATCCATCTTCATTCCGCCGACGCGGAACATCCTTTTTTCCCGACGGACTACCGACGAATGAAGGCTCCTTTAAGGGACATCATCCAAGATGGCGTCCCTTCAATTCCGATTGGCTGATAGGATTCTATCAGCCAATCGGAATTAAGGTAGGAAAAATCTGATTGGCTGATTGAATCAGCCAATCAGATTGAGCTTGCATTCTATTGGCTGATCGGAACAGCTTGAACAGATTGAACTTCAAACTGGTTGGCTGATTCAATCAGCCAATCAGATTTTTCCTACCTTAATTCCGATTGGCTGATAGTATCCTATCAGCCAATCAGAATTGAAGGGACGCCATCTTGGATGACGTCCCTTAAAGGAGCCTTCATTCGTCGGTAGTCCGTCGGGAAAGAAGGATGTTCCGCGTCGGCGGAATGAAGATGGATCCTGAAGAAGAAGATTGTAGACCCCGCTTGGAAGATGACATCGCCCGGATTGAAGACTTCTTCAGCACCGCTTGGAGGATCACTTCATCAAATGGAAGACTTCTTCAGCGCCGCTTGGAGGATCACTTCATCGGATGGAAGATTTCTTCAGCGCCCCATGGAGGATAACTTCTGCCGCTCCGGATCTCCTCTTCGGTTCCATCGCTGCTCGGCTGAGTGAAGACGACTCAAGGTAGGATGATCTTCAGGGGGGTAGTGTTAGGTTTTTTAAAGGGGGGTTTGGGTTAGATTAGGGGTATGTGGGTGGTGGGTTTTAATGTTGGGGGGGTTGTATTTTTCTTTTACAGGCAAAAGAGCTGAATTCTTTGGGGCATGCCCCACAAAAGGCCCTTTTAAGGGCTGGTAAGGTAAAAGAGCTTTGAACTTTTTTAATTTAGAATAGGGTAGGGCATTTTTTTTATTTTGGGGGGCTTTGTTATTTTATTAGGGGTCTTAGATTAGGTGTAAGTAGCTTAAAATTGTTGTAATATGTTTTAAATGTTTGTAACTTATTTTTTTATTTTTTGTAACTTAGTTTTTTTTATTTTTTTGCACTTTAGTTAGTTTATGTAATTGTATTTAATTGTAGTTATTTGTAGTTAATTTATTTAATTAATTTAATGATAGTGTAGTGTTAGGTTTAATTGTAACTTAGGTTAGGATTTATTTTACAGGTAATTTTGTATTTCTTTTAGCTAGGTAGTTATTAAATAGTTAATAACTATTTAATAACTATTCTAACTAGCTAAAATAATTACAAAGTTACCTGAAAAATAAATATAAATCCTAAGATAGCTACAATGTAATTATTAATTATATTGTAGCTATCTTAGGGTTTATTTTACAGGTAAGTATTTAGTTTTAAATAGGAATAATTTATTAAAGTATAGTGTAGTGTTAGGTGTAATTGTAACTTAGGTTAGTTTTTATTTTACAGGTTAATTTCTCTTTATTTTAGCTAGGTAAGCTATTAAATAGTTAATAACTATTTAATAGCTATTGTACCTAGTTAAAATAAATTGAAATTTGCCTGTAAAATAAAAATAAATCCTAACATAGCTACAATATAATTATTATTTATATTGTAGCTATATTAGGGTTTATTTTAAAGGTAAGTATTTAGTTTTAAATAGGATTAATTTTGTTCATAATAGAAATATTATTTAGATTTATTTAATTAATATTTAAGTTAGGGGGTGTTAGGGTTAGTGTTAGACTTAGGTTTAGGGATTAATAATTTTATTACAGTGGCAGCGGTGTAGTGGGGGGCAGGATAGGGGTTAATAAATTTATTATAGGTGGCGACGGTGTAGGAGGGGCAGGATAGGGGTTAATAAATTTAATATATGTTGCGGCGGGGTCCGGGAGCGGCGGTTTAGGGGTTAATTTTTTTTGACAGCTTTTTTGATAATTTAGGCGAATTTTTGCAGGTCCGCGGCAGCAATGTGAGGCGAGCTTAGGTGGGCGTATTGGGCCCGCAAAGGCAAGAAAAGTAGATGCATTGATAACTACCCCCCACGTATTTAACCCCTGCAAAATGCATAATCTCATAATAAAAGTTAGCTCCAGAGAAACATCACCAATTACCATCTAGATTCCAGTAGAGAACTGCTGAGCTGGCCTAGGTATACCTTTCAATAAAGGATACCAAATGAAAGAAATACATTTATTAATATAAGTAAATATTAAGGTCTCTTACAACTAAATACTCTCTATTAACCATTAAAGTTTAATTTTGACTTCCATGTCCCTTTAATAAAGGCTTTTCAATAACTATATCCTGTGACAGCAATTGTAAACAATGCAAATATTGTTAACAAAGTTACAGATTGAATTATGATAACATTTATTTTTTTATGTTGTGCTTAGATGTTGATTTATCATATGCATGTTCTAGAAATTTTGTCATGTCCCTTTAATTATTAAACATTCCAAAACAGAAATATGTTCAATTACAATACTGTATAAAAAAATAAAAGACGTGTACTCTAGCACAAAGTATCTATATGTATACGTGAGTGGCAAACATTTGTTTATTTAAAAATGTGTCTTATTAGGGTCCGGACAGCCTGCATGATCAGACGCCAAAGCATGGAGCTCATGCCATGAAATAGCTAATCTGTCGATTAGACTTTATCTACTACCCCATCCAGGGATAAAACTTACATAATTGATCCCTACATACGTTACTGAGCAATCCAATACCAGGATGGAGGTATTTATGACTGCTGGGCTTAGTACCGCTCTACTAAAATAGACAACGGAGGCCTACGACAAGCTCTGGGCACCCCTCCATCTGATAACAGAGGGTGGATGGTTGCATACTGAATACATTGCTTCTTAGCACATTACCGTTATAGATAGCATACTAATATCCCCTACCTCCCCACCATGGATACACAGCTACCTGTTGCTGCTATTATCGCCATGCTGGCGGACCTTCAGAAAAGAATGGGAGACCATTTTGATGACCTCATCTGGACACTACAGGACTCGAGCGGCAGGAAGTCTGACAGAGCTCCTGTGGATGTATGTAAGGAAATAGCACAGACCGGCATTCAATTCAGGCCTCCCTCACCCTCTCCTACAAAAGATGTCAGTGATACATCAATTTCTGTAGAGAAAACTTCCAGGCTCCAGCGGGTAGATTGTTCTACGATGGCTCTGAAGATAGGTCCTTTTCCTATGGGACGGTACTGCGGACCCCTATGAAACCTCGTTGCAAAGTGACACCTTTCAAAAGGGAGGATAATTCACAGACCCGATCTCACAGCTTACAGTCACCTACCCGCACAAGTCACCAGACGCTCCTGTGGCTAATACAGTCTACCCAAGACCCATACCTCTCTCTAAGCAGCATTAAGAGGGGTATCGGCTAATACAGCTGCACATATTATTGTGTAATAGAGAGATCCAGACGTGACTCTCATGGACAAGAGACCCTGTTGGTAGTCTCTCAGTTAACGTGACTGGAATTGCCCTGATCATTACTTCCCAGACTGAACTGTCTCCAGCTTTGATAAACTTTCCAACTTTTAATCTCCAACCTGGGACCTTCACTAAAATGACGCTGTTAAGCTGATTCCGCAAACGGTTACATATGGGGCTTCAAACCTGGACTGCAAGCCTGATTCAGCTAAGGGATTGTACATAAACCCCCTCACATAATTTTCAGTTGTTCATGATGGCTATTGTGCATGCACTAATATAATGTTATAAAGGCCGGTATATTTAACTTGGCGAGCAATATCTGGTCATCAGCAAATAATGTTACATAATGTCCTACGCTCTCTGAAAGCTTAGTCATGCTAACCAATTGTAGCCCGGCTCCTTGTCCCACAGACAGAGGTCTGATAGATATATGTATTGCTTAGCCTTCAAATACTGTCTTCAGGTTGGACTCTGACAATATAATGTTATTAAGTTTTATAGTGTTCATAAAAAGTGTTATGATAGTTCTTCTGTTTCCATACACATTTGGTTTTGGTCCAGTAAGCATGTAGCGCCTGTTGTGTGTTGTGTGGGATCATAACCTGTTATAGTCAAGTTTTAATGTTTAGGGTTTAAGGTGCACAGCTGCCATTATAAGTGCTCACTGGGACAATTGTCTTACTATTGTTACTCTCATATCACACCCATTATAAAAATAAACGGCTGTGATCTGGCTGCCAGATAGGCACTAGGGACCACCACTACAACATATAGATGGGGCTGTAATTCTAACCCACGCCATCTATTAACTATATATTTATGACCAACTACAATTTTGATGTGATTCCCTCATATATATTATTTTAGCTAAGGGCAACCAGAATGGTCTTGCACTTTTTTTTTTTTTTTTTACAGGTTGTAGTCTCCAATAGCCCTCAGCCTAGTAATGCATTACCACGTTACACCCATATGTGATACTTTAGGGCCTTAGCTTTAACTGTTATACGTTCCGGCTTTCTCGTTATTAGCAATTGCAGGGGCCCAATTGGTCCTAGTATAATGAAGCAGCTAGAATTTTATTTACATTTTTATATTTATCTATGCACTGTGAGGCTGAGGATCTAAGGATCATCTGGAGTCACATCAGTATACTGCAATCTCTATTTTATGATCCCTACATTGCAGTACACCCTCTATGCCGGGCCCATAACACCTCTACCTCCTGTCTCTGGTTACCTACACTGTTAACTCCAAACGCCTCCAGCCTCCCAACAAATGCTCCTTTCAGACTACCATCTACAGGAGTTGGATAAAAGACACAGTTGATAGGTCTCCCAGCCTTTTAGGCAATAATTAGACATGTTGGTCTCCTAGCCAGTTGTTACCTGTTTAGAGTGTTTCCCTTTATTTTATTCTAACCTTCACATTTTAAATGATAATATACGTTACCTTTTACTTTCTGTGATATATGCTGTGTGACTGTTTAGACTTATCTACTTAGATGAGTATTTTTTTTTTATCATAGCAACTCTAGATGTCAAGCAATCTCTGAGGCAGCTGAGCATGTTTTATTTTAACTATTAGCCTGTATTGCCAAGCTAGACAGCCAATAGAATGCAAGCTCAATCTGATTGGCTGATTGGATCAGCCAATCGGATTGAACTTGAATCTGATTGGCTTATTGAATCAGCCAATCAGATTTTCTTACCTTAATTCTGATTGGCTGATAGAATCCTATCAGCCAATCGGAATTCGACAACGCCATCTTGGATGATGTCATTTAAAGGAAACTTCATTCGTTGATCAGTCATCGGGCCAGATGGATGTTCCGCGTCGGAGGGCTGATGAAAGAAGATTGAAGATGCCGCTTGGAAGAAAACTTTGCCCCGATGGAGGACCTCTTCTTTGCCGCTTGGATGAAGACATCGCCGGATGGAAGACTTCTTCTTTGCCGATTGGATGAAGACATTGCCGGATGGAAGACTTCTTCTTTGCCGCTTGGACATCGCCTGGATTGGATGAAGAGTTCGGCATGGCTGGGTGAAGACGACTCAAGGTAGGGAGATCTTCTGGGGCTTAGTGTTAGTTTTTTTTTAAGGGGGGTTTGGGTGGGTTTAGAGTAGGGGTATGTGGGTGGTGGGTTGTAATGTTGGGGGGTGGTATAGTGGTTTTTTACAGGCAAAAGAGCTGATTTCTTTGGGGCATGCCCCGCAAAAAGCCCTTTTAAGGGCTGGTAAGGTAATAGAGCTGTTAACTTTTTTAATTTAGATTAGGGTAGGGAAATCTTTTTATTTTGGGGGGCTTTGTTATTTTATTAGGGGGCTTAGAATAGGTGTAATTATTTTTTGTAATTTGGTGTTTGTTTTTTTTTGTAATTTAGTTTAGTTTATTTAATTGTATTTTAGTTTAGATATTTGTAGTTTATTTAATTTATTGATAGTGTAGGTGTATTTGTAACTTAGGTTAGGATTTATTTTACAGGTAAATTGGTAATTATTTTAACAAGGTAGCTATTAAATAGTTATTAACTTTTTAATAGCTATTGTACCTAGTTAAAATATATACCAAGTTACCTGTAAAATAAATATAAACCCTAAAATAGCTACAATGTAATTATTAATTACATTGTAGCTATCTTAGGGTTTATTTTATAGGTAAGTATTTAGATTTAAATAGGAATATTTTAATTAATAATTTTAATTAATTTATTTTAATAAGAATTTAGTTAGAGGTGTTAGAGTTAGATAGGGTTATTATACTTAATATATATATATATATATATATATATATATATATATATAATATAATAACGATATTAACTATATTAACTCTAATATAATTAGGGTTAATATAGTTAATATATATATAATATAATAAAGATATTAACTATATCAACCCTAATATAATTAGGGTTAATATAGTTAATATATATAATATAATAACAATATTAACTATATTAACCCTAATATAATTAGGGTTAATATAGTTAATATAGGTGGCGGCGGTGTAGGGGGGTCAGATTAGGGGTTAATCTATTTAATATAGGTGGCGGCGGTGTAGGGGGATTAGATTGGGGGGTAATACATTTATTATAGGTGGCGGCGGTGTAGGGGGATTTAGATTATAGGCAAAAGAGCTGATTTCTTTGTGACAATGCCCCACCAAAAGCCCTTTTAAGGGCTGGTAAAAGAGCTGATTTCTTTGAGGCCTAGCCCCGCAAAAAGCCCTTTTAAGGGCTGGTAATAGAGGTGATTACTTTAGGGGGATTAGATTAGTGGTTAAAGTATTTAATATAGCTGGTGGCGGTATAGGGGGATTAAATTAGGGGTTAATAATTTTAATATAGCTGGGGGGATTAGATTAGGGGTTAATAATTTTAATATAGCTGGCTGCGGTGTAGGGGGATTAGATTAGGGGTTAATAATTTTAATATAGCTGGTGGCGGTGTAGGGGGATTAGATTAGGGGTTAATAATTTTAATATAGCTGGTGGCGGGGTAGGTGTTCACATTAGGTGGTATGTAATGTAGATGGCGGCGGTGTAAGGGGCTCACATTAGGGGGTAGGTAATGTAGATGACGGCGGCGTAAGGGGCTCACATTAGGGGGTATGTAATGTAGATGGCGATGGTGTAGGGGGATCACATTAGGGGGTAGTTAATGTATCTGGCGGCGGGGTCCGGGAGCAGTGGTTTAGGGGTTAATAACTTTATCAGGGATTGCGGCGGGGGATCGTGGTTGACAGGTAGATAGACATTGAGCATGCGTTAGGTGTTAGGTTTTATTTTGTAGCTAGTTTAGGGAGTTACGGGGCTCCAATAGACAGCGTAAGGCTTCATACGCCTGCATTTTGTGGCGAGGTGAAAATGGAGTAAGATTTCTCCATTTTCGCCACGTAAGTCCTTACGCTGTATATTGGATACCAAACTGCGCGGGTTTGGTATACTTGTCTATGGACCAAAAAACTACGGGCGAAGGCAGAAATATACGAGCGTAACTTCTAGGTTACGCCGTATATAGGATACCAAACTTGCGCAAATTTCGGCGTCGCCGGCTTTTGCGGGCGACGCTGCATACCGGATCGGGCCCAAGATCTGTAATTTGCCACTCTTAATTTGAAGGATCACTTTAATATAAATGGCAAACAAAGTGATAGCAAACATAATTGTATTGGTATGAATTGTATTCATCAAATTACACAACATATAGTATTCACACACCTATGAGACAAAAAAAAATGTAAAGCTTGTTAAAAAAAATAATTTAAAAAAATGATGTTCAATCATTTGAAGAAGGAAGATGCATGAAGGAGACAGAGGGTATGGGTAGCTTGCCATGTTGTTTCAGATGTTCACAGGAATCAACTATTATTAAGAAGTGCTTTTTTTGCAGATCAGGGAAATACCCTTTAAAAGGCCTCTTGAATATGTTTATCTTATTTCCTTTTCTGTGGGGCATATATAAAAGAACTCATCCGCTGATTATGTAATCATTGTGAAAACCATTTCAATGTCAAGGTTCAAGATTCTGCAAGATGCACTCCAGCCTTTTAGGGGCAATGGAAAAAACACAGTTTTCAGATAGTATCTTGCATGTAAGTAACCAGACAAATTATGAGACCACAAGAATATTATCGCTCCAATGAATCCCTTAATGACTGGCTGGTGTCCATAATCTTTATCCATCACAGCAATGTCTTCTTCTTACCGTCACTCTGCTCTGTCATTTTTCTGCTATTAGTTTTGGTCAGTTTTTATTCCTATTGACTGATTTATTTCATATCATTCAATAGACCTGTTTAATTAGAAAAAAAACCTCAAATCAGCTAATATAAATTACTTGATTCATTCCTACTGGTTAAACCAACCAATAGTAATGTAGAAAATCTTATTGCTTGATTTCAGTTTTTTAAAAGAGGCAGAACAATGCAAAATAAAGTGAAAAGAGTACACTGATCTGTGCTGGATGAAGATTATGGAAATTAGACACAACATTTTGGATGGTACGTAGAGCTTGTATTTTCTAATAATTTAAGAGTGTAGGGGTTTGGCAAGTTTTAAACTTTGTCAATTTAATGGGGCAGTCTTGTGATGGGGTTAATGGACAAGGGGGTATGAAAAAAACCCAAAAACATTTAAGATACAGATGTTATGCAGCTATATGTTATGCATAAAAAAACTGTGTTAAATGTTGATTTACAAATTCTTATAAGTTTTGTACAGATAAACTAATGTGACTGGTTGCCATATGGTATCAGTCCAGGATTAGACCCAAATGCTAGGATGAATCTTAGGCACACGCTAGCACACTGAGGAAAACCCAGGACGTGACCCACAGCAGCAACAGTAAACAATAGTAAATAGTACTCACAGATCTGGACTGGATCAACTGGAGAGGCTGATGGGATGAGATTCCAGGAGGTATACAAAAGAGAGGTCAAACAGGCTGAGGTCAGTTTAATAAATGAAGGCAGTATAGGGTTAATAACAAGTATTGTCAGACAGGCAGAGGTCTGGTAACTTAATGCAGGCAGTATAGAGTTAATTACAAGAATTTTCAGGTAGGCAGAGGTCTGGTAACATTGAGCAGGCAGTAAAGGGTTAATCACAAGGATTGTCAGGTAGGCAGAGGTCTGGTAACTTTGAGCAGGCAGTTTAGGGTTAATCACAAGAATTGTCAGGCAGGCAAGGTTCTCGTAACTTAATGCAGGCAGTATAGAGTTAATCACAAGAATTGTCAGGCAGGCAAGGTTCTGGTAACTTTGAGCAGACAGTATAGGATCATCCACAAGAATAGTCAGGTAGGCAAAGGTCTGGTTATAGTGCAGGCAGTATAGGGTACTCACCACAGGAAACAGATAACTCCCAACAACAGAACAGAGTCCAACAAATGGGCCCTGAAGATCTGAGCCACCATGAGTAAAAAGCCCGCCTGACGTCATCAGAGCAGGAAAGCCCAAGAAAGTGCGTCACGTTTCTTAAAGGCAGCAGCCGGATGGATCCGGGGAGCCAAATCGTTACAGCGAAGATCGAAGCCAGTAACAGTTAGGTTGTTTTATTGATGGGTTTATTATGATGGTGGTCTGGTGGCTTAAAGGGGAAGTACAGTCCAACAAAACTTTTTTTTAACTGCTTAACACACAACCGGGCACTAACACAAAATTAGGACAAGGTAATCAAATATTGCAAATTTTGACAATGCACAGACATGGATAGGAAAAAGTTACACAGAATTGCAAACCAATAAATCAATAAATAAGTAAAAGAGTCCATCCGTTATAATAAAAAAAAGTCTGTGGATAGCTTACTTACAGCATGTTGATGCCATATATGAGATAAAACATGTAGGCCTAGATTTAGAGTTCGGCGGTAGCCGTCAAAACCAGCGTTAGAGGCTCCTAACGCTGGTTTTGGGCGCCCGCTGGTATTTGGAGTCAGTGATTAAAGGGTCTAACGCTCACTTTTCAGCCGCGACTTTTCCATACCGCAGATCCCCCTACGCCATTTGCGTAGCCTATCTTTTCAATGGGATCTTTCTAACGCTGGTATTTAGAGTCGTTTCTGCAGTGAGCGTTAGAGCTCTAACGACAAAATTCCAGCCGCCTGAAAATAGCAGGAGTTAAGAGCTTTCTGGCTAACGCCGGTTTCTAAAGCTCTTAACTACTGTACCCTAAAGTACACTAACACCCATAAACTACCTATGTACCCCTAAACCGAGGTCCCCCCACATCGCCGCCACTCGATTAAAATTTTTAACCCCTAATCTGCCGACCGCCACCTACGTTATACTTATGTACCCCTAATCTGCTGCCCCTAACCCCGCCGACCCCTGTATTATATTTCTTAACCCCTAACTTGCCCCCCACAACGTCGCCGCAAGCTACTTAAAATAATTAACCCCTAATCTTCCGACCGCAAATCGCCGCCACCTACGTTATCCCTATGTACCCCTAATCTGCTGCCCCTAACATCGCCGACCCCTATGTTATATTTATTAACCCCTAATCTGCCCCCCACAACGTCGCCGACACCTGCCTACACTTATTAACCCCTAATCTGCCGAGCGGACCTGAGCGCTACTATAATAAAGTTATTAACCCCTAATCCGCCTCACTAACCCTATCATAAATAGTATTAACCCCTAATCTGCCCTCCCTAACATCGCCGACACCTACCTTCAATTATTAACCCCTAATCTGCCGACCGGAGCTCACCGCTATTCTAATAAATGTATTAACCCCTAAAGCTAAGTCTAACCCTAACACTAACACCCCCCTAACTTAAATATAATTTTTATCTAACGAAATAAATTAACTCTTATTAAATAAATGATTCCTATTTAAAGCTAAATACTTACCTGTAAAATAAATCCTAATATAGCTACAATATAAATTATAATTATATTATAGCTATTTTAGGATTAATATTTATTTTACAGGCAACTTTGTAATTATTTTAACCAGGTACAATAGCTATTAAATAGTTAAGAACTATTTAATAGTTACCTAGTTAAAATAATTACAAATTTACCTGTAAAATAAATCCTAACCTAAGATATAATTAAACCTAACACTACCCTATCAATAAAATAATTAAATAAACTACCTACAATTAACCTAACACTACACTATCAATAAATTAATTAAACACAATTGCTACAAATAAATACAATTAAATAAACTATCTAAAGTACAAAAAATAAAAAAGAACTAAGTTACAGAAAATAAAAAAATATTTACAAACATAAGAAAAATATTACAACAATTTTAAACTAAATTACACCTACTCTAAGCCCCCTAATAAAATAACAAAGCCCCCCAAAATAAAAAATTCCCTACCCTATTCTAAAATACAAAAATTACAAGCTCTTTTACCTTACCAGCCCTGAACAGGGCCCTTTGCGGGGCATGCCCCAAGAAGTTCAGCTCTTTTGCCTGTAAAAAAAAACATACAATACCCCCCCCCCAACATTACAACCCACCACCCACATACCCCTAATCTAACCCAAACCCCCCTTAAATAAACCTAACACTAATCCCCTGAAGATCTTCCTACCTTGTCTTCACCATCCAGGTATCACCGATCCGTCCTGGCTCCAAGATCTTCATCCAACCCAAGCGGGGTTGGCGATCCATAATCCGGTGCTCCAAAGTCTTCCTCCTATCCGGCAAGAAGAGGACATCCGGACCGGCAAACATCTTCTCCAAGCGGCATCTTCGATCTTCTTCCATCCGGTGCGGAGCGGGTCCATCTTGAAGCAGGCGACGCGGATCCATCCTCTTCTTCCGATGTCTCCCGACGAATGACGGTTCCTTTAAGGGACGTCATCCAAGATGGCGTCCCTCGAATTCCGATTGGCTGATAGGATTCTATCAGCCAATCGGAATTAAGGTAGGAATTTTCTGATTGGCTGATGGAATCAGCCAATCAGAATCAAGTTCAATCCGATTGGCCGATCCAATCAGCCAATCAGATTGAGCTCGCATTCTATTGGCTGTTCCGATCAGAAAATTCCCATCAGCCAATCAGAAAATTCCTACCTTAATTCCGATTGGCTGATAGAATCCTATCAGCCAATCGGAATTCGAGGGACGCCATCTTGGATGACGTCCCTTAAAGGAACCGTCATTCGTCGGGAGACATCGGAAGAAGAGGATGGATCCGCGTCGCCTGCTTCAAGATGGACCCGCTCCGCACCGGATGGAAGAAGATCGAAGATGCCGCTTGGAGAAGATGTTTGCCGGTCCGGATGTCCTCTTCTTGCCGGATAGGAGGAAGACTTTGGAGCACCGGATTATGGATCGCCAACCCCCGCTTGGGTTGGATGAAGATCTTGGAGCCAGGACGGATCGGTGATACCTGGATGGTGAAGACAAGGTAGGAAGATCTTCAGGGGATTAGTGTTAGGTTTATTTAAGGGGGGTTTGGGTTAGATTAGGGGTATGTGGGTGGTGGGTTGTAATGTTGGGGGGGGGGGTATTGTATGTTTTTTTTTACAGGCAAAAGAGCTGAACTTCTTGGGGCATGCCCCGCAAAGGGCCCTGTTCAGGGCTGGTAAGGTAAAAGAGCTTGTAATTTTTGTATTTTAGAATAGGGTAGGGAATTTTTTTATTTTGGGGGGCTTTGTTATTTTATTAGGGGGCTTAGAGTAGGTGTAATTTAGTTTAAAATTGTTGTAATATTTTTCTTATGTTTGTAAATATTTTTTTATTTTCTGTAACTTAGTTCTTTTTTATTTTTTGTACTTTAGATAGTTTATTTAATTGTATTTATTTGTAGCAATTGTGTTTAATTAATTTATTGATAGTGTAGTGTTAGGTTAATTGTAGGTAGTTTATTTAATTATTTTATTGATAGGGTAGTGTTAGGTTTAATTATATCTTAGGTTAGGATTTATTTTACAGGTAAATTTGTAATTATTTTAACTAGGTAACTATTAAATAGTTCTTAACTATTTAATAGCTATTGTACCTGGTTAAAATAATTACAAAGTTGCCTGTAAAATAAATATTAATCCTAAAATAGCTATAATATAATTATAATTTATATTGTAGCTATATTAGGATTTATTTTACAGGTAAGTATTTAGCTTTAAATAGGAATCATTTATTTAATAAGAGTTAATTTATTTCGTTAGATAAAAATTATATTTAAGTTAGGGGGGTGTTAGTGTTAGGGTTAGACTTAGCTTTAGGGGTTAATACATTTATTAGAATAGCGGTGAGCTCCGGTCGGCAGATTAGGGGTTAATAATTGAAGGTAGGTGTCGGCGATGTTAGGGAGGGCAGATTAGGGGTTAATACTATTTATGATAGGGTTAGTGAGGCGGATTAGGGGTTAATACATTTATTATAGTAGCGCTCAGGTCCGCTCGGCAGATTAGGGGTTAATAAGTGTAGGTAGGTGTCGGCGACGTTGTGGGGGGCAGATTAGGGGTTAATAAATATAACATAGGGGTCGGCGATGTTAGGGCAGCAGATTAGGGGTACATAGGGATAACGTAGGTGGCGGCGGTTTACGGAGCGGCAGATTAGGGGTTAAAAGTGTAATGCAGGGGTCAGCGATAGCGGGGGCGGCAGATTAGGGGTTAATAAGTGTAAGGTTAGGGGTGTTTAGACTCGTGGTACATGTTAGAGTGTTAGGTGCAGACGTAGGAAGTGTTTCCCCATAGGAAACAATGGGGCTGCGTTAGGAGCTGAACGCTGCTTTTTGCAGGTGTTAGGTTTTTTTTCAGCTCAAACAGCCCCATTGTTTCCTATGGGAGAATCGTGCACGAGCACGTTTTTGAGGCCGGCCGCGTCCGTAAGCAACTCTGGTATCGAGAGTTGCATTTGCGGTAAATATGCTCTACGCTCCTTTTTTGGAGCCTAACGCAGCATTTGTTTGAACTCTCGATACCAGAGTTAAATTTATGGTGCGGCCAGAAAAAAACCCGCGGAGCGTTAACAGCCCTTTTACCGCCGAACTCTAAATCTAGGCCGTAGTGTGTTCCTGAACAAAGTACAGTCTCGCGGCTCCTCCAAATGGGGGTAGACTCCAGAGTCCCCAACAAGATATACTGTAAATGATAGGAGGGGAGAAGCGCGGACTCAAGTGCAGTATAAAAAGTTTTATTAAACAAATAACATAAAACAAATTGAACACTCACAAGATGCTATAGCGGTCTGTGCATATAAAAAGCCGACTGCTATATCCCAAAACGGATTCTTTACAGCAATACTTCCAGATATGTTTGACCAGTCCATTTCAGTCTCTCTTGTAGGAGTACCGCTCCACTGGCTTTGCAAACAAACCCGCTCTGCAGTCGCGGGATAGATGACGTCTCCTTTAGCACTAGGTAAGTGCCTGGATCACTGACGATTCCTTGTGGACTACGGATCCCACCAGGGACCAAAAAGCTAAGCCAATTACTTCTACGCATTTCGTCTCGTATCATCGAGACTTTGTCAAGAATGCTTAGCTGATCTTCTTTGCCCCTTATATACCCGTGGGTGGAAAAAATATTCCCATACAGTTAATTGATAATATATATTACAATAGAGGTACATAGAGGGCAACGAGGAAAACAAAATTGATAATATTATTGGTACAATGTGAATTTAAAAATATATTCTGAAAAAATGTCAATTCATTGGAGGGGAAATATATCCTATTCTCAAGTGATAATATACAATGTCACATTTACATAAATACACATAAATAAAGTATGTAATCAATCCTAAAATACATGCATACAATTTATAAAAAAGAATAATAAATGATATATATATAAACACTAAAATTCGTCTGCAAACAACAATGGATAAAAGACAATGTCATAAAAAGGCCTGGATGTCTAATTCTATATTTAACCCTTTAGGTTCCAAACAATCAAGGGTCTTTATTCAAAAGGTTTCCCTTTGTCTTAACTTGAGTAATCTGTTTGTATCCCATTTATCTGGTGCAACCCATTCTATAATTTTGCTACTAAGGTCATTGGGGTTTTGATTGTGACAAACTTTGAAATGAAAAGATACACTGTGATTGTCAAAACCTGACTCTATATTTTTTATGTGTTCTCTCAATCTGTACTTTATTTTTCTTTTGGTTGGCAAAATCTATGTAGGTAGAACCAAAAGAAAAATAAAGTACAGATTGAGAGAACACATATAAAATATAGAGTCAGGTTTTGACAATCACAGTGTATCTTTTCATTTCAAAGTTTGTCACAATCAAAACCCCAATGACCTTAGTAGCAAAATTATAGAATGGGTTGCACCAGATAAATGGGATACAAACAGATTACTCAAGTTAAGACAAAGGGAAACCTTTTGAATAAAGACCCTTGATTGTTTGGAACCTAAAGGGTTAAATATAGAATTAGACATCCAGGCCTTTTTATGACATTGTCTTTTATCCATTGTTGTTTGCAGACAAATTTTAGTGTTTATATATATATCATTTATTATTCTTTTTTATAAATTGTATGCATGTATTTTAGGATTGATTACATACTTTATTTATGTGTATTTATGTAAATGTGACATTGTATATTATCACTTGAGAATAGGATATATTTCCCCTCCAATGAATTGACATTTTTTCAGAATATATTTTTAAATTCACATTGTACCAATAATATTATCAATTTTGTTTTCCTTGTTGCCCTCTATGTACCTCTATTGTAATATATATTATCAATTAACTGTATGGGAATATTTTTTTCACCCACGGGTATATAAGGGGCAAAGAGGATCAGCTAAGCATTCTTGACAAAGTCTCGACGATACGAGACGAAATGCGTAGAAGTAATTGGCTTAGCTTTTTGGTCCCTGGTGGGATCCGTAGTCCACAAGGAATCGTCAGTGATCCAGGCACTTACCTAGTGCTACAGGAGACGTCATCTATCCCACGACTGCAGAGCGGGTTTGTTTGCAAAGCCAGTGGAGCGGTACTCCTACAAGAGAGACTGAAACGGACTGGTCAAACATATCTGGAAGTATTGCTGTAAAGAATCCGTTTTGGGATATAGCAGTCGGCTTTTTATATGCACAGACCGCTATAGCATCTTGTGAGTGTTCAATTTGTTTTATGTTATTTGTTTAATAAAACTTTTTATACTGCACTTGAGTCCGCGCTTCTCCCCTCCTATCGTTTACAGTAAAACTTTTTTTTAATTTACATGCTCTATCTGAATTATGTTTAATTTAGACTTTACTGTTTTTTTAAGGGATAAATGCACTGAAGTATATTGCTGTTTAAGTTTTGATTTTTTTTTATGTTGGGAAAACGTTGTACTGCTGTTGAGGGGGGGGGGGGGTTGCTACCACTCGCAGCCACACCTGTTTTTAAAAAAAACTATATTATAAAAGGATTATTCTGTGCATTTTACTTATGGTAATCAACTTGTAGTAGCAAGGTAATCTGTTTAATTCAATTTGTAATCTAGCTGTCAGCCTCAGAATGCAGTTACACTTGACATATATATATATATATATATATATATATATATATATTACTCAATGCAGAGTAAAAGCTATAACTTTTGCTATGAATATTCTTGATAATACTGTATATGTTTTATAAATATGCATCTATTCAAAAAGGAAGTTTATTCATGTGCATTTCAATTTAGATTTGTATGTCCCTTTAAAAACCCTTATTCGTGAGTTCATTTTAAGTTTAACATGCCTTTAAGTTATAAGTTAATAATGCAGAGCATAAGGGGCAATAATTGTTTTATATATAATTTTTCTATCTGTTCACGGTATGTGGAAATTTTGAATTAAAGTTTAATGGAATAATTGATTTACATGCAAGCGACATAGATATGTTTCATTTTCTTGGCAGCCCTGATTATGCTGATTATGTGAAGAATGAATATCATGTATAATTTTAACAGCATAATGTTCTTCCGTTTTCATGGCAACAAACAAATATAATTTAGTCTCTCAAAATATTTTACTTTTCCGTATTCAGGCAATGATTGTGTGACAATAATATATTTTTATCTATTTATATATATATATATATATATATATATATACATACACACTGTACATCCCAGGACATACTTGAAAACGAGAGAAATCTCAATGTATCCTTCCTGGTAAAATATTTTATAAATAAATAAATAAAATATATATATATATATGTATGTATAGATGCAAAAGAGGAGTGCACTCACCAGGACTATTTAACGATTTATTTCCTAAGATGTGAAAGTTTTCAGGGGTTTAGCCCCTTCTTCAAACATACAAAAAAAATCTACATTTTTTTCTGTTGCACCCCAGGCATTTGTGACCTGATATCTGGAGTGCTCGTCTTTTCTACGTTTATATATATATATATATATATATATATATATATATATATATATATACACACACACACATATATATATATATATATATATATATATATATAGATGATTGATAGATAGATAGATAGATAGATAGATAGATAGATAGATAGATAAATAAATTAATAAACACAACCACACAAGTTGGAACCCTTTCCACTCAAATGCCTTTAAACATGAAATATCATTTTTATTCATTTTTGTTATATATTGTTATGTGTTTTACTTGTTTAAAATAGAATTATTTAACATTCCAATGTCCTTCATTAAGAAGAAAATGTTATTTTTTTTAAATAGTTACTTCTATATATATGTGTATATACAGCATATCTATACCTGGATATATTCATATAGAAATATAGGTACAATATATATTTTTTTTACATCACACACACATACAGTATATATATATATATATATATATATATATATATATATATATATATTGTCAACACTAGCGCTGCGGAATCTGTTGGCGCTCTACAAATAACCGATAATAATAACACTGCAATTTTACAAATAAGCCATATAAGGAATGGTGTTTTTTCAATAATATTTATACCACCCTTAGTGCACAGAGAATTTGTAGATTTGTATGATACACACAGATAACTCTTATCCAGCACCCGGGTATTACAGAATAGATAATTAACCAGTGAAAAAAATCATAATTGACACTGCATACTGTATATCCATAATTAAAAATATAATACAACAAAAACCTGATTAAGGTAACATAAAAAACTAGAAAATTAATTTTATCAACATACTAGTTTTGTGCTAGATTTACTATCCTTTATTTTGGAACATTATCATTTTATTTTTAATGACAAATATTTTGAACAGATTTTGGGAACAGTGAAGGACCAGTCTTGTGCCCCAACTTCTGATTGTTTCTATTTGGGAAAATGGAAACAGGAATGCATTTTTAACTGTGAACAAAAATATGAGTTAGACATTGTGTTATGGCTGTGAATGAAAACTAGTTGCACAAAACACATCAAAAATACATTTAACAGTACAGTTACACTCATATTAATGCTATCTGATAAAAAAGGGCTCAAAAATATGAGGTCTCTGGTGTTAGAAAAAAAAAAGACCTGAAAACATAGAGATACATGCATAAACATGTCTAAATATATATATACAGAGCAAAATTTAGCTCCACATCTCACCTCAATACCAGCGCTGCTTACAGTAGAGGTGAGCTGGCTAAACGTGCTCGTGCACAATTTCCCCATAGGAAACAATGGGGCTGAGCCGGCTGAAAAAAAACCTAACACCTGGAAAAAAGCAGCGTCCAGCTTCTAACGCAGCCCCATTGATTCCTATGGGGAAAGGAATTTTATGACTACACCTAACATGAACCCTGAGTCTAAACACCCCAAATCTTACACTTATTAACCCCTAATCTGCCGTCCCCGACATCGTCGCCACCTACATTATATTATTAACCCCTAATCTGCCGCTCTGGACACAGCCGCCACCTACATTATACATATGAACCCCTAATCTGCTGCCCCCAACATCGCCGAACCCTACATTATATTTATTAACCCCTAATCTACCACCCCCAACGTCGCCACCACCTAACTACATTTATTATCCCCTAATCTGCCCCCCCCAACGTCACTGCTACTATATTAAAGTTATTAACCCCTAAACCTAAGTCTAAACCTAACCCCCCCTAACTTAAATATAATTTAAAATAATCTAAATAAAATTACTACAATTAAATAAATTAATCCTATTTAAAACTAAATACTTACCTGTAAAATAAACCCTAAGATAGCTACAATATAACTAATAGTTACATTTGTATCTATCTTAGGTTTTATTTTTATTTTACAGGCAACTTTGTATTTATTTTAACTAGGTAGAATAGTTATTAAATAGTTATTAACTATTTAATAACTACCTAGTTAAAATAAATACAAATTTACCTGTAAAATAAATCCTAATCTAAGTTACAATTACACCTAACAATACACTATCATTAAATTAATTACCTAAACTACCTACAATTAATTACAATTAAATTAAATATACTGAAGTATGAAAAACAACAAACACTAAATTACAGAAAATTAAAAAATAATTACAATTTGTTTAAACTAATTACACCTACTCTAATCCCCCTAATAAAATAAAAAAGCCCCCCAAAATAATAAAATTCCCTACCTTATACTAAATTACAAATAGCCCTTTAAAGGGCCTTTTCCAAGGCATTGCCCCAAAGTAATCAGCTCTTTTACCTGAAAAAAAGACAATATTCCATTGGATCAGCCAATAGGATTTTTCCTACCTTAATTCCGATTGGCTGATAGAATCCTATCAGCCAATCGGAATTCAAGGGACCTCATCTTGGATAACGTCATTTAAAGGAACCTTCATTCTTCGCTTGGACTTCGTTTGAAGAGGATGGCTCCACGTCGGCTGGATTGAAGATGGACCCACTCCACTCCAGATGGATGAAGATAGAAGATGCTGCCTGGATGAAGACTTCTGCCACTTGGAGGACCACTTCTGCCCGGATCGGATGAAGACTTCTGCCCCCCTGGAGGTCCACTTGTGCCCGGCTGGGTGAAGACATCTCAAGGTAGGGAGATCTTCAAGGTGGTAGTGTTAGGTTTTATTAAGGGGGGATTGGGTGGGTTTTAGAGTAGGGTTGGGTGTGTGGGTGGTGGGCTGTAATGTTGGGGGGTATTGTCTTTTTTTTTCAGGTAAAAGAGCTGATTACTTTGCGGCAATGCCCCGCAAAAGGCCCTGTTAAGGGTTATTTGTAATTTAGTATAGGGTAGGGAATTTTATTATTTTGGGGGGCTTTTTTATTTTATTAGGGGGATTAGAGTAGGTGTAATTAGTTTAAACAAATTGTAATTATTTTTTTATTTTCTGTAATTTAGTGTTTGTTGTTTTTCATACTTTAGTTTATTTAATTTAATGGTAATTAATTGTATGTAGTTTAGGTAATTTATTTAATGATAGTGTAGTGTTAGGTGTAATTGTAACTTAGGTTAGGATTTATTTTACAGGTAAATGTGTATTTATTTTAACTTGTAAATAGTTAATAACTATTTAATAGCTATTGTACCTAGTTAAAATAAATACAAACTTGCCTGTAAAATAAATATAAACCCTTAGCTAGCTACAATGTAAATATTAGTTATATTGTAGCTAGCTTAGGGTTTATTTTACAGGTAAGTATTTAGTTTTAAATAGGATTAATTTATTTAATTGTAGTAATTTTATTTAGATTATTTTAAATTATATTTAAGTTAGGGGGGTTAGGGTTAGGTTTAGACTTAGGTCTAGGGGTTAATACCTTTAAAATAGTGGCAGATTAGGGGTTAATAAATGTAGATATGTGGCGGCAATGATATGGAACGGCAATTTAGGGGTTAATAAAATTAAACTAGTGTTTGCGAGGCGGGAGTGTGGCGGTTTAGGGGGTAATATATTTGTTAAAGTGGCGGCGATGTCCGGTCGGAAGATTAGGGGTTAAAATTTTTTATAAAAGTGTTTCTGATGTGGGGGGTGGCTCGGTTTAGGGGTTAATAGGTAGCTTATGGGTGATAGTGTAGTTTTTAGCATTTTAGTTAAGAGTTTTATGTTACGGCGTTAGCCCATAAAACTCTTAACTACTGACTTTTAAATGCGGTAGGAGTCTTGACAGGAGAGGGTGTACCACTCACTTCTTCCAAGACTCGTAATATCGGTGTTAGGCAAGTCCCATTAAAAAGATAGGATACGCAATTGATGTAAGGGGATTTGCGGTAAGTTCGAGTCGCAAAAGATAAGTGCGTGGTACACCTGTACCTGCCAGACTCGTAATACCAGCGGGCATTAAAAAGCAGCATTGGGACCTCTCAACGCTGCTTTTTAACCCGAACGCAAGACTCGTAATCTAGCAGTTAGTTTGTAAAACACACAAACAGTATAAACTGCGCACACTACAGTCAATAGTACAGAGCAAATTAATGCAAATGAATACAAATATATTGTGCAATCAAATAAACACAATATCAACAGTTAAATAACAGTCTTATCTGGAAATGCAGTGTTCCAGTCTTCTATAAATCTGGGGAGAAACAGCAGCTTATTGGTGAATCCTCCTGTACCAGCTCCGGAGTTCAAAAGTAAAATGAATCCAATCTAAAAAAATAAGCGCACAAAGAATCTCCTCATAGTATAGTCTGCTTTAATACAAGTATTACACATAAAAGATTTGCACAAACTCCCCTTATAGGTGGGTACTCACACAGGAGATCTCAATCAATATGAGGTAAGATATACTCTTGATACACCACAAAGGGTGAAACAGAATGTCCCACTATGCAGGCAACGATATGTCCCAAGTTAGATCAGTAGTCTGTAACTGTGACTCGTATGAAATCCCCTGTGAGTTTATCCCTATACATGGTAAATAAAATAATAGCCAGGTGACAAAATAGCATGTAACTGATACTTAGTTACTACTATGTAGTGTTAATCCAAATCAGTGTCTTGCATTGTAGCTTAAGGTGGGCATGGCCTAGCGCGTTTCACAGAGTGCTTCCGTTTCGTCAGAGGCTTCATGTACGCCCACCATACCTACTGGTCTATTGGTAGATAGACTGCTAAGAAAGAACACTCCCCCACCTTTGAACGTCATGGTGAAGCTCACATTGTTACTCAAAGGTGAACATATTTTCATAATTTGTTGGCCGACAAGTAATTTTATAAATGCACAAATATAAGCATAATATAAAAGCTAACTTACAATCATAATCTAAAAGGCTAGATGCACAATATACAAATATTTAGCAGTATAAATTGTTCTGTTAAAATACTTATATAATCCCCAGGTTTGAAACAAACTAATGTGCTTTACTCACCACTTTGTGGGACCAAATGCATTCACATTCATAATAAACACAATTGTTGAAAAATCGGTAATTTGATTTACGCCACAATTTATCTATCCTCAATAAACAAAGTGTGGTACATAAAATGTAAAATCCCTACTTGTAAGGGTACACATGCAAAAAGAAAAGTAATACAAAAAGAAAATTAATAAATATTACATATGCACATATTCATTTCGTGATTTTCAAAAGTGCTGTTGTTATTAACTAAAACTCATGAAATATATTATATTAAAACCCCTAAAATTATAAATCCATAAAAAGGGGGCTTCTCAGAAAAGGGGATGAGTTATTTATTTTAAAAAACATACACTATGTTGTGATAAAACCTTTTAAATATTATTTAAATAAAATTTAATCTGTGTATATGATAAATTATATAGATGGGAGAGGACTTTCAATAACCCACTTAAAAACTATTGAAATAAAAAGAGGGTGAATTCTTAATTCATGTAATCACAAATGACATGATAGAAAATCCATGAACAAGAGATTTTCATAATAAAATTAATATATTAAAAAGAGAGACTAAACAGAAGTAAAATTATAGGGCTTCCTGGAAGGAGGAGCTAGATGGAGCACTCGATAGCAGTGTGCTACCTGTGTGCTACCTGAAGGAGCTCCCTTGAGATCTCAATGGTCACAGTCCATTGCCGGAGTACCTTTTTCCGCTCCCTAGGACTAAACCCTGTTGCTATCAGGGCTGACCTGGAAGCCTACACGTAGCCGTTTGGGCTCATTCGCTAGAGCCACAGCCGGAGGGCTTAGCTAAACTTGCCTTAACCTAAAGTGCCTTTTAGTGGAGAACAGAGACAAGGACGTTATGGTTAAGGAGCCGAGATGCGGCTGGAGTTAGCTGCAAATACTGCCCTCTGATTTAATCAAACTGCGGAGAGAGGAAGTAGCCAGTTGGTAAAGCAGGCATATCTGTGGAGGACATCCTTAACGCCGAGAGCAGACGGCCCCCAGTGAGACTCACCTGGCTGAGAGCGGGCCCGGAACAGAGGTTGACTACGCCCACACAGTACGGCCCTCACACGGAGCATTAGGAGTGTGCTTGGAGCATCACTGGCTTACCTGTTCGGCTAACCTGAGGTGTGGAGGTCTCCCTGTCGTGAGTCATGAGGCGGTAACAGCCAGGACGAGAAGAGGTATCGGTGGTGAGTCCGGCTGCTGCCGCTGGGGGAGTGAAAGGTGAAGGGCAAGGTGAAAGTCATGTCGTGTGTATAACAGTTGCCACCGGGGTGTCCGGCTCTAAGCTTGCTTTCACCAGGGCCTTAATATCAGAAACCTATTAATTTCGCATCTCAGAATTAAACAGCATGCAACAGGGACTGTCTATTATAAGAACTGCTGTTTGGGGCCCCTAGAACTTTACCCAGGGGCAAGTTAGTGCATAAGCCGCAGCCTTTTTCAGGCCTAAGGAAACCTACTGGGTGCTATCTAAGCCTATAAATCTTGCAAGTACTTTCACTCTGTTATCCCATTCAAGCTTATGCCAAAACTTTTGGGAGCTTTGTATCTATATAGATCCTGATACTCTGCGTTAACTATTCTTGGGTTATACCTCTATTTGTACCTGATACAAATGACTTCTACAGATGAGACTTAAAACTCCAAGCAGACAACCAGGGGTCCCAACACTGAATTGCCCTTTTTGAGCTCAGGCATTATCTGATGGCTTAATATTTTTTATTTGGGAAACGAAAATACTACTTATTTCTCGCTGCTCTATATAATCAAGGGCACGGAAGGACTGGTGGCAGGACATCGTGCTAGATACTTTTTTTTGTAATCTTGTAATTGTATCTAAATGTATGATGTCTAAATTGGATCTAAATTATTCCTTAAATGGTTCCTAGGTAGATGTGCATAGAGTTTATTATATGCTGTAAAACTGTGGGGGTTTAGACATATAGACACAACGGTTTTATTCCTTTGTTGGTTTCTATTTTGGGCCTACTAAGATAATGTTTTAGAACTCCTGCCCAGTTTGAATATACCTGCTGAATTTTTACCTTATACATGGAAAGAGTCAATAGGAGAGAACAATAATCCGTATAGCTTTAGCTGTATGAGCTTGATACAGGTTACCTCTATATAAATGTTAGCTTGCTAAATACTATACAGGGGCTATATACATTGTTATTAGTTATAAATTTCTTTAGACAGTAGATAGTATGATGTATTAGAGGTTCCTGTGTGGTAAACGAATTTGGGCTGGATTCGCCAAATCCCTTAGGTTTGCTGTTATAATGTATATGAACTATCTTGTTTAGAATTTGTGCCAAAAGCAACAGAGGACTCTAGATAGAAAGAAGAATAATTTTTTTTTTACTTAGGCTGTGAACACGTAGGCCTTGTATTAGGCCATTAACTTTCAACTTGAGTTTGTAAATGTAATACAGCCTATAAAACTCCACTCATGATAGATAAGTGAGGAACTCACTGTCTCATTTAGCTCTAAGTTTACGAAGTGCTTGGGAGGGTAATTTATACGCCTTCTCCTAAATCAGTGAATAGCCAAAGGGGGCAGATAATTAAGAAATATTTAAGTAATAGCTGTAGAACAGTAACTCCACACATAGCATTAGAATAACCATAGATGATAGCAGGCAAGGTCTATTAATTTTCTCAGGATATCTCTCACCCACTTCACTACCCTCACTGTTTGTTTTTTTTCCCTCCACTTGGATTCACTCAAATCTTCACTATCGGGGTATTCTCCCCACTAAAATTCACCTTTATAATAGTTTACAAATAGTTTTTTTTTGTCTTCCACAATCACGAATAATATATGGAAAGATTCCTCCTCACTTCCCGCACCCCTTCACAGACCATGCCTCCTAAAATCAAAGATAAAAAGTCTCGTTTATCTGATGCTACGGTGGAACACACTAGCGAAGGAAGTAACCCTAGACTTGACCTTCAACCACTAGTTAATCAACTCAGTGATATCTTTCTACCCCAATTTGAATCCCTTAAAATCCAAATATCTAGCTTATCATCTGAATTAAAAGTATTTTCTAACAGACTTACTGAGGCAGAATGAGCGAATATCCACAGCAGAAGACGCCTGTAATAATCACACATTAAGAATATCTGAACTTGAAAAGAGAAATAGGACACTAACTACTAGGATAGATGATCTAGAAGATCGATCTAGGTGGAGTCATCTAAAAATAATAGGCCTACCTGAGACAGAACAGTATAAAAATCTTTTGCAATTTGCATCAACAACTCTCCTGTTAGCCTTAGGCATAGAGCAGCTCCAGCTTCCAATATCTGTAGAAAGAGCTCATAGGCTGGGCCCACCTAGATCTGGAGTTAACGGGAAAAATATTCATAGACCAATTCTTATTAAATTCCTGAATTTCCAAGATAAAACCAATATTCTCAGAGCATATAGAAAAGCTGAAAATGTCCAAGTGGGAGAAAGCAGGATTTTAGTATTCCAAGATTACTCCGCAGAAACAGCTGCTAGAAGGAAGGAGATGGCACCCTATTGCACAAGGCTGATCCAAGAGGACTTTTTAGCAAGACTAGTGTACCCCGCAAAAATATTTATACAATAGAAGGAGGGAATATCTAGACTAAACAGCCGAGAGGAAGCTAAAGCTTATTTGGGGAAACATAAGATATTTCTTACATGAAATTGTGTGATTTCAAAACAGGCGTATTTGAAACTGTCTATCTTTCCTTCTCTCTCCTTTTATTTTATCTTGTTTTTTTTTTTCTTGAAAATGTTAGAAATGGAAAAGGTACATAATGCTGTTGGAATAATCATGTGTTCTATTGCTCTTAAGTTGGTATACCAAATAGAGGGGTGCGAAGACTGCACGCCACTTCGGCTGAAAAGGTTTCGTTGTTTAGATGTCAAGTACGAATGGTTGTTTTTCTTTCCCTTTTTTTTTTCCCTCTCTCTGCTCCATCCCGCCTCCCTCCTTTCCCCCTTGCCTCCACCTGTCGCTCTCACTTTATCAGTTGTTGAAATTGTTTTTAAATTATGGGGAATATTAGATGTCTTTCATGGAATGTGGGGGGTATTACCTCCCCAATCAAAAGAAAAATGATAATCAGACAATTGGGCAAACATAGCCCCGATATAGCACTATTACAAGAAACTCGCTTGAAAGCGGAGGAAATTCTTAAGCTTAAAAGTAAATGGGTTGGGGAGGTGATAGCCACTCCCTGTTCCGGAAGGAAGAAAGGAGTTGCGGTCCTGATAAATAAAAAACTATCCTATAAAATTCTGAACACTACTTTAGATCCGTTTGAGAGATGGCTGGTCCTGGAAATGCAAATTAACAATCGCAGGCTGGTGATATGTAATGTCTATGGTCCCAATAATACAGACCCCAGCTTTTGGAATATCCTGGTGTTTTTGCTGTCCAAGTCGCTTGGACAAAATTTAATCTTAGCAGGAGACTTTAATTTAATCCCCTCTGATATATTAGACAAATTTACTCCCAAAAACTCAGCTTTCCCCAAACAGAAAGCACAGATTTTTAAACAAGTCTGTAAAAGCCTTAAGCTTCACGATATCTGGCGCCTACAACATCCAGACACTAGGTCTTTTAACTGTGATTCTAAAAGTTATGGATCTTTTTCCCGTATAGATCTTTTTCTACTGTCTAGCCCAATAATTAAATTAAAAATTAAGACAGAGATATTCGACATATTGATTTCGGATCATGCCATCATCTCAATACATCTACAGCTACAATCAATGCAAAATAATGAAAGAATTTATTTTTTCCGAATTTTTTAGTAAACAATTCTGAATTTAATAATTGGTTAAAACATAAGTGGCGAGAATTTGAGTTTTTAAATAGAGAGTATAGAGGGAAAATAGAAATATTCTGGGAATCTGCCAAAGCTTATCTAAGAGGCGATATTAAAGCCTATATGATCTAAAAAAAAAAGGAAGCTTCTAGAAAGGGAGGTTCAATTATCTAGACAAGTCCAGAACGCACATCGTAAATACCTCCATAATCCCTCTAAACAACTAAGGGATAAATATAATGTTCTTAAAACAGAAAGAGATATTTTTATTAAAAAAAAAGGTTGAATGGGAAGAACTTAAAATAAGTACTAAGTATAAAGGCCAATATGGAAAATCCGCCAAATTCTTGACCAGACTAGATAAAGCCAGGAAAAAATCTAATACAATAGAAGCCATTAATGATGGGATAAATAGAGTTACGGAACAGTCCAAAATCAAAAATGTCTTCCTAGAGTACTACCAAAATTTATATGCAGCTAAAGAGATCAATGCTGGTAACAAAAATACATTCTGGCATGGGATTAATTTGCCCAAGATAACGCTAGAAGTTGTTGACACTCTTAATAGACCAATAACAAATGAGGAAGTCTTGGAAGCTATAAACAATACCAAACCTAATAAAGCCCCGGGCCCGGATCAGATACCTATTGAAATGTATAAGATACTTAGATCAGAGGTAGTAGATACTTTAGTTTCACTGTTTAACGGATATTATATCGAGGGTTTAAACATGTCTAAATATTTCACTGCGTCAATTATATCATTGATTTTGAAAAAGGGGAAAAATCCATTAGATCCCAAATCGTACAGACCTATCTCATTACTCAATGCAGATTATAAGCTATTGACGTACACTGTTGCCAATAGATTAAAACTGTGTCTTGATCCCATTATTCACCCCGATCAAATGGGATTTATGTTTCAAAGAGCTTCTACTAAAAATATCAGGAAAGTAGCCTTATTAATAGATCATTTCTGGCACAAAGCAGCGGAGAGGAAAACGAATAATCAAGACTTTGCATTAATCACATTAGACGTCGAAAAGGCATTTGATTCGGTAGATTGGAACCATCTATTCTTGACATTAGTTTTTTTCTGTTTTACAGGTAATTTTGTGCAATTTATCAAAACTATATATGACCATCCAAGGTCTAGTATTTTAATTAATGGCAGCTACACCACAAATCTTACTTTAAATAGGGGGACGAGACAGGGGTGCCCATTTTCCCCTCTACTTTTTAATCTTGCCCTAGAACCTCTGGCGAATTATCTTACGACAGGAGCTACAAGGTATTAGATTAGGACAAGAAAAACTGGTATTCACATTATATGCAGATGATTTGATATTATTTGTAAGAAATACAAAGAGGAATATACCACAGGCACTAAAGATTATTGAAATGTTTAGCTCTTTTTCTGGCTACAAAATCAACGCTAGTAAATCTGAAATTCTATGGCTACATAAGACCAAAGTAAGTATCCAAGAACATCCCTTTCAAGAGGTCACTAGTATTAATTATTTAGGATTAAATTTTCACTCTGATCCAAATCAATGGTATAAACTAAATTATTCTATCTTCTTTAAAAAAGCTTCAGAAAAACTGCAACACTGTTTAACGTTTCCCATCTCCCTGTCTGCGAAAGTTATGATCACAAAAACCATTCTTTTTCCCCAATTGATGTATATCATGCAAAATCTACCATTATTTATAAAGACCCAGAATATAAAAAGATTTAATAGCGAGTCAGCCAACTTTATATGGAACAATAAGAGACACATGTTATCCATAACCAAATTATCTCTTGGATATGAGGAAGGTGGCTTATCTTTCCCGGATATCAAAAAATATAATATTGCCATACTAGCTCGATCAGCATTTGATTGGCTAACAGAAGCTAACTATCTTACACAGTTTCAAATGGAAAATCATCTATGTAAACCATATACATTAAAAGCTCTTTTGCATTGTCCAGTGTCTCAGCTGCCAAAGGATATTAAAAATATGACTATAATACGCAATACCATTGATGTCTGGCAAAAACTAAATAAATTGTTTAATCTAAATTTTGAGATTTCCCCATTACTTCCAATACAAGGTAATCCAAAATTTACCCCTGGACTATCCAACGAAGTTTATAATGTCTGGGCACAAAAAGGCTTATCGAACGTATATCAATGTTTAAATAACTACCTTCAAATTAGAACGTTTGAAGAACTGGCCAGTGTATTTTCTCTGTCAAACAAAAAATTTTACGCCTATCTCCAGATTAGACATTTTATCACTGAAAGTAAAATATTAAGCGATGATACTGAAGGGTGGGGTAAAATTGAACAATATCTCACTTATTACAAGTCTGTCCAACACAGCATTTCCTTATTATACAAGATTATGCTTGCTAAACAGGGCCAATTGATAATTAATAGCCTCTCTGAAAAATGGAACTCCCATTTTACTGATATCTCTGTAGACATGTTGTATGCAAGCTTTAAATGGGTTAAAAAGGCCACTATTTCTACAGCTTGGAAAGAATCACATTTAAAGCTAATGAATAATGCATATCTTACACCTAGGAAAATGTCTAAATGGCACACCAACTATGTCTTTAATATGAGTAACAACTGTCCCAGATGTAACAATGTAAATGCAGACATAGTTCACTTCTTTTGGGATTGCCCCAAAATCATGCAGTTCTGGTTTAAAGTTGAGTTCTGGATTAATAAAATGCTAGAGAACAGAATAAAATTCACATCTAGACATATCTTTTTTCTCGCTTCTAAAGAAAGCAATAGAAATAACAGTAATCTTATCAATACAACGATTATGGTAGGGCGTAATCTTATTCTTAAAAAATTGGAAGAGTAACAAGGCCCCTTCGATCCCTTGCTTCTTAAACTCAATGCTCTCTCAGATAATCTTTGAACAAATGACTATATCACCTTCACACAAGAAAAAGATCATAGCCTTCTTCTTAAAATGGTTAAGAGTCATACTATCTTATCCTTGATATACACAATTTTCCCTCATCTCTAGTTTGAGCAGAACAGAGTATTTTGAAACCCTAATCTTGTCAGCGGTTTTTCCACCAGAATGGTATTGAGCTTTGGGGTAGCTTGGCTGTGAGAGGAGATTATAGGTGATGGGCAGACCACACTGGGGGGGGACTGGACACAGAGAGAGAGATGAGCTAGACGGGCTGGCGCTTTTTTTTTTTTTTCTTATTTTTTTTTTTTCTTTCTGTATGAATGAAATTGCCTTCCCTCATTACATAGGGACAAGGCAAAAGATCCTTAAAATGTGAAAAGGCTAATGGGTACAAGAGTAATTTCATCAGGTATAAATAGAACTGTATATAGTATACTAGAAATTCTCTGTTTTTTTTTTTCTTTATTTGCTTGTTATTGCAATTGTACCCGTTTTCTCTCAATAAAAATTTGATTTAAAAAAAAAAAAAAAGAGAGACTAAAGAATGATGAAAAGCAAGGAGTAGACATTTAATTTTATAATTAGAAGGCCTGAATGTCCAGTTCTCTATTCATTCCTAGAGGTTCTAGTGATTGTAAGGCATGGATGCAGTAAGTCTCATGCTGTCTTAACTTAAATGGACATTAAACACCAGCTAAAAAACCATAAATCTAACTCCTGCTGATCAAACAAACTTAAGTAAGCATTGATTTCTATGAAATCTTGCCAGCTTACCCCAAATTGTTAAAAAAAGTGTATACAATTACAATGTTGTACCTGTGCCATATTGTAACTTACATGAGCACAGCAGTCACGTGACATGCAAAGCACATTGCTCTATTATGTATGCACTATGCTGCTTAGAGGAATCTTGCTCACTGTGATACAGTGTGCTGCAGCGTTTGTAGAGGCATTTTTATTTTGAATGAATACTATTTTTAACATCATAATATAATGTTATTGTAAAAATCAAATTACATTTTATAATGTTCCCTAAACAAATCTGATGAAGTCAGTGCACGGCTCCAGGCACCATACTTGAAAATAGCAAGCTACTGGGAGAGAGGGGGGAACAATGTATAAAGCTTTGCATAGTAAAATACAAGCTCTGTGGTGTGATGGTTATAGCATATGGTTCCTGACCCTGCAGTACATAACACTGCACCGGGAGTTCCTTTCTCTTTTAGCCCTAATGTTAAAACCCTCCTGGGACTTGAAGCGCGACTCCTACTGACATAGACAGTAGTTTGAAGATGGTTACCATATGCTCACTCCTGTGACAGGCTGCAGTTGTGGAGTTTGCACACACTCCCTGGCAGTGACAAGCAGGGCTGTCTATGTCAAGCCGACAGTAGGAGTCGCGCTTCAAGTCCCAGGAGGGTTTTAATATTAGGGCTGAAAGAGAAAGGAACTCCAGGTGCAGTGTTATGTACTGCAGGGTCAGGAACCATTAGATATAACTATCACACCACAGAGCTTGTATTTTACTACGCAAAGCTTTATCCATTATTCCCAGCACTGTTCTCTCCCCTCTCTCCCAGTAGCTTTCTATTTTCAAGTATGGTGCCTGGAGCCGTGCACTGACTTCATCAGATTTGTTTAGGGAACATTATAAAATGTAATTTGATTTTTACAATAACATTATTATGATGTTAAAAATAGTATTCATTCACAAATAAAAATGTCTCTACAAACGCCGCAGCACACACTCTGCATGTATCACACTGAGCGAGATTCCTCTAAGCAGCATGTGCTGTTCGTGTACCTGTGTGCAGCGCACGTTACAATATGGCAGCATACATAAGAATATCAAGCACAGGTACAGCATTGTAATTGAAAACACTTTTTTTAAAACAATTTGGGTCAGCTTCCAAGATGGCATAGACATCTGATTACTTGAGTTTCATTAATCAAAAGGAGTTAGATTTAAGGAATTTAGCTTTCAGGTTAAGTGTCCCTTTAAACAGTCTATTACCTCTTCTTTCATCCAATACTACTTTTTAAATACCTTTGAACCTGAGACTAGAGGGATCATTATTATCAGCAATCCTAAAGTTATCCGTCACTCCATGTGATACATCCCCTTTCTCTATATTTCTGATATGTTCCATGACCCTCTTTACTGTTCTTTTGGTTCTCCCAACATATTGCATCCGACAAGAACACTCAAGAAGATATACAACATATATTGAGTGACAATTCATGTGGGAATCAACAGTTTTCTTGTAGTTATTAACTCTTGAAGTAATATTCTTTTGATAACTGGTTATCAAAGAACAGGTATTGCAACCCTTTCTATTGCACTTAAAGAAATCTGTAACCAATTAGCTTTCTTAGATTTGTCTCTTAAATAGCTAGGAGCTAAGATGCCCTTCAAATTTCTATTTTTGTGAAAAACTATTTTTGGTCTAGCTTCCATGGTTCTCTTTAGGATAGGGTCTTGCATAAGGATATGCCGGTGTTTATAGATGGCTTGTTTAATATCTTTAGCTGCATTAATATATTTAGTTGAAAATAAATTATTTTGTAATTAATTTGATTTACGTGCAGTGCTACTTAATAAAGATGACCTATCTAATTCCTTTGCAAGTTTATATCCATTATAAGTAACGCCATCGGAATATCCTTTTGCTCTGAACCTAGTTTTTAATTTACCAGCTTCTTGTTCAAAACACTCGAGAGTTTAACAGTTCCTTCTCACACGCTGAAACTGGCCATACGGGATGTTATGTATCCAGGTCTTGTGGTGGCTACTAGAAGCATGGATATAGCTGTTCAAATCTGTCTCCTTTCTATACAGTGAGGTAATTATTTTTTTTTATTTTTTTTTTATTTTCCTTTATTGTTGAAAAAATAATAATACATAACAGTCAGCGGTAAGACCCTACCACCCAAATAAAAACATGACATAAAACAATAAGTACAGACTGGACATAGCAATTCTAATACAGTTCGTATCTATCATTAACATTATAAAACATTTGTATATTATGATGCCAAATAATCCTCCCATAGGAATCTAATATTGCCATAGAGGTCTAGTTGTTGGGATTGAACATAGTGATATCTCTCTAGGGTCAATAATTGCGTAATATGATCCTTCCATTCAGTTATCGTGGGGACATGCTGTTTTTTCCAGAACCGTGGTTTCAGCTGTTTAGCCCCATTTATCATTACTCTCAATAATTTTAATCTCAGTTTACATTTCAGTTTAGGGGGGTAATTAAAAAGTAATAGCAACGGATCTATCGCCATCTGAAAGGATATGCATTTTTCTATTTCTCCACTAATTTCTACCCAAAACTGCCTAATATGTGGGCAATTCCACCAAATGTGGGCCATAGATCCTACCTCACCACAACCTCTCCAGCAAGTATTGTCAACATTAGTGTATATCTTGGAAAGTCTAAGCGGAGTTAGGTACCATCTATACAGAAACTTCACATTCATTTCAGTAATATTTATTGAAGGGGAGGTCTTTCCCATATTTGCAAAAAAAAATTCCCATTCTTTTGGTGAAATTTCTCTCTGAAGCTCAGATTCCCATGCCTTGCAATAAGCTGGCAGGGCTCTAGAGTGGTGGTCAATCCGCAAGTGATACAGTAATGATAAACCTCCTCTGGTAGGGGCTTGAGAGTGACAGATATTCTCGAACACAGTGAGAGGTCTATGTAGTTTAGACTTCTGTGGGTTGCTAGATATAAAGTGTGATAATTGTTGCCGTATGTACCAATCGTTTGCTAATAGCGGAGTCATTTCCAATATTTCCTCTTCAGATTTTAATTTACCCTCATGTATGAGTGCAAAAATAGGAATAAGTGAATTAATGGTGGACGAGGCCTCCTCAACAGGATGTCGTCCTATAGGGATCTCAGGGTTACATAAAGTTGGTGTAAGAGGGGAGGGATTTGAAGAAATACCTGTGCTCTTTTTAGATATGTCATCCCATATTTTTAGTGTCTCTGTCAAAATTCGGGGGAGAGTCTTATTAATGTTCCTATGTATCTTAGTAGTACAACATATCCCACCCAAATTAGAGCAGTTGGCCATTTGTTGTTCCAATTTAACCCACTCCTTAATTTCCCCATGTTTACACCAGTCTATAACTCGGTTAAGGATAGCTGCTTGTCTGTAGTAAGTCAGGTTAGGGACGCTCAGCCCCCCATTCTTCCTGTTACGGTACATAATCTTTTTGGCTATCCGTGGCCTTTTATTTTGCCAAATATATGTATTAACCACAGTTTGTATAGTATTCAGGTATGATTGTGGAATTGTGATGGGTAGTGTTTGGAATTTATAAAGAATTTTTGGTAGGCTAGTCATTTTAAATGCTTCCATCCTTCCCAACCAGGATAGGCTTTTGTTTTCCCTGCTACGTAATTCTTGCTGGACTTCATCCAGAAGATGTTGAAAATTTTGTTGGAACAGAAGCTGCTGATTATGCGATATCTGTATCCCTAGATATTTTATGGATACATTTTGTATACGGTAATAGTACTTATGTGCAATTTCTTGCAATTCTATATCGGGGATATGTATTCCTAACATCTCTGATTTTGTGGGGTTGATTTTAAAACCCGAAAATCCACTATATATATCTAACTCTGTATTTAACGCTATGATGGATTGTCGTGGAGATGTAAGTGACAATATGATATCGTCGGCATATAATGCCTGTTTATATTGAGTATCTTGAACCGTGATACCATTTATACTCGGGTTGTTGCGAATTGCTGCTGCTAAAATTTCTATTGTCAATACAAACAGTATGGGGGACAATGGGCAGCCCTGTCTAGTTCCATTATTTATCCAAATCCTACTCGAAAGGGAGTCATTAAGTTTAATTTTGGCTGTAGGGATATTATATAATGTGAATATTTTATTTATAAAGCCCTCACCCATATCAAATCTTATTAAAGTGTTTTTTAAAAAGGCCCAGTTTAACCTGTCAAAGGCCTTTTCTGCGTTCATGGCCAGAAAGATAGCTGAGGTGTTCTGGTTTTGCGCTTATTCCATCAAATTCAGTATTTTTATAGTGTTGTCTCTCGCTTCTCTATGGGGGACAAAGCCAACTTGGTTTGTATGTATTAGTTTCGGGAGAATTTTATTTATCTGTAGGGCCAGAATCTTCGCAAACAATTTTACATCCACGTTTAAGAGGGAAATTGGCCTGTAGCTTTGGGGTTCATCTGAAGGTTTCCCCGGTTTTGGGAGTACTGTTATGTGGGCTTCTAGCATATTTGGAGGGAATGGATTATGGACATCTACCTTATTAAAAATTTCTAGTAGGTGGGGGATTAGCATTGGTGCAAGAGCTTTATAATACGATGTGGAGAAGCCATCTGGGCCTGGGCTTTTACCTGGATTGAGATCATAAATCGCAGCTTTTACCTCCTCAGGGGTGATAGGGGCCTCTAAATCTGTTGCCTGGTCTTTATCCAATACAGGGAGGGGTATCCCTTTCAGATAAGTTTGTACATCTGGGATAGTACTTGGTCTGTCTGCTGTGCAAGGAATATTATATAGTTGTGAATAGTACTTCTCAAACTGTGTGAGTATATCTTTGGTAGAATGTACTTTTTTGTTGTTAGCTGTTTTGATTTCATGTACAAAGGTTTTAAATTTTTTGATTTTGAGGGCCCTCGCTAACAGTTTACCCGCCCTATTACCTTCATAGAAGAAGCGTTGTTTAAATTTAGATGAAGTGGCTGCATGTTCCTGCAGTAGCAGGTCATGGAGGGCTTTTCTAGTGTTCTGGAGTAGCTTGATCTTCCTGATTCTGTCTATGTTTATGCTCTAAATCCGATAACTTTGAAGTAAGATCTAGATATTTCTGTTGCTCTATTTTTTAAAATGCGCCTTTCTTTTTATAAACTCCCCTCTCATGAAGCATTTGTGTGCTTCCCATACTGTAATGGGATCAGAGTCGTTAGTAGAATTAAATGTAAAGTATTCCTGAAGTGCTTCCTGAGTTTTAGTGAGTTGCATTTCCCCCCTCAACAAAGAGTCGTCCAGTTTCCATATAAATGGAGCAACTGGTGTGTTGGGCCATATAATATAAAAAAAACTGCAGAATGGTCCGACCATACTGTGTGAATGATCCCTTTTTTTTAATGTGTTCCAAACCTATCTGATTGACAAGCCAGTAGTCAAGTCGACTATAAGTCTTATTTGGGGAGGAAAAGAAGGTGTATTCCCTCTTATCCAGGTTAATGATCCTCCAGATATCATAAAAGTTATAGTCCCTCAGCACTTTCCATAAATGTTTAAGTGTACGTTTAGATGTGCTGGGGTTCGGGTTGGAACTGTCCACTTCTGGATGTATTGGAATGTTAAGGTATCCACCAATAAAAACTAACCCTTTAGCTATATCTAATATACGTTTAAACATTTTTTTATAAAAGGGAAGTTGTTGGGTATTGGGCGCATATATATTAATTAAAGTCACCGGCCTACCGTACAGCAGACCAAAAAACCCCAGAAATCGGCCTTCAGTATCATTATACGTTTGAATATGGTGAAATGGGATAGACCTATGTAAGAGAATGCTTACACCACATCGCTTTGAAGTGCCAGAGCTGTGAAAATGCCTGTTATAATGGGAGCTCATATATCGTGGCTCATGAGAACGCCTAAAATGCGTCTCCTGCAAGAATAAAATATCTCCTTTTCTTTTATGAAAATCAGACATTGCAACAGACCTCTTGACTGGTGAATTAAAACCCGTAACATTTTGCGTAATACATTTGAGTATTCTATTTGGGGTATCCATTGGCAGTCAGTATAACAGATTTACATGAATGATACATCATACAATATCCAGTTTCGTACAGTATTATTTTCATACCTTGATAGCTTGTTTGTAAACCATACAAACCTTTTAGGAATATAACACAAAAAATCAAACAAAAATACAACAGATATAACAAAAAAAAATAAAGAATTAATGCCTCTCCTGTATCTGGAGGTGGGCATATGGATCATGTATAACCACGTATCCAAATTCAAGAGGGGATCAGGCTGTACTAATACTGTTTACAGTGTATCTATTACATAACAATATAATGTAGAGGAGTGACCTTCCCTTTTTTTTTGTTTAAATAAAATATATATATAAAGGAAATATCAGTATGTTCTATGTTAGGCAAAAAACTGTTACCAATGCAATTCAAACCTATATGGTTACCTGCCTATTGGTATGAGAAATTACAATAACATTTCAAAATAAACTTTTATGTCTCTTGTACCTAAACAAGTAGGATCAAAATTATACCTTACTGGTTAATTACCCTTCACCTGCGAGAAGTCCAACTCACACCCCAAGGGTAATATCTCTGTCTTTGAGGTTCCATCATTAGCGTTGGAATTAGTTGCCTTTCTCTTTTCAGGTGGGGCTCCCTGGGTGGAAGATTTTCTGTTAGCTCTTGAGGATGCTGGCAGCCATTTTTCAGATTGAGGCCTTTTTTCCTTTCTTTTTGGGGAGTTCTGCTGGGCATCTGCCGGTGGGAAATCCGGAGGGTCCAGATCTAATCCTCTGCAAAATTCTGGAACTTCTGAAATTTTCCTGCACACTAATCTTCTTGTGTCACGCAGTACATATAGTTGGAAAGGGAATCCCCACCGGTACAGGATTTTTTTTTATCTCTTAGCAGCTTTGTCAATGGTGCCAGTTCACGGCGCCTTTGTAAAATTCTTGGAGCCAAATCAGTGTAAAATTGTAGTACTGTGACTCTGAATCTTACTGGTTGATGTTTCCTCGACAGTGAGAGAATTTCTTCCTTTTCCAGAAAATTTTTAACTTTCATTATGACATCTCTGGGAGGTGCGGTATCAGGGGGCTTCAGCCTCAATGCTCTATGAGCCCTGACCCATGGTATATCCACTGCTTGCTGCAATCCCTTCAGATGTGCAAACAGAGACCCAAAATAGGTGTAGAAATCTTTAGGGAGTACTGTTTCAGGAATACCTCTAATGCGGAGATTCTTCCGCCGACCCCTATTCTCAAGATCTTCAAGTTTGTCATTTAGATCCTCAATAACAGACGCCTGGGCAGACACTTGGTCTTGTATACTGGCGATCTCCTCCTTTACAATATCTGATTGGTCTTCTATGGCTTCAACTCTAAAGCCTAGAGTATGAATGTCCTGTTTAAGTTCCGCCATTTCTTCTCTCATGCATGTCCTCACAATGTAGACGCCAGAGAGGACAGCAAAGAAAGAGGCACCTGTGTAGATATGTCTTGCTCCTGAGAGTTTTCATCATCCATGATGGAGCTAGGTGAAGAGTGTTCTCTAATATGCTTTGATGGGGAATGCCTCTTGTTGTCTGGGGTGGTAAAAAAAGAACTCACAGAGTGCTCTCTCCCTATTGTTTTCAACTGTTTATTTGGCTTAATATTTTTCTTTGCAGCCATAATGTCTCTATTTATTTGTCTCACTGTAGTAATATGCCCAGGATGAGTGCTTATATTATATGAGAATGGTCAAACATTAATCTGCTGCCCACTTGTAATACACTGTCTCTTTAAGAAAGTTTATCGCATTCCCCTTTCTCACTCTTATGCGATTATTTTATCCATAATGATATGCATACACTTTCAGTGTGATCCTCTCACAAGGGAGCCTTAAAACAGAATACCACAGTGCAAACTCCTCAAGCCGATATCTGGCATGCCGTTCTTTATACTTTGTTTAAATATGACGTCACTGCATACATTAGAGCCGCGCCATTTTGCGCCTAATAAGTTTGTGCCAGCAACTTACAGCATATGTTATACAAGGAATCGGTCCTCTGTTCAGAGCAGGTAACTATATTAACGAGCTGTACAATTATCTTGAGTGTTGCTGCAAGGCTCATACCACGTGTAAGTGCGGTGTACTTGCGATATGCTCACCGGGAGTGTGTATGAGACCGGGCCGCTTCCTGTTCCTCCGTATTCAATGTGCTCAGATGAACAGATTTTGATCACATCTTGTTCCTGAGTGTTTAAATCGATACCTCCCCTGTAATTTATCCACTTTAGAGCACTGCTGCTTCAGGTGATATACTTTTCAAGTGCCTGATACTCCGGAGCTCTGGATTTATGCAGCCATCTTAGCTGCGGCCAAACTCCGCCCCATACAGTGAGGTAATTATATGTTCATTTTCATGGGAAAGTATAATATCTAAAAATTCTATTTGGAAAAACATCAGTTTTTTGTGTGAATTTAAAATTTTAGTTGTTTGTATTAACATATTTGAAGAACTCATCTATAGAGTCCTCATCCCCTTTCCAAATTACTATAATGTCATCTATGAAACGTTTTCATAAGATGACATTATCTTTAAATAGGTTATTATTTCAAATAAAATGATCTTCCCAAGAACCCATGTACAGATTTACATAGTTGGTGGCAAAGCGAGTTCCTATTGCCGTGCCCCCAACTTGCAAAAAATATTCCCTCTGGAATAAAAAATAATTCTTTTTTAGAATGAAGCTAATAGAATCTAGCAAAAAAAAATCTTTGTAGTCTGGAAAAATGATCATGTTTATCAAGGGAATATCTAACACTCTCCACACCCTAGTCATGGGGGATACAGGTATAAAGAGAGACAACATCCAGAGTGATCCACTGACAATCCTCTCTCCATGTAATATTTTCCATAATCGTAAGAATTTTGGACTAGCACTAACAGTTTTAGATATGAGTCCTCTTACTGGGACACATTGCAAGTCAAGAAATCAATTCCAGCTATAATATGTTATCCAGGAGTTTTTTTTGATCCTTGTGGATCTTAAGCAAGTGATAAAACGTTGCCACTTTACATTTGTCCTGGAACAAAAAATCATATTCCTCTTTTTCTATGACCCTCATGGTCAATGCCTTAGTAAGAAGCTGTTTTTTTAACTTTTACAAATTTATTAGTGGGATCGTTTTTTGATTATCTATAGGTGTTTTTATCATTCAGGATATTCCTGGCCTCCACAATATAATCCTCCCTATCCTGGATAATAATACCCCTACCCTTGTCTGCTTCCCTTGATTGGTCATTAGTCAGTTTCATAAGTGCTTGTTTTTCAAAAGGATTTAAATTTGACTTAATTATGTCCCTTTCTCTGAATTTTTTTACAAGTACCAGTTAGTTCTTTTTCAACTAATTGGTGAAAGACAGGTATATAGTTCCCCTGTGATTGGACGGGGTAAAAGATAGATTTTGGCTTGAAATTCCCATACTTTGCTTCTCCCTTACCCTCTTCTTCTAGTTTCTGAAAAATGTCCAGCATATATTTATCTAGACCATCCTTACAAATTTCCTCACCTACAATTTCTGTCTCCAAAGATATTAGATTATTTAGACAATCCGTATAATTTTCGTTTAATTTTATTTCAGTATTTGTTTTACCTTTCTTTTCAAAATGTCTAGTAAGGATTAATTTACGAATAAATCTATTGAGATCTATGAATAAATCAAATTCATTAGGGCCTTCGGTTGGGGCGAAACTAAGACCTTTTCTCAAAAGGCTAATTTCTGCTGGGTATAGATCCCTTTTTGATAAAATAAATATTTTTGTATACTTATTAGTGTATTCTATTTTCTTCTTTTTATTTCAAACAATTTGTCCTCCTCGCTGTCCTCTTCGGATTCTATTGGTCTTTTTTGTCTGACTGTTTTTGACATATAGTGTGTTATTGGAGGAGTGTCCCAAGATCCTTCTATTGGTGGTTTGATTTATCATTTGGAACTTTTAAAAAAAAAGAAGAATTAGAAGCAGATGCACTATATTTATCTCTACTAAAATATATAGAATTTGCATTTTCCTTTGTATTAAAGGTTCATTTTTTTATTTTTATTGTGGTAACTGTTGGTATTTTCATTTGAAAAATAATCGCCTAGATTTAGAGTTCTGCGTTAGCCATCCAAACCAGCGTTAAGGGGTCCTAACGCTGGTTTTGGCCGCCCGCTGGTATTTAGAGTCAGTCAGGAAAGGGTCTAACGCTCACTTTCCAGCCGCGACTTTTCCATACCGCAGATCCCCTTACGTCAATTGCGTATCCTATCTTTTCAATGGGATCTTTCTAACGCTGGTATTTAGAGTTTTGGCTGAAGTGAGCGTTAGAACTCTAACGACAAGACTCCAGCCGCAGAAAAAAGTCAGGAGTTAAGAGCTTTATGGGCTAACGCCGGTTTATAAAGCTCCTAACTACTGTGCTCTAAAGTACACTAACACCCATAAACTACCTATGTACCCCTAAACCGAGGCCCCCCCACATCGCCGCCACTCTAATAAAAAAAATTTTTAACCCCTAATCTGCCGACCGCACACCACCGCAACCTACATTATCCCTATGTACCCCTAACCTGCTGCCCCTAACATCGCCGACACCTACATAATATTTATTAACCCCTAATCTGCCCCCCCCCATGTCGCCGCTACCTAACTACACTTATTAAGCCCAAATCTGCCTACTGGACCTCGCCGTCACTATAATAAATGTATAACCCCCTAAACCGCCTTACTCCCGCCTCAAAAACCCTATAATAAATAGTATTAACCCCTAATCTGCCCTCCCTAACATTGCCGACACCTAACTTCAAGTATTAACCCCTAATCTGCCGACCGGACCTCGCCGCTACAGGCAACTTTGTATTTATTTTAACTAGGTACAATAGCTATTAAATAGTTAATAACTATTTAATAGCTACCTTTAGTAGCTACCTAGTTAAAATAATTACAAAATTACCTGTAAAATAAATCCTAACCTAAGTTACAATTAAACCTAACACTACACTATAAATAAATTAATTAACTAAACTATCTATTATTATCTACAATTAAATCAACTAAACTAAATTACAAAAAACAAACCCTAAATTACAAAAAATTAAAAAAGATTACAAGAATTTTAAACTAATTACACCTACTCTAAGCCCCCTAAAAAAATAACAAAGCCCCCCAAAATAAAAAAATGCCCTACCCTATTCTAAAATAAAAAGTTAACAGCTCTTTTACCTTACCAGCCCTTAAAAGGGCCTTTTGCGGGGCATACCCCAAAGAAAACAGCTCTTTTGCATTTAAAAAAACCATACAATACCCCCCCAACATTACAACCCACCACCCACATACCCCTAATCTAAGCCAAACACCCCTTAAAAAACCTAACACTAAGCCCCTGAAGATCTCCCTACCTTATCTTCACCACGCCGGGTATCACCGATCCGTCCAGAAGAGGGCCCGAAGTCTTCATCCTATCCGGCAAGAAGAGGTCCAGAAGAGGGTCCGAAGTCTTCATCCTATCCGGCAAGAAGAGGACATCCGGACCGGTAGACATGTTCATCCAGGCGGCGTCTTCTATCTTCATCCATCCGGCGCAGAGCGTGACCATCTTGAAGCAGCCGACGCGGATCCATCCTCTTCTTCCGGCGACTCCCGACGAATGAAGGTTCCTTTAAGTGACGTCATCCAAGATGGCGTCCCTCGAATTCCGATTGGCTGATAGGATTCTATCAGCCAATCGGAATTAAGGTAGGAAAAATCTGATTGGCTGATTGAATCAGCCAATCAGATTCAAGTTCAATCCGATTGGCTGATCCAATCAGCCAATCAGATTGAGCTCGCATTCTATTGGCTGATCTGAACTTGAATCTGATTGGCTGATTCGGAAGAAGAGGATGGATCCGCGTCGGCTGTTTCAAGATGGTCCAGCTCTGCGCCAGATGAATGAAGATAGAAGACGCCGCCTGGATGAACATGTCTACCGGTCCGGATGTCCTCTTCTTGCCGGATAGGATGAAGACTTCGGACCCTCTTCTGGACCTCTTCTTGCCGGATAGGATGAAGACTTCGGACCCTCTTCTGGACGGATCGGTGATACCCGGCGTGGTGAAGATAAGGTAGGGAGATCTTCAGGGGCTTAGTGTTAGGTTTTTTAAGGGGTGTTTGGGTTAGATTAGGGGTATGTGGGTGGTGGGTTGTAATGTTGGGGGGGTATTGTATGGTTTTTTTAAATGCAAAAGAGCTGTTTTCTTTGTGGCATGCCCCGCAAAAGGCCCAGTAAAGAGCTGTTAACTTTTTATTTTAGAATAGGGTAGGGCATTTTTTTATTTTGGGGGGCTTTGTTATTTTTTTAGGGGGCTTAGAGTAGGTGTAATTAGTTTAAAATTCTTGTAATCTTTTTTTATTTTTTGTAATTTAGTGTTTGTTTTTTTTTTAAATTTAGTTTAGTTGATTTAATTGTAGGTTATTGTAGGTAGTTTAGTTAATTAATTTATTGATAGTGTAGTTTTAGGTTTAATTGTAACTTAGGTTAGGATTTATTTTACAGGTAATTTTGTACTTATTTTAACTAGGTAGCTATTAAATAGTTATTAACTATTTAATAGCTATTGTACCTAGTTAAAATAAATACAAAGTTGCCTGTAAAATAAATATAAATGCTAAAATAGCTACAATATAATTATTAGTTATATTGTAGCTATATTAAGGTTTATTTTACAGATAAGTATTTAGCTTTAAATAGGATTAATTTATTTAATAAGATTTATTTTATTTTGTTAGATTTAAATTAAATTTAACTTAGGGGGGTGTTAGTGTTAGGGTTAGACTTAGCTTTAGGGGTTAATACATTTATTAGAGTAGCGGCAAGGTCCGGTCGGCAGATTAGGGGTTAATACTTGAAGTTAGGTGTCGGCGATGTTAGAGAGAGCAGATTAGGGGTTAATACTATTTATTATAGTGTTTGAGAGGCGGGAGTGTGGCGGTTTAGGGGTTAATACATTTATTATAGTGGCGGCGAGGTCCGGTCTGCAGATTAGGGGTTAATAAGTGTAGGTAAGGTAGCAGCGACATTGGGGGGGCAGATTAGGGGTTAATAAATATAATATAGGGGTCGGCGATGTTAGGGGCAGCAGATTAGGGGTACATAGCTATAATGTAGGTTGCGGCGGTGTACAGAGCGGCAGATTAAGGGTTAATAATAAAATGCAGGGGTCAGCGATAGCGGGGGCGGCAGATTAGGGGTTAATAAGTGTAAGGTTAGGGGTGTTTAGACTCGGGGTACATGTTAGGGTGTTAGGTGCAGACTTAGGAAGTGTTTCCCCATAGGAAACAATGGGGCTGCGTTAGGAGCTGAACGCTGCTTTTTTGCAGGTGTTAGGTTTTTTTTCAGCTCAAACTGCCCCATTGTTTCCTATGGGGACATCGTGCACGAGCACGTTTTTGAAGCTGGCCGCATCCGTAAGCAACGCTGGTATTTAGACTTGAAGTGGCGGTAAATTATGCTCTACACTCCCTTTTTGGAGCCTAACACAGCCCTTCAGAGAACTCTAAATACCAGCGTTGTTTAAAAGGTGCGGGGGGAAAAAAACACACGTAGCTAACGCACCCCTTTGGCTGCAAAACTCTAAATCTAGCCAAATGTGATCTAACAATTTGTGGTTCATTTTATGTTTAATTTTTGTATCATAATTGTGTTTACATTTGGTCCCACAAAGTGGTGAGTAAAGCGCATTAGTTTGTTTCAAACCAGGGGATCATATAAATATTTTATTTTACATAACTATTTATTATAACTATGCTGTTAAATATTTGTATATTGTGTATCTAACCTTTTAAATTATGATTGTATGTTAGCTTTTATATTATGATTGTATTTGTGCATTTATAATATAACTTGTCGGTGCAACAAATTATGAAGATATGTACACCTTTGAGTTACAAATAAACCTAACACTACACTATCAATAAATTAATTAAATAAAATACCTACAATTATCTACAATTAAACCTAACACTACACTATCAATAAATTAATTACATACAATACCTACAAATAAATACAATTATATTAACTAACTAAAGTACAAAAAATAAAAAAATATTTACAAACATTAACTAATTACACCTACTCTAAGCCCCCTAATAAAATAACAAAGCCCCCCAAAATAAAAAAATGCCCTACCCTATTCTAAAATTAAAATAGAAAAGCTCTTTTACCTTACCAGCCCTTAAAAGGGCCCTTTGCGGGGCATGCCCCAAAGAATTCAGCTCTTTTGCCTGTAAAAAAAAACATACAATACCCCCCCCAACATTACAACCCACCACCCACATACCCCTAATCTAACCCGAACCCCTCTTAAATAAACCTAACACTAAGCCCCTGAAGATCTCCCTACCTTGTCTTCACCACACCGGGTCCCGATCGATCCAGAAGAGGGTCCGAAGTCTTCATCCAAGCCCAAGCGGGGGGCTGAAGAGTGACGTCCATCCTCCAGCTGAAGTCTTGATCCAAGTGGTGGCTAAAGAATTCCATCTTCGGGCAGAAGTCTTCATCCTATCCGGGCAGAAGAGTCGATCCGGACCGGCAAACATCTTCATCCAAGCCGCATCTTCTATGTTCTTCCATCCGATGACGACCGGCTCCATCTTGAAGACCTCCGGCGCGGATCCATCCTCTTCTTCTGACGACTAGACGACGAATGAAGGTTCCTTTAAGGGACGTCATCCAAGATGGCGTCCCTCGAATTCTGATTGGCTGATAGGATTCTATCAGCCAATCAGAATTAAGGTAGGAAAATTCTGATTGGCTGATGGAATCAGCCAATCAGATTCAAGTTCAATCCGATTGGCTGATCCGATCAGCCAATCAGATTGAGCTTGCATTCTATTGGCTGTTCCGATCATCCAATAGAATGCAAGTTCAATCTGATTGGCATGTTAGCTTTTATATTATGATTGTATTTGTGCATTTATAATATAACTTGTCGGTGCAACAAATTATGAAGATATGTACACCTTTGAGTAACAATGTGAGCTTCACCGTGACGTTCAAAGGTGTGTTCTTTCTTAGCAGTCTATCTTCAAATAGAGCAGTAGGCATGATGGGTGTACATGAAGCCTCTGATGAAGTGGAAACACTACATGAAACACGTTAAGCCACGCCCACCTTACGCCACAGTGCAAGATGACGATTTGGATCAACGCTACATAGTAGCAACTAAGTATCAGTTACATGCTATTTTGTTTGCCACATCCCCTGGCTATTATTTTATTTACCACATATGGGGATTGACTCACCCTTTGTGGTGTATCACAAGTATATATTACCTCATATTGATTGAGGTCTCCTATGTGAGTACCCACCTATAAGGGGAGTTTGTGGAAATCTTTTATGTGTAATACTTTTATTAAAGCAGACTATACTATGAGGAGATTCTTTGTGCGTTTATTTTTTTAGATTGAAGCCCTTAAAGTAGATAAAACATGAAAAATCATATTTATGCAATATTCATATTTAATAAAGTGTTTAACAGTGTATGTACTGTAAATATTTCACATTCCAATATTCTTCACATAAGGAAATATGTTCTAAGTATTTTTAAATAGATATTCCTATAAATATTGGAATATACATATATATAGATAGATATTTTACAAAAACACACACATACACACACACACAGATATATATATATATATATATATATATATATATATATATATATATATATATGTATATAAATGTATATAAATATTTATTTAAAAATAAATATAACATATTCTTCTATGTGAAGTACAGTGAAATTTGAAATATTCATAATTCATGTCTGGTTTAGCGCACTTGAATAAACGCGACCAGGTTAGCTTACGTGTATTGGTGTTAGGTTTTTTGCAGTTTGCGTGCTCCATTGAAGAATATGGGATAATACATTAATGTGGCTGTGATATTCTAAGTTCCATTTTTTGCACACATCAGATTTTTGCTCACCCGCTAACTTTTTACTTTGAACTCATAATATGAGCACAACCCAATGCGCAAAAAGCCTCCGTCTAGCAAATTTAATGCACGAGCAGAACTGATAAATTGCGCTCCACTCGTAATCTAGCCATGTGAGAGCCATCATCAACTCACAGACCCATACATGTTATATGAGAAGTATTGCACATGCTCAGTATGAGCTCTTGCCTCAGGAAGTGTGCATCAAAAAACAATGGGCACAATTTGAAGTAAGTTAACTGGAAACTTTTTTTTATTATTTTATTCTCAAAGAATCCAAACTTTTATAATCATAAACAGTCTTCAAATTGGATGACTCATCATGGACTCCTTAATCCTCTTGTTTAAAGTGTTTCTTTAAAATAATCTTTTGTACAAATTTATTGAGGTCAATCAGTATGTCAAACAACTTAAAATCTGCAGAAGGGGCAAAATGTAAACCCTTGGAAAGAATATGAATTTTGAAAAGTGTTTAATGTTACAGAGGATAAGTTAATATGTTATTTGTTCTTTCCCCTTTTGGAAAGACGACTGGGGTAGCGTGCTGATTGCTTTTCCTTTTTTTGCCAGATACCATGAGACAGTGGCCCCTAGTTATCAAGCCATCAACCTCAAATACGCTGGAATTCCGCAGCGTATTTGTGGCGAGGCTGATTCGCCTTAGTTATCAAGCCCTAGACACCGGCAAAAGTAGAATATAGTGACGTAAGCTTCGATCCGCCGGACTCAGTCCGACACAGATCGATTCTTACGTCACTCCAGATGTTCCGCACACAATTTCGGCACTATCTGAATACTTTTGCTAGTTATCAAAAAACTAGCAGGTACGCTCTGCACTTTTCCGGCCCAGCGTACCTGGTTTTAAAACCGCCGCCCTGGAGGCGGCGGATCCCATAGGAATCAATGGGAGTCTGACCATAGCGAAAGTTCATGTTCGCTGCTGCCAGACATCCCATTGATTCCTATGGGAGCTGTCTACACCTAACACCCTAACATGTACCCCGAGTCTAAACACCCCTAATCTGCCCCCCCCTACACCGCCGCAACTAAATAAATGTATTACCCCCTAAACCCCGGCTCCCGGAGCCCACTGCCACTCTAATAAACTGATTAACCCCTAAACCGCCGCTCCCGGAGCCCACCGCCACTCTAATAAACGTATTAACCCCTAAACCGCCACTCCCGGAGCCCACCGCCACTATAATAAATATGTTAACCCCTAAACCACCGCTCCCGGTCCCCGCCGCAACTATAATATATGTATTAACCCCTAAACCGCCGCTCCCGGACCCCGCCGCCACCTACATTATACCTAGTAACCCCTATTCTGCCCCCCCTATACCGCCGCCACCTATAATAAAGTTATTAACCCCTATCCTTCCGATCCCGGACCCCGCCGCAACTAAATAAATTGTTTAACCCCTAAACCGCTGCTCCCGGACCCCGCCGCCACCTATCTTAAACTTATTAACCCCTAATCTGCCCCCCTACACCGCCGCCCGCCTATAATAAATGTATTAACCCCTATCCTGCCCCCCCTACACCGCCGCCACTGTAATAAAATTATTAACCCCTAAACCTAAGTCTAACACTAACCCTAACACCCCCCTAACTTAAATATTAATTAAATAAATCTAAATAATATTTCTCTTATTAATTAAATTATTCCTATTTAAAACTAAATACTTACCTTTAAAATAAACCCTAATATAGCTACAATATAAATAATAATTATATTGTAGCTATCTTAGGATTTATTTTTATTTTACAGGCAACTTTCAATTTATTTTAACTAGGTACAATAGCTATTAAATAGTTATTAACTATTTAATATCTACCTAGTTAAAATAAAGAGAAATTTACCTGTAAAATAAAAACTAGCCTAAGTTACAATTAAACCTAACACTACACTATCATTAAATTAGTTAAATAAATTAGCTACAAATAACTACAATTAAATTCAATTAAATAAACTAACTAAAGTACAAAAAATAAAAAAAAGCTAAGTTACAAAAAATAAAAAAAATAAGTTACAAACATTTAAAAAATATTACAACAATTTTACGCTACTTACACCTAATCTAAGCCCCCTAATAAAATAACAAAGCCCCCCAAAATAAAAAAATTCCCTACCCTATTCTACATTAAAAAGTTACCAGCTCTATTACCTTACCAGCCCTTAAAAGGGCCTTTTGCGGGGCATGCCCCAAAGAATTCAGCTCTTTTGCCTGTAAAAAAAAATACAACCCCCCCAACATTAAAACCCACCACCCACATACCCCTAATCTAACCCAAACCCCCCTTAAGAAACCTAACACTACCCCCCTGAAGATCATCCTACCTTGAGCCGTCTTCAGCCAGCCAACCACTGATGGAACCGAAGAGGAGATCCGGAGCGGCAGAAGTCATCATCCAAGGGGCGCTGAAGAAGTCTTCCATCCGATTGAAGTCAACATCCAGGTGGTGCTGAAGAGGTCTTCCATCCGATTGAAGTCTTCATCCAAGCAGCGTCTTCAATCTTCATCCATCCGAAGCGAAGCGGAGCCATCTTCAGACGAGCCGACCCGGAGCCATCCTCTTCTTCCCGACGACTAACGATGAATGAAGGTTCCTTTAAGGGATGTCATCCAAGATGGCGTCCCTTCAATTCCGATTGGCTGATAGGATTCTATCAGCCAATCGGAATTAAGGTAGGAAAAATCTGATTGGCTGATTGAATCAGCCAATCAGATTGAAGTTCAATCCGATTGGCTGATCCAATCAGCCAATCAGATTGAGCTTGCATTCTATTGGCTGTTCCGATCAGATTCTGTTCCGATAGATAAACAGTTCATTAACATCCTTATTGAGTCTATAGTTTATGCATTGTTTAATTAACACTTAAGCCTCATGAGTTTGCAGCATTCTTCATGTAAACATCTATAAGACAGTGAATGAAATCCAAAAAAAGTATATTTTTTCACCACTTGACAATATGATGTTTCTAAATTTGTATAATATCAAAGTTCTGATGGAAAAAAAAATCTAAACAAATAATATTTTTTTTCCCTAATATTATTCAATTTCTTTAACACATACAGTATGTAAAAATATATAGGCACGCGAGAGGGTTTGCTGGATCCTGCTAGTATTATTGCATCCTTATTAAGAACTCAAACCTTAATTTTTTTATTGCTTTTATTATTATTATTATTATTCGGCTAGATTACGAGTTTTGCAGTATGAGTGAAAAAGCAGCGTTAAGGTTCATAACGCTGCTTTATCCCTACCGCTGGTATTACGAGTCTTGCAGGTTTAGGGGCACCGCAAACTTTTTTGGCCTTAACGCAAATTAACTTACGCAATTTGCATAAAGTCTTTTTTCAATGGGACTTCCACAGCGCCGGTATTATGAGTCTGCCTGGGATGCCAAAAAGTGAGCGGTACACGCTATACAACCAAGATCCATAACGTAAACTGAAAGTCAGTAGTTATGAGTTTTACGCTACAAAGCTTTAACATAAAACTCATAACTAAAGTGCTAAAAAGTACACTAACATCCATAAACTACCTATTAACCCCTAAACCAAGGTCCTCCTGCATCACAAACACTAAAATAAAATTATTAACCCCTAATCTGCCTCTCCGGACATTGCCCCCACTAGAATAAACATATTAACCCCTAAACCGCCGCACTCCCACCTCGCAAACACTAGTTAAATATTATTAACCCCTAATCTGCCGCCCCTAACATCGCCACCTACCTACACTTATTAACCCCTAATCTGCCGCCCCCAATGTCGCCGCCACTATACTAAATTTATTAACCCCTAACCTACGTCAAACCCTAACATCCCCTAACTTAAATTTAATTAAAATAAATCTAAATAAAACCTACTATTAATACCTAAATAATTCCTATTTAAAACTAACTATTTACTAACTACCTAGCTAAAATAAATACAAATTTACCTGTAAAATAAAACCTAACCTGACTTATACTAATACCTAACCATACACTACAATTAAATAAATTACCTAAATTAAATACAGTTACCTAAATTTCCAAAAAAAACACTAAATTACACAAAATAAAAAAAGACATTATCAGATATTTAAACTAATTACACCTAATCTAATAGCCCTATCAAAATAAAAAAGTCCCCCCAAAATAAAAACCCCCTAGCCTAAACTAAACTACTAATAGCACTTAAAAGGGCCTTTTGCGGGGCATTGCCCCAAAGAAATCAGCTCTTTTACCTGTAAAAAAATACAAACATCCACCCAACAGTAAAACCCACCACCCACACAACCAACCCCCCAAATAAAATCCTAACTAAAAACACCTAAGCTCCCCATTGCCCTGAAAAGGGCATTTCCATGGGCATTGCCCTTAAAAGGGCATTTAACTCTTTTTCAATTGCCCAAACCCTAATCTAAAAATAAAACCCACCCAATAAACCCTTAAAAAATCCTAACACTAACCCCCGAAGATCCACTTACAGTTTTGAAGACCAGACATCCATCCTAAACGAAGCCGGGAGAAGTCTTCATCCAAGCGGCAAGAAGTCCTCAAAATTCAATCAGCCAATCGGAATTAAAGGGACGCCATCTTGGATGACGTCCCTTAAAGGATTCTTCATTCTGGAAGAAGACTTCAATTGAAGAGGATGCTCTGCGCCGGATGTCTTGAAGATGGACCCGCTGCATGCCGAATAGATGAAGATAGAAAATGCCGTCTGGATGAAGACTTCTGCCCATCTGGAGGACCACTTCTGCCGGCTTGGATGAAGACTTCTCCCGGCTTTGTTGAGGATTTCTTGCCGCTTGGATGAAGACTTCTCCCGGGTTCGTTTAGGATGGATGTCCGGTCTTCAAAACTGGGCAAATGAAAAAAGAGCTAAATGCCCTTTAATGGGCAATGCCCATCCAAATGCCCTTTTCAGGGCAATGGGGAGCTTAGTTTTTTTTTAGTTAGGATTTTATTTGGGCGATTGGTTGTGTGGGTGGTGGGTTTTACTGTTGGGGTGGGTGTTTGTATTTTTTTTACAGGTAAAGCTAATTTCTTCAGGGCAATGCCCCGCAAAAGGCCCTTTTAAGGGCTATTGGGAGTTTAGTTTAGGCTAGGGGTTTTTTTATTTTTGGGGCCTTTTTTTTTATAGGGCTATTAGATTAGGTGTAATTATTTTAAATATCTGATCATTTCTTTTTTTATTTTGTGTAATTTAGTGTTTGTTTGTTTTTTGTAATTTAGGTAATTGTATTTAATTTAGGTAATTTATTTAATTGTAGTGTAAGGTTAGGTGTTAGTGTAACTCAGGTTAGGTTTTATTTTACAGGTAAATTTGTATTTATTTAAGCTAGGTAGTTAGTAAATAGTTAATAACTATTTAGTAACTATTCTACCTAGTTAAAATAAATACAAACTTGCCTGTGAAATAAAAATAAACCCTAAGCTAGATACAATGTAACTATTAGTTATATTGTAGCTAGTTTAGGGTTTATTTTACAGGTAAGTATTTAGTTTTAAATAGGAATTATTTAGGTATTAATAGTAGGTTTTATTTAGATTTATTTTAATTAAATTTAAGTTAGGGGATGTTAGGGTTTGACGTAGGTTAGGGGTTAATACATTTCGTATAGTGGCGGCGACGTTGGGGGCGGCAGATTAGGTCTTAATAAATGTAGGTAGGTGGCAGCGATGTTAGGGGTGGCAGATTAGGGGTTAATAATATTTAACTAGTGTTTGTGATGCAGGAGTGTGGCGGTTTAGGGGTTAATATGTTTATTATAGTAGCGGCGATGTCCGGTAGGGGTTAATAAGTATAATGTAGGTGTCGGCGATGTCGGGGGCGGCAGATTAGGGGTTAATAATTGTAAGATTAGGGGTGTTTAGACTCGAGGTTCATGTTAGGGTGTTAGGTGTAAACATAAATTTAGTTTCCCCATAGGAATCAATGGGGCTGCATTACGGAGCTTTACACTGCTTTTTTGCAGGTGTTTTTCAGCCGGCTCTCCCCCTTGATGTCTATGGGGAAATCATGCACGAGCATGTAAAACCAGCTCACTGCAGCTTTCAGCAGCACTGGTATTGGAGTGCGGTATGAGCTCAATTTTGCTCTACGCTCACTTCTTGCCTGTTAACGCTGGATTTTTATAAACCTGTAATACCAGCCCTGTAGGGAAGTGAGCGGTGACAATAACGTGCAAGTTAGCACCGCACCCCTCATAACGCAAAACTCATAATCTAGCCGTATGTTATTAAAATGATTAATAATTATTATTATTATTATTTCAATATTAAAAATCGTATTTCAAAAATTAAAATATTCAAAATATTATTCTAATCTTATCAACCTCAGTATTAGAAGAATAAATATTTATGTAAGCATATAAAACAAGCAATATGGTTTAGGAAAAATCATAACAAGACAGAACAACCAGCCACCATGTTACAAACAGTGCTCACAGGCTGACTGCTCCCTCTGCTTTCAGTAATCCTTCAAATATAAATTAAAATACCATTACTTACTTATATACTTAAAAAAAAACACTATCATATGAATTAAATACCATCAAGTACATATAAGTATGCATCCACAGCTTGATAAACGTAGCCTTAAGTGTGCAGTTAAAGTGAATGTAAATTTTGATGCTAAAGTGCCCGGTTTTTAAAAATTCAATTAAAAACAGGGGCACATTAAAGGGACATTAAACCCAAAAAAATTTCTTTCATTATTCAGATAGAGAATACAATTTTTAAAAAGTTTCCAATTTACTTCTGTTATCAAATCTGCTTTGTTCTCATGCTATTCTTTGTTGAAGGGATACCTAGGTAGGTAGTGCGCACATGCCTGAAACACTACATGGCAGGAAATAGTGATGCCATCTAGTGCTCCTGATAATTTATAACATTGTTGCAAAACTGCTGCCATATAGTGCTGAAGACACGTGCACACTCATGAGCTTACACCCTAGCTTTTCAGCAATGGATAACAAGAAAACAAATAAAATTTGATAACAGAAGTAAATTGGAAAGTTGTTAAAAATGTTATGCTCTATCTGTATCATGAAAGAAAAAAATTGGGTTTTATGTCCCTTTAATTCATCAAAATTTACATTAAACTCGTGTTGTGAAAAAATACCTTTTAAACTTGACAGCCACTCCAGCTTCCTCCGCCTTTCAAAAAAGCCTCTTCCTGGGTCTAAAATGAGGAATCCGGCTTCCTCCAATCACGGCATTGAATCAGATACTGATTCCCCCGGGGGGGGGAGCCGTGATTGGAGAATGACCGATCCATCATTTCCGACGTCAGAAATGGCTTGCGACGACCGGGGAAGCAGGAGCGGCTGTCAAGTTTAAAAGGTAAGTTTTTTTTCACACCATGAGTGAAATGTAAATTTTGATGAATTAAAGTGTCCCTGTTTTTAATACAATTTTTAAAAATCATGCACTTTAGCATCAAAATTTACATTCACTTTAAGAATTATTATGTTGAATTATTTGAAATTTGCTAAACAATGTTGCAGAAAGGATGTCCTGTAGAATGCTTGGTTGTATTTGCAACTGAAATAGTAAAGTATATTATGCCACTTTAGAGACCACTAGTTAGGCCTCATCTTGAGCATTGTGTACAGTTCTAGAGGCCATATCTCCAGAAGGATAGAAATTAAATGAAATTTGTTCAAAGGAGGGCTAGTAAAATGGTACAGTCTAATAAATAAAATTTACAAAGAAAGATTTGATGGCCTAAGTATATATAGCTTAGAAGAACAAAGGGAGGGAGCTGATATGATAGAATCTTTTAAATAATTTAAGGGCTTAATCAAGCTAATCCTGAAAGTAACATCAGAACAATGCTGAAGGTAACATCAGAATAATCATTCAATAAAGGTGGTAAAGACAAACACCACGCCTGGAATAAGCATAAGGGATTAAACTTTTACTTTATAGGAAATATAGGCAGACTTGTTGGGTTTAGGTTTCTTATATTCCATCTAAATCTACATATTTATTATTAGCATACAAATAGTTTTCACAAGCAGCCAAAAGTCATTAGAACAACATTCTTAACAAACTATACATTTCTGTTGTGCCCCATGACCAGTTCCTTTCTATATGTACAAATCATACAAGTTTTAAATGTCGACACGCATTCTTGGTTAGGTTGCACAATATAGCTCAGGAGAGCCCAAAGGGTAGATCTACCATTAGATCTCTTAAGTCCAGAATAACATAAGACTATTGTTTTATTTCCCATTATTATCTTGGTCAGTAGTGATAGAATAGGCTTCGCAAACACTATAATAAAGTTTGTTAACCCCTAATCTGCCCTCCTAACATCGCCGCTACCTACCTACAATTATTAACCCCTAATCTCCCGCCCGCAACGTCGCCGCTAATATAATAAAGTTATTAACCCCTAAACCTAACTCTAACCCTAACACCCCCCTAAGTTAAATATAATTTTAATTAATAGAAATAATATTCCTATAATTAAATAAATTATTCCTATTTAAAACTAAATACTTACCTATAAAAAAAACTAATATAGCTACAATATAACTAATAGTTACATTGTAGCTATTTTAGGATTTATATTTATTTTACAGGCAACTTTGTATTTATTTTAACTATGTACAATAGCTATTAAATAGTTAATAACTATTTAATAGCTACCTAGTTAAAATAACTACAAAATTACCTGTAAAATAAATCCTAACCTAAATTACAAATACACCTAACACTACACTATCATTAAATTAATTAAATAAATTAACTACAATTAGCTAAACTAAAATACAATTAAATAAACTAATCTATAATACAAAAAAAACAAACACTAAATTACAAAAAATAATAAAAAATTAAAAGAAGTTTAAACTAATTACACCTAATCTAAGCCCCCTAATAAAATAAAAAAGCCCCCTACCCCTACTCTAACCCACCCAAACCCCCCTTAAAAAAATCAGCCAATCTTATTGAGCTCGCATTCTATTGGCTGTTCCAATCAGCCAATAGAATGCGAGCTCAATACGATTTGCTGATTGGATCAGCCAATCGGATTGAACTTCAATCTGATTGGCTGATTGCATCAGCCAATCAGATTTTTCCTACCTTAATTCCAATTGGCTGATAGAATCCTATCAGCCAATCGGAATTGAAGGGACGCCATCTTGGATGACGTCCCTTAAAGGAACCTTCATTCATCGTTCAGTCGTCGGTTGAAGAGGATGGCTCTGTGTCAGCTCCTTTGAAGATGGCTCCGCTCCGGATGAATGAAGATTGAAGACACCACCTGGATTAAGACTTCTACCGGATGAAGGACCTTCTCTGCGCACCTTGGATGAAGAATTCGGCTCGGCTGAGTGAAGACGACTCAAGGTAGGGAGATCTTCAGGGGGTTAGCGTTAGGTTTTTTTAAGGGGGGTTTGGGTGGGTTAGAGTAGGGGTATGTGGGTGGTGGGTTTTAATGTTGGGGGGGTTGTATTTTTTTTTACAGGTAAAAGAGCTGATTACTTTGGGGCAATGCCCCGCAAAAAGCACTTTTAAGGGCTGGTAAAAGAGCTGATTACTTTTGTAATTTAGAATAGGGTAGGGCATTTTTTTATTTTGGGGGGATTTTTTATTTTATTAGGGGGCTTAGATTAGGTGTAATTAGTTTAAACTTCTTGTAATTTTTTATTATTTTTTGTAATTTAGTGTTTGTTTGTTTTTGTATTATAGATTAGTTTATTTAATTTTATTTTAGTTTAGCTAATTGTAGTTAATTTATTTAATTAATTTAATGATAGTGTAGTGTATTTGTAACTTAGGTTAGGATTTATTTTACAGGTAATTTTGTAGTTCTTTTAACTAGGTAGCTATTGTACCTAGTTAAAATAAATACAAAGTTGCCTGTAAAATAAATATAAATCCTAAAATAGCTACTATGTAACTATTAGTTATATTGTAGCTATATTAGTTTTTTTTTATAGGTAAGTATTTAGTTTTAAATAGGAATAATTTATTTAATTATAGGAATATTATTTAGTTTAATTAAAATTATATTTAATTTAGGGGGGTGTTAGGGTTAGGGTTAGAGTTAGGTTTAGGGGTTAATAACTTTATTATAGTAGCGGCGACGTTGCGGGCGGGAGATTAGGGGTTAATAAGTGTAGGTAGGTGGCGGCGACATTGGGGGGGGGCAGATTAGGGGGTAATAAATATAATATAGGTGTCGGCGATGTTAGGGGCAGCAGATTAGGGGTTTATAGGGATAATGTAGGTTGCGGCGGTGTCCAGAGTGGCAGATTAGGGGTTAATAATATAATGCAGGTGTCGGCGATAGCAGGGGCGGCAGATTAGGGGTTAATAAGTGTAAGGTTAGGGGTGTTTAGACTCGGGGTTCATGTTAGGGTGTTAGGTGTAGACTTAGAAAGTGCTTCCCCATAGGAAACAATGGGGCTGCGCTAGGAGCTGAACGCTGCTTTTTTGCAGGTGTTAGGTTTTTTTCCAGCCAGCTCAGCCCCATTGTTTCCTATGGGGATATCGTGCACAAGCACGTTTTTCCAGCTTACCGCTACCGTAGGCAACGCTGGTATTGAGAGTTGAAGGGAAGGTAAATTATGCTCAACGCTCCCTTTTCTGAGTCTAACGCAGCCACTCAGACAACTCTAAATACCAGTGTTGTCTTAAGGGTGCGCTGGAAGAAAAAGCAGCGTTAGCTACGCGGGTCTTTACCGACAAAACTCTAAATCTAGCCATTAGATTTTCAAATGCTTAGCACACTCATAATTAGATAACATGAACAAAAATAGCCCACATCTCACTAAAGTATTGTTAACGTTGACATAGGTGTATTCATGGCTTTAAATATGAATAATAGACTAATCTTACAACCTCAAAAAAGATCAGAAAATTTAGGTTAAAATGTCCTTTTTTTTATGAAGGAAGCTATTATAAAATTTTGGAATAATCGATATATTTGTCATTTGTTATAATCGATCCAGGTTTACGCAGTGTCTCCACTAGAAGTAAACTTTTTGCATGCATCAGCTAGCGCTCGTATTACAAGTTTAAAGTAAAAACAGACCATGTTAACGTATTTCCCCATAGAAGTCAATGGAGTAAAAACGTGGTAAAAGAGCCTAACACCCTACTCACACACAAACCCAATTGCATATTCTCAAGTGAGCTAACCTGACATGAAAATATTAAAGGGACGGTAAAGTCAAAATTAAACTTTCATAGTTCAGATAGGGCATGTAATTTTAAGAAACTTTCCCTTTTACTTTTATCATCAAATTTGCTTTGTTCCCTTGGTATTCTTAGTTGAAAGCATAACCTAGGTAGGCTCATATGCTAATTTCTAAGCCCTTGAAGGCTGCCTCTTATCTCAATGCATTTGACAGTTTTTCACAGCTAGATGGGCGTTAGTTCATGTGTGCCTTATAGAAAACAATGTGCCCCCTCCCGTGGAGTTACTTATAAGAGAGCACTGATTGGCTAAAAGGCAAGTCTGTCAAAAGAATGGAAATTAGGATGCTGTCTGCAGAGACTTTGATACAAGGTATTCACAGGGGTAAAAACTATATTAATATAACTATGTTGATTATGCAAAACTAGGGAATAAAGAAATTATCTATATTTTTAAAAAAAATTCTGGAGTAGACGGTCCCTTTAAGTTTAACATTCCAATGTTCTTCACATAGCAGAATATATTCTATTTATTCATAAATACATATTTTTACATATATCTGATGATATATATCTATAAATATCTCTCTCTCTCTCTCTAGATATATATATATATATATATATATATATATATGAATAGCTATTTAAAAATACTTTTTCTATGTGCAAAATATTGGAATGTGAAATATTTACAGTAAATACACAGTATAACACTTTATTAAATATCAATATTGCATGAATATCCTTTTTCATGTTTTCATCTACTTCACTGCCAAGGGCTCCAATGTGCTATATATATATAAATATGTATTTATGTGTTTATATGTGTATATATGTCAGTAAGGTCATATATAAACATATGATTTCATAAATAGATTAGTACACACATATAAATATATATATATATATATATATATATATATGTATATATATATTCATATGTATATACACAGTATATATGTATATAAACATATATAAATATATATACTGTATATATATATATATATATATATATATAAATATATATACTGTATATATATATATATATATATATATATATATATATTCATATTTAGACATGTATATGTATGTATCTCTATGTTAAAGCACTTTGCCTGCTTTTTTTAACACCTGAAACCTCATATCTTTGAGCCCTTATAACTTTTTTGTGTAATATATATATATATATTTATAATGTTTATTAGATAGTGTGATTTTGAGTGTAACTGTTCTTTTCAATGTATTTTTTATGTGTCCTGTAACACTTTTTATTCAAGCGTAACAGTTAACTAGAGCTCTGAGTTCACGCTATCCTGACGCTCGTTAAATTAAATTGCGCGCAAGCAATCACATTTACTTTCAACTTATAATACAAGCTATACAGCCGACGCATGCAAAGAGCCGCGATAAACCTGATATCGCTCTAGCATAACTGTTAGCACACTACTCGTAATCTGGCACTAAATTGCTACATTGTATATTGCTACATTATTTTTATGTTTTGCTTGAGTGCTTTAAAGTGCATAATAATGAAAATGTGTTTTCTCCTGCAATGCTTGAGTGAATATTAATCATAACCAATAAATAGCAGAGTTAGTTTGATTAGCCTATGCATTTAACAATTATGAAAGTTGCACACATGAGTCAAATTTATTATTAAATTAATGATTTAATGTCATGTGAGACACGACAGTTACAAAACCAAAGGTTGAAATAATATGTATTTGTCAGGTAATATAATGTGGTTAGACATTGATTACTCATTAAAAGCATGTTTTCATTTTTTGCTGTTTTAGCAAATTTTACTCATTAACTGTGAGCTGACCTTTAGTCCATAATCAATATGTTCAATAATAACATAAATCATTTAGTTTAGGCAAATGTAAGCAAACAAGGAAATTCAAACATAAAAAGATCAATGGACACAACATTTGAAGAATAATAATAAACGTGAAACTACCACATGCAGCTGAAAATGTCTTCATTTATATCTATACCATTCTTTTATGTCTATATAATACTATTTTGTGTTTTTTGTTTTTGTTTTGGGGGTTTTTCAGAACAACTTGTTAAATATTATTTCAGTAAATTCACATTTTTGTTGAGAATTTATTAAGTTATAATGAAATATATATCAGTCATTTTCATTTATAATTTGGTATCACAAATTAATTTATGTTTCTAAAGCACCAATGCTTTCTTAAGCAATATGTTACATACAGTCGTATGCAAAGGTTAAGGCACCTCTGACAATTTTAATTTATAAATAATTGGGTGTTTGGATCAGCAATTTCATTTTGATCTATCAAATAACTGAAGGACACAGTAATATTTCAGTAGTGAAATGAGGTTTATTGGATTAACAGAAAATGTGCAATATGCATCAAAACGAAATTAGACAGGTGCATAAATTGGGGCACCCTTGTCATTTTGTTCATTTGAATACCTGTAACTACCTAGCACTGATTAATTGGAACACACAATTGGTTTGGTGAGCCCATTAAGCCTTGAACTTCATAGACAGGTGCATCCAATTATGAGAAAATGTATTTAAGGTGGCCAATTGCATGTTGTTCTCTTTGATACTCCTCTGAAGTATGGCAACATGGGGGCCTGAAAACAACTCTCAAATGATCTGAAAACAAAGATTGTTCAACATTATGGTTTAGGGGAAGGCTACAAAAAACTATAGCAGAGATTTAAGCTGTCAGTATCCACTGAGAAGAACATAGTGAGGAAATGGAAGACCACAGGCACAGTTCTTATTAAGCCCAAGTACAATATTGGAGAGGCAAAGGCAAAGGATGGTGAGAACAGTAAAAAATAGCTCACAGACCACCTCCAAAGATCTACAACATCATCTTGCTGCAGATGGTGTCACTGTGCATCGTTCAACAATTCAGCATATGGGAGAGTGATGCGGAAGAAGCCTTTTCTGCACACACGCCACAAACAGAGTCACTTGAGGTATGCACACGCACATTTGGACATGCCAGCTTCATTTTGGAAGAAGGTGCTGTGGACTGATGAAACAGGTTGGGTTGATTTGGCTGTCTATGCTTGGCAACCATCAAACCTAACTGAACTGGAGATGTTTTGCAAGGAGGAATGGTCCAAAATACCTTTATCCAGAATCCAGACACTCATTACAGGCTATAGGAAGCATCTAGAGGCTGTTATTTCTGCTAAAGGTGACTCTACTAAATATTGATGCAATATTTCTGTTGGGGTGCCCAAATGTATGCACCTGTCTAATTTTGTTTTCTGTTTATCCAATAAACCTCATTTCACTACTGAAATATTACTGTGTCCTTCAGTTATCTGATAGATCAAAATGAAATTGCTGATCCAAACATCCAATTATTTATAAATGACAATCATGGACATTGTCAGGGGTACCTAAACTTTTGCATATGACTGTACATTGATAATGGGGGGGGGGGGTTGTACCTCATATTTATTAATATTATTTTTACTCAATACATTTTTAAATACATTTTTTTAAGTTACAGTAACTATACTCAAATATTCGATTTTTTTTACCCATTAAGTTTTCATAGCAGCATATTTGAAGATAGTTAAAATTGTATTGTATAGATTTACTATAATATATAATCAAGGACTAGATTCCATTATTTCTAATGGTTGTAGGATAACCCAGAAGCTAAAGTTCTTATCACTCAAATTATCTGGCTCAATCTTTACAAGATATAACATTTTCTGGAACTCTTTCATTTACTGATGTCACAGTAAACACATGTCCACTAGAAAGGCCTGAGACATTCATAAAATACTGGAATTTTGACCCTATAATATTGTGTTTGTTGATGGCTCTTTATAGCCACGGTGACTTTGTACCGCAGACCACGATATCATTTAATAAAATTTGCTGTCAGGAATTTCGATACCCACAAGACCATTCATTTTATAAATATGTTTGTCCCATTTTTGAAGACATTTTTAGATTGCATTATTATTTTAAAGAGTCGTGTGCCCTCTTACATAGTAGAGGAGGTTGAAAGATGACAAATGCTCATCAAGTTTAACCGAAATTCAAAAGTTGTAGGATCATTTACTGCATTTAAATGGTGATGCAAGATCTGTTGTAGCTTAGATTGCTCACATTAAATATTCTGGGAACAACATAAATGTCAGTTTATTGTAAAAAAAAATTTATCTTTAAAATAACTTTCATTTTTCTAAATATGTTGTTGGTGCTAAGCTACTTTCTAAAGGAGGCCTGGCTAGGGATGGGCAAATGTGTTTATATTCAAGTTTGAATGTTAGATAGCTCAGCATGCTAAGGCACTGTGACTGAGCTCTGTAGCAACCCAAGGGTTGCAGGTTCAATCCCCAGTGAGGTCCACTCATCCTTTCACCCTTCCGAGGTTGATAAAATGAGCAGTGCCTTGAGACCCTTACGGGTGATTAGCCGCTCTTTACAAGTACCCAATACATACAGAACAAATGTTATTATAGAAATTAAATTTACATAATCGAATGTTGATAAGAATAAATGTTCTTAAAATTTCTATAATCAAATTTTATTTACAGTTTTCGAATGTCACTTTCGAATTGGAATGTTCACAATTAGTTTGAATGTCCACATTTGAAATTACGAATGTAACATTCGATTTAACAAATATTATTCAGAAGATAAGTAGTTCATGTGGTAGGGAATTTAGTAAATAGAAACATTCAAATTGATATATCTGTATCTATTATGTATCAATTTTGAATATTGCATAATTTGAATATTACATTTAAAGAAAGTGTTAGAAATACTATTGCATAAAACAAATGCTGCAATGATGTGCAAACATTTCGAAATTTGAAAAGAACGAACAAATGTGTTAAAATTTGTTTAATATTTTGAATGTTGTGAAATATTCACCCATCCCTAGGCCTGGCATAACAAGCTATATTTGCATGTGCAATAGTATGCTCAAATAACTAAAGATGATATTGCTGAATCATTTAAAATATTTAAACATATTTGTTCTTGCTACTTTTTTATGTGCCATGTGAGACGCATCATACAGCAATGTCTATGCATGTTTGATGCAGCCAACATATTATTTTATGAGAATAATACATGAAGATCAATGTTAATTATTATTATATTGTGGTTTTCATATTGACATTACCCCCATGTGTTTTACTATTTAACAAATGCTTATGAACCACCATCTTGCATGCAAATATTGGGATAGTTTCAATTCTAAATGAAAAAAAAAAATGTATCAATTATTTTATCTGTAGATGAAAATGTATGTTTTATTTCAAATAGATTTTATTTCACAAATATAATTTACTACACAAAATGTTAGCATAATCATGTGGCAGTTATATTTCTCTTGCTACATATGTATGATATGATTGTTGCAGTGATTGTAAGGAGACAGTGTGCCATGCTTATTTTTTTATTTTAAACAGATCATTCACTCATAATGTTTAGTCTTTAATGTTGGTCATATTTAACATACTGCACACCCCCATTAATCATACTTAATAAGGACATAAAATCCAAAATGTTTCTTTCATGATTCAGATAGAACATACCATTTTAAACAACTTTCCAATTTACTTCTATTATCTAGGTTGCTCCGTTGTCTAGGTATCTTTTGTTGGAAAGCATACCTACAGTAGGTAGGCTCAGGAGCTGTTGATTGCTGGCTGCACATATATGCCTCTTAATGATGTGTTCAGCTAGCTTCTAGTTGTGCATTGCTCCTCTTTCAATAAAGGATACCAAGAGAATGAAGAAAATTTGATAATAAAAGTAAAATGGAAACTTGTTTAAATTGTATGCTCTGTTTGAATCATAAAAGAAACAAAAATGGATTTCATGTCCCTTCAAACCATAGATTTAAAGTTGTTTAAAATTGTATGCTCTATATGAAGCATGAAAGATAAACAAATGGTCCCTTTGAACCATAGACTTTAAAGGGACATGTAACCCAAAATGTTTCTTTCATAATTTAGATAGAGTGTACAATTTTAAAAAACATTCCCATTTACTTCTATTATATTATTTGTTTTGTTCTCAATGTATTTTTTGTTGAAAAACATACCCAGGTAAGCTCAGAATCTGGAAGCTTGGTGCTGATTGGTGACTGCACATATGTGCCTCTTGTCATTGGCTTACTGATGTGTTCAGCTAGCTTCTAGTTGTGCATTGCTCCTCTTTCAATTAAGTATACTAAGAAAATGAAGCAAAATTGATAATAAAAATAAATTAGAAAGTTGTTTAAAAGTGAATGCTCTATCTGGATCATGAAAGAAAAAAATATTGGTTTCATGTCCCTTTAAACGATATTTTTGTGTTTCATTTACCACCTCGACCCCAAAATTTAGGTTTCTGTGAATGATTTGTGAATGATTGATTCAAGCTATATTTGATGCTAGTTTGGCTTTGTGCACCTTACATTACCTATTTTCAAGGTTATTATTTCTTCAAGTGTAATTGTGTCATAAATCACATCAAATATAAGTTTTGAAATTTAGCACCTTTGAAGTTGTGAATGTCTTAGGAATCAACAGGAGACTCAAGTCTGTTATAGCAAACAGTTGTGAGTGAGAATAAATCCAGACAAAAAACAGCAATAGGCACTAGCTGCTTGATAGAAAAAGAGAAAGACGATGATAAAAGAGCACAAATAGCATTAAAATAAACACAATAAAAGACAAACATATTCAGTCATTTTACAATAATTAAAAGGACGTTAAGAACCTTTTGGTTTTATGCAAAAATTGTGTTTGTTCCACTATCCCTAAAGAAGCCAAAGTAAATGCTGTAACCTGCAAATGCTGGTTTAGGTATTTTGCAGCATTTTAAAAACCTAGGTAATTGATTTTACTTTTTGGTATCAATAGGGAGCTTGGACAAAGCACTTTTTTTCACAAATCAAAAGATGTTTAATATACAGGCATGTGCAGTTGTTTTATTACAAATGAAAATTTGTTAACGAAACAAAGATATTTGTTTCATTTTCACAAAACAAATATCATAATGAATGCATCACAAAATTTAAAGAAAACAAATAAATAGTGATGAAATTTTCAGTATTCATCCCTTTTCTTTCCTCAGGGGTTAAAACTTTCTTCAAGCGTGCTGGAGAGTGCGACCCTGGGCTATGTGAAGAACGGTTGTGAATATTGCAACTCCACAGCAGGCTACACTAACCTATAGCATGCTGGAGTGCACACTGCACAGGCCTGGGTTCTATGAAGAAAGGTTGGGAATAGCGGGACACACTTAGCTATACTTACCTCTAATGTGCTGGAGTGTGCGGCCCTGGGCTCTGTGAAGAAGGGTCGGGAATAATGGGACTCCACAGCAAGCTACACTTACCTTTAGCGTGCTGGAGAGTGCAGCCCTGGGCTATGTGAAGAAGGGTCGGAATTAGCATGATGCCACACCAAGCTACACTTACCTGTAGCGTGCTGTGGAGCCTTACTAATCCCTACCCTTCTTTACAGAGCCTAGGGCCGCTTTAATATGAGGTTTGGTGCACGCGGTCGGGACTCTGTGAAGAAGTGTTGGGATTAACGCAGCTCTCCATTGAGCTAGAGGTAAGTATAACGCTACAGGTGAACTTTTTAACCATTTAAAACTTTTATGGATATTTGTTCTGAAAGATTCGGCTGAACTGAATTTTTTACCCATGCACATGTCTATTAAAGGTGTCAGGGTACCTATGAAATAACATTAAATAAACTACAGATGTACCACATAACCTAATATTTCATTTTTGGCTAATATTTAATTTGATATGAATTGGTCTCACTATAGCCCCTGCACCCTCACTGCTTAAGACAAGTTGAGAACAAAAGAGATGATACAATTGTTTAGTTAGTGAAGGTGGATCACTAATTAATTCTTTTGAAGCTCATTGCTCCACAGGAAGGGTAAACATGGGCCTGGTAATTACCCAAGCCAGGATGCATCCTGGGGTGATGGAGACAACAGTCTGTGTTTTGATGGAAGACATGCTCAGAATCCCAGGATATGGTCATTTAACAGTAATGCGTGAAAATCCCCATGATATGCACTAGACCCTCTTTGAAGATCTAATACACATTCTCATTTGGAAAAGCTGCTGGCTCAGATAACAGCAAATTCTCAGATAAATGACTTGTGCCTAATTTTCATGTAGTTTAAGATACTCAAATGAATATATAGTCAGACACATATTAAATATGAATATATGAATCTGAGAGATTGTCTATGCCTAAGAAGGGTAATATGGGAAGTTGAAAGCCTAAAATTTAAGATTTTAAAATATCTTAACCTATGTATTTTTTATGACAAATTATCTATAATGTTCTTAGGTAAATTAATGTGTACCACAGACTGCCTGGATAATATATATAATGATCTAAGAGATACATCACATGTTACATACTGTATTGGATGAATGTCCTATATTAAATGAATGGCTGTATTGATGAATTCAAAATGTTTTGCAAACCTTCAGGATAAAAATAAATAATTAATGCTTTTCTTTGGTTTTCAGAACCTGGTCTGACCGGGAAATTCCAAATAAGACTGATACATAATAAATAAGCTGTCCTGTGAATATTGGTCATAAACAAGTCCATGCACTCAAAATTATTAGAAACATAAAATATACTGTATTCATATTAAGATACAATATAATGCCAGAATGCTGAATGCTATGATTCTGTGCAGACCAAGTAATTAACAGTATACTTGCTTACTAATATGATGTTAGATGTGTACTCATATTTAGTATCTATACATACATGCTAAATCATATTAAATGGGACATATATGTGACCAAACAGGTTTATTAATATCAAGAAATAGTGAATATACTAAATATACATTTGAATATATATAAGAGTCTGTATGTACTGTTAGCAGTATTGATGATGAGACTACATTGCTGGTTGTCTGCTGCCATCTAGTGGTTTATGCAAGAATTACAACCAAAGGGAATTATAGTATCAAATAACCATATGTTTCCAGTAAGCCAATCAAATGTTCAGCTCAAAGGGCCTATCACAGACACGCTTCATTAAGGGCCTATCAAAAGACAAGAGCGTATCCAAAAGGTTCACTAATGATTAGAATAAAAAGGGGTGGGGTGTATCATGTAATATAACCTCATGCAAGAGGATAGATGTGGTCTTTTGCTTGCTAAAATTTTGAGTGATAACCTTGCTGGCCTTTTTGGAAACACAGTCTCTATAAGCAAAAATTAGGCTAACTTCATTATCCATATTGCAATACCTTTCTTAATATGAGGTGAACTGGATCTATCTGAAAAAGCTGAAACATTTAATTGGCTTATGTGGTAAAGTATGGCAGTGACTATAATTTAATATTTTAAAGCAAATACATTCATTGTTGCTACAGTTAGATTGCAGCTGGTAATTTAAAGAGCACAACTGGTATTTTAAATTTATATCCATTCTCCTGTGTAGTTTTAACTAGACACAATAATGCTAAGTAATCTTATTTTCTAGATAAAGGTCTTTTGTATTTAATTTCTCTAAGTCAAGCTTACTATTGTAAGTAAATCTCTCTGGTGTTTATTAAGTTATTTGTAGCTATTGTGAGATATTTCAAAACTGGGTATTGTATTTAAATCTCTGATTGTTGTCAATTAAGCAGAGTAAGTTTTTTAATCCATATTGGGCATTGAATTAGAGTTATTGTCTAATTATAGAAGATTCTTGTATTTTATTGTGATATTTGTATGTGATTCATTGTAGGTAAGGTACATTTTAGAGTTAGATTTTTATTTACTTTGTAAAGAATATTATAACAGCATAAGTGTGTATAGTTGATTCATAATCTATTCTAGTCTTTACTTAAATATGATTCAATGTGTTTAGAAATTTAACTAATCTCAAGAATTTAGGAATAAATATTAACTTCAGTTGTTTTGTGTATATATATTTTAATTGGAGGTTATTTTAAATAATAATAATAAATAAATTGTATTATAACCCTGGTATATACTGACAAAGGGACACTCATTTAAAAAAAAAACTTTAATCATTCAAATAGGGCATATACTGTTAAAGAACTTTCCAATTTACTTTTATCACCAATGTTGTTTTGTTCTCTTGGTATTCTTAGTTGAAAGCTAAACCTAGGAGGTTCATATGCTAATTTCTCAGACCCTGAAAGCCGCCTCTAAGCTGAATGCATTTTGACCACTAGAGGGCATTAGTTCATGTGTTTCATATAGATAACATGGAGCTCATGCACGTTAATTTACCAAGGATTGAGCACTGATTGGCTAAAATACAAGTCTGTCAAAAGAACTGAAAAAAGGGGGCAGTTTGCAGATGCTTAGATACAAGGTAATTACAGAGATAAATGTGTATGTATTATTATAACTGTACTGTTTATGCAAAACTAGGGAATGAATAATTAAGGGAATATCTATCTTTAAAAAACAACAAAAATGTTGGTGTTAACTTTTAAGACACTTTCCAATTGACTTCCATTATCAAATTTTACACAATCTTTTTATTTTCACACTTTCTGGGGAACAAGATCCTACTGAGCATGTGCACAAGTTCACAGGGTATACGTATACTAGTCTGTTATTGGCTGATGTCTGTCACATGATACAGGGGGCCAGAAAATGGGAGAATTTTTTTTGTCAGAAAAATATCTACTGCTTATTTGAAATTCAGAGTAGGTGTTAAATCATTTTTATTATACACTTGTTAATTATGTAATTCTACTGTATTGAGTGGTCCTTTAATACACCTTTAAAAAACAACATTGTAGTTTATTTCATAATATTCAAAGTACCCCAAAAGAGGAAACAAAATTAAGGGGGCGCATGAAATACTATTTTACAATAAACAAGCAAACAAGTTTCTTTTGAATTCTCGTCAACCACTGAGTGGAAGGAAAAAACATAAAATTTTCCACTTACCTGATAGGTCACATCAATTGTGCATTTAGATTTATTATACATTTGTAGAACTTCAAGTTGAACTGAAAGCAAACATACCTTTTATTTTTTACTTATTAATGAATTTCTTAATAGGGTCCTCTGTAGGGTGATGAAATGGTTTGCAAAATAAATTTTGCTTTGTGATATTATGCAGCATTTTTATTAATGTATTTCTAATATACAAGTAAAATATTTCCAATGCAAAGAAAACTAAAATGTAGTTTTAATATGAGATTAAAAGCATGTCACTTACAAACTTCCTCCCATGCAAGCTAACGCATTTAACTTTGAAGCTTGCTTGTCATAATAATAAGACAGCAATTCAGTAGAGGTAATCAAGAATAGAAAAAGTAAACATGGCATATTAACAAGGAAAGGTATGCCAAAAGTATTTACATCATACCTCTCCTCCCATCATTCTTAAATACTTTGAACATGTGCAGTGCTGTGTAAAAACATACATACTTCACCTCTATTAGATATGTCTGCAAAATTCATTGTATATTGCCCAGAAGATAAATGTGCAACCTAGTTATTAATTATAGAGGCAGTTATCAGACAGAGTATTAGACATTTGCAAGTAAGTCTTTACTAACTTAAAGGGACAGACTACTCCAGAATTGTTATTGTTTAAAAAAATAGATAATCCCTTTATTACCCATTCCCCAGTTTTGCATAACCAACCCTGTCATTTTAATATACCTTTCACCCTTATTTCAGTTCTTTTGACAGATTTGCATTTTAGCCAATCAGTGCACTCTAATAAGTGACTCCATGGGCGTGAGCACAATTAAATCTATATGGCAAACATCAACTAATGCCCTCTAACTGTGAAAAATTGTCAAATGCAATCAGATAAGAGGCGTCTTTCAAAGGTTTAGAAATTAGCACATGAGCCTACCTAGGTTTTGCTTTCAACTAAGAATACCAAGAGAACAAAGCAAATTTGAAGATAAATGTAAATTAGACAGTTAAATTTTGACTAGATTGTCTCTTCAAAGGGGAAAATATTACAGTAATAGATTAAATTTAAAAGGGCATACTGATTATGTCTTTGAAAAAATGGGTACTCAAAGAACATACTAATATATAATATATTTAAAGGAACAGTCTAAACTCAAAACTTTTTTTTTTTAACTTATTGTTATATACCAGACAAGCATCTTGCAACGGGTTTCACATCTATAACCATGTAAGAGTTGCAACCCCAATTCTGAAAAAATTGTGACCGAATGGAAAATGCAAAAAAACAAACAAAAAGAGTCATTTGAAAATTCAATTCACCCCGTACTATATTGAAAACACATTATTTCATGTTTTACTTTGTGAATTTAATATTTTTTTTCAAAATATACACTCATTTCAAATCTGATGAATGCAACACACTCCAAAAAAGTTCTGACAGTCGACTGTTTACCACTTTGTAACATCATCTTTTCTTTTAATAACTAGACTTGTGCATGGCCGAAAAATTTGTTTCGATTCGGTTCGGATCGATTCGGATGTTTTTGAATTTCGGTTCGGATTGATTCAAATACGGAAAAATTAAAATGAATTTGTTTAGGATTCGTTTCAAATTCATTTGGATTCAAATAAATTCGGCTGGATTCGGTTCAGTTCGATTAGGAAATTTGGAATTTCGGTATGTGTTAGGTGGGATGTGCTGTGTATTAGACTAGTATTATGTACTGTAAATAAGGTGTAACCCATAGCAGAGTGATATAACCTAATATACTGTACAATACTAGTGTAATCCATGGCCATCCGAATGTAACGAATAAATCCGAACTAATTCGGATTTATTCGGTAGATTCGGTACTACCATAATTTGGAAATTCAAATCGATCCGAATCTCCGAATTTAGCAAATTCGTCCAAATTTCGATTCAGAACGAATTGAAACGCACATATCTATTAATAACACCTATTAAGCATTTGGGCACTGAAGACACCAGTTGGTTAAGTTTAGCAAGCAGAATTTTCCCCCATTCCTCCATTATGCATGTCTTCAGCTGCGCAACTGTACAGGGCCTTTGTTTCCTTATTTTGTGCTTCATAATGTGCCACACATTCTCAATCTGATTAAGCATAGATTCACCTGAGTTGAAGCGATATCCAACTGACAATAGATTGAACAAGTAAAAAGTAAATTTTATTGGTAATATGGATAAAAACAACTTTAAAGTGAACATTTGACACTATCACAGCCAGAGAAACAGCCTACAAAACACCAACCATAACCAACATGTTTTGTGCCGTTAGGGCACTTCCCTGATGAAGTGCCATAATGGCACGAAATATGTTGGATATGGGTGATGTTTTGTAAGCTGTTTTCCTGCCTGTGATATTGTCAAGTGTTCAACTTCACTTTAAAGTTGTTTTTATCCGTATTACCAATAAAAGTTACTTTTAACTTGTTGGGCCCATTGTTAGTTGGATATCTCTTCACCTCAGATGAATCTATGCTTAACTTTTTATTTTTTAAGCGGATCTTCCTCGGCAATATTCGCTTCCAGCTGGAGTTATACACTCACGCCCAGACTGTCGGATGAAAATTAAGGCAGAATACACTCTCCTACAATCACTGGATCATATACCAAGAAGTCTACCCCATATGGCACCGATGAGCCAAAGACTAATACAGGCATAGGTAGCCATAAGCTCAGTGAGCTGGGACATTTGACTTCAGATCCCTAATCTGGACAGTGTCCATATACAACGGATGATTGGGTTAGTAAGTGTTTCTAATTTTTTATATCATGCTAGACAGATATGTGAAAGAAATATTGCCATAATATTTAGGCAAAGGATACAAAGTCACAATGTCACAATAGCAATACATAAGAGACTCATATTGCAAAAATCCACAGCAGCTCCATTTTCACACATATTGTATACTTGACAAAAAAAGACTGTTAGCTGCCTGTGAGAGAGTCTTTGTTACAAAAGTAGCATGATATATATTGCTTATACCTAGGCTTCAAACATTAAACTGTCAAAAGCCCAAATAAGTAGCATATCAGACATTTATTCTTTTTTACAAACATTCTCAATCTGAGACAGGTCAGGACTGCAGGCAGGCCATACTACCACCAGCACTCTCTGCTTATGCAACCATGCGCTTGAAATCTGGGCAGAATGTGGTTTGGCATTGTCCTGCTTGAAAATGCAGGGACATCCCAGGAAAAGACAACATCTGGAAAGCAGCATATGTTGCTCCAAAATATATATATACATCTTTCTGCTTTAATGGTGCCCTCACAGATGTGCAAGTTACCCATGCCACGGGCACTGACACACCCTCATACCATGACAGATGTTGACTTTTGGAACTGACACTAATAACAGCTTGGATGGTCCTCTTTGGCCCAGAGAACGCTATTTGAAATGTTGACTCATTGGACCACAAAACATGATTCCACTGTGCTACTCTCAGATGAGACCAAGCCCAGAGAAGTCGGTGGCTCTTCCAGACAGTGTTGATGTATAGCTTCTGCTTTGCATAGTAAAGCCTTAACTTGCATCTATTGATGAAGCAGCGAATGGTGTTGATTTACAAAGGTTTACCAGAGTATTACCAAGCCCATGTCAGGATATTCATTACAAACTCAAGACTTTTTTTGAGGCAGTGAAGTCTGAGGGATCGGAGATCAAGCACAATCAGAAGTGGTTTTAGGCCTTGCCCTTTACACACCGAGATTTGATCGAATTACTTGAATCTTTTAATTATATTGTGCACTGTAGAAGGTGAAATGCCCAAATTCCTACCAATTTGTCTTTGGGGAATGTTGTTCTCAAAATGTTGGATTATTCCCTGAGGCATCTGTTGGCAGATTGGAGATCATCGACCCATCGTTACTCTTAAAGGACTAGTTGTTTTTTGGAGGCTCCTTATAGACTATGATTACCCGTTTGCCTCACCTGTTTCATATCACCTTCTTATTTCAACTTCTCACATCTCTATTAGTCCTAAATTGTCCCTGTCCCAATTTTTTGGAACGTGTAGCAGTTATCAGATTTGAAGTGAGTGTATATTTTCAAAAATACATCAAATTCACAAAGCAAAACATTAAATAATGTGTTAATAATGTGTTTTCAATATATTACAGGATGTATTTAATTTTTAAATGAATATTTTTGTTTGTTTTTTTGCATTTTCCATACTGTCCCAACTTTTTCTTAATTGGGGTTGTACATGAAAGTTTTAAATAATCATCATTTGTAAGCAGCTGAAAATAGCCTCCAAGCTCCCCTTTCTTTTTGTCTAGTTACCTGTTTTATATTAAATATTTTTCAGTTAGATATTTCAAATTTAACATGCACAAATCAGCGTGTACAAGTAGAAAAAATGTATTCATGAGTCGATCGGGATTGGAAAAACGTAACTTACCAAAATATACACACAATAGGTGAGTAGAGATTGGCAGCCATTTTCGGCTCTTAACAAACAATAAAGATTTAAATCTTATAGATGTGAGACCAGTTGTAGGATGCTTCTCTGGTATGTAACAATAAGTAATCAGAATGATGTATTTGGGACTTACATTTATTACAAAGTACAGTATGTGTTAATTTCTTATGAATGCATATGCAAGAGTGTAATGAATGTGTATGCTCTAGATTGGGAAAATTTATATGATTAGTTATCTTACCAAAACCCAAAGGATGGGGCCTTATTAAACAGGAGGGGATTGTAATATAAATTGTTTAATTGTGTGTAGTCAAAAAAACTTATATAATTATATAATGTCATTATTTATTTTGTACCACTTTTCTGTAGTTTAATTGTTGTTTTCTAAATTCCACTTAGTTTCTGTAAAGTAATGGGTGCCAAAATGTTTTAGCTTAAGTTTCCCCTTATCTATCTTGACCACTGAGGACAATTAGGGACAGATTTAGAACAGGCAATTAAAGACACTGGCCTCTATTTATCAAGCTGTCAACCGCAAATATGCTGGAATTCCGCAGCGTATTTGTGGCGAGCTTGATTCGCCACAGTTATCAAACCCTACAGACCAGCAAAAGTAGAATATAGTGACGTAACATACGATCCACCGGACTCAGTCAGACACAGATCGATGGTTACGTCACTGAAGATGTTCCAAACGTAAGTTCGGCACAATCTGAGTACTTTTAGAAGTTATCAAAAAACTTCCAGGTACACTAACCACTATTCCGGCCCAGCGTACCTGGTTTTCAATCCACCACCCTGGAGGCAGCGGATGCCATAGGAATCAATGGGAGTCTGATAGCAGCGAAAGCTTATGTTCGCTGCTGCCCGATATCCCATTGATTCCTATGGTAGTTTTTACACCTAACACCCTAACATGTACCCCGAGTCTAAACACCCCTAATCTGCCCCCCCCCTACACCGCTGCAACTAAATAAAGTGTTTAACCCCTAAACCGCCGCTCCCGGAGCCGCCGTCACCTACATTATACTTATTAACCCCTAATCTCCCGCCCCCAACGTCGCCGCCACCTACATTAAATTTATTAACCCCTAATCTGAACCCCTACACCGCCGCCACCTACATTAAATTTATTAACCCCTAATCTCCTGCCCCCAACGTCGCCGCCACTATATTATATTTATTAACCCCTAAACCTAAGTCTAACACCGCTAACTTAAAGATAATTTAAATTAATCTAAATAAATATTCCTATCATGAAATAAATTATTCCTATTTAAAACTAAATACTTACCTATAAATTTAATGTAGGTGGCGGCAGGGTCCGTGAGTGGCAGTTTAGGGGTTAATACATATAATGTAGGTGGTGGTGGGCTCCGGGAGCGGCGGTTTAGGGGTTAATAACTTTATTTAGTTGCGGGGGGTCCGGGAGCGGTGGTATAGGGGGTAAACAGTATAGTTTAGTGTGAGTGCTTAGTGACAGGGTACCAAGAAAGCTGCGAATAAGCTGAAGAGCAGCGAGATCGATGACTGTTAGTTAACAACAGTCCGCTGCTCATCGCCCCGTACTTGGTGCACGGCTTTTTGACAGCTTTCTTGATAGTTTTGGCGAACATATTCAGGTCCACGGCAGCGATGTTAGGCGATCTTAGGCGAGCGTATTGGTGCCGGCGAATGCTAGAAAGTCGACGGCTTGATAACTAGAGGCCACTGTCTAAACAAGGCTGTGTGGAAAATAGGATTATATGAAAAAAGGTTTCCACACAGCCCTGTTTGCACAAACAGAGATAAATTAAAAAAACTAGCACAAACATGTCAGCACTCATTACTTTATATAAACTAAAGTACTTTATTGAAGCTATACCTTTTACATATTATTCTAAGGCTAATATTTCCTTTGAATACATCATTATGGCTAGCATGTATTTACTGTTTAACATCTCTTTAATGTACCAGAGATTAAAAGGAAAGTAAACATAAGATTTTTTGTTGTTTAAAAAGATAGATAATTCCTATATTATTCATTCCCCAGTTTTGCATAACCAACAGAGTTATAATAATACACTTTTTACCTCTGTGATTGCCTTGTATCTAAGCCTATGCAAACTACCCCCTTATTTCAGTTCTTTTGACCGACTTGCATTTTAGCCAATCGGTGCTGACTCCTAGGTAACTTCACGTGCATGAACTCAATGTTATCAATATGAAACACATGAACGAATGCCCACTAGTGGTAAACACTGTCAAAATACATTTAGATTAGAGGTGGCCTTTAAAGTCTAAGAAATTAGCATATGAACCTCCTAGATTTAGCTTTCAACTAAAAATACCAAGAGAACAAAGCAAAATTGGTGAAATTAAAAAAATTGGAAAGTTGTTTAAAATTACATGCCCTATTTGAATCATTAATTTTTTTTTTGGACTTGACTGTCCATTAAATAAATTCCCTATGGGTGTTTCAATGTTTGATTATTATTTCCATGCTCTACGAGACAACTAGGATTTCCCAAGTGGCTAATGAGACCCCAGTTGACCTTGTGTGGTATAGATTTAACTATCCTGAGGTAACTGGTATCTCAGATGATGTTGGTTAAAGGGACAGTCAACCTAAATTTTCACATAGGTAATTCCTATACAGTTGCTAACAGTTGCTAACTCTGCAAGTCTTGTATTTCCACGCTCCCGATTTAGTGCATGCGCAATGCGCCGCAAACACTGCATGGGGACTGTGAACTTAGTCTCCGGCAGTCATTGTATTCTGTGAAGCTGTGTGCGGTTCAGTTTCTTCTCTTCTAGCCGTAAGTAATGCTGGTAATGCAAAGGTTTACCTTTCTGTGTTCCCCCTCAAAGAAATCCGAGCTGGTGGTTTATTTTATTTGTTCAGACTGACCAATCTAATTTGTCTGTAACGTTCAGTGTAGACTGACAGTTTAGGCTGGGGTACACAACAGATTGCAAGCTATGTCTGGATGAACTGAATATACTTACGTACAAAAGTATATTCAGTTCATCCAGACATAGCTTGCAATCTGTTGTGTACCCCAGCCTAAACTGTCAGTCTACACTGAACGTTACAGACAAATTAGATTGGTCAGTCTGAACAAATAAAATAAACCACCAGCTCGGATTTCTTTGAGGGGGAACACAGAAAGGTAAACCTTTGCACTACCAGCATTACTTACGGCTAGTAGAGAAGAAACTGAACCGCACACAGCTTCACAGAATACAATGACTGCCGGAGACTAAGTTCACAGTCCCCATGCAGTGTTTGCGGCGCAATGCGCATGTGCTAAATCGGGAGCGTGGAAATACGAGACTTGCAGAGTTACAGCAGGACACTGAACAAAACCAGAGGATCATGATGACGAAATATGGGAGGGGGCTGGCGGGCATTTTAAACTGTAAGGAAGAAATAAGTAAGTGGTAATTCTTAGAAACGATTAAGGCTAATACATTAGGCTACAGTGCAAACAAAAAATCATTAGCAACTGTATAGGAATTACCTATGTGAAAATTTAGGTTGACTGTCCCTTTAAGACATTTTCCTTGCTGAAAGTAAATTCATCTGCGGTTCTGTATATATTGTACCTTCCTACAGTCAAAGTCTAAAAAAGATCAAACAAGAAAAGAAAAAAAAATAACTTACTTTGAATCAGAAGTAGTTATATCCAAGAGTGTTCAAGTTAAAACATCCTTATACTCACCTTCTTCTAAATTGAGGGGAGGAGTGTATAAATGTGGTAAAATATATGTTTTATGTGAAAAGCTATTACCCATGGATGTATTACAATTACATCTAACACTCCTGGTAAAAAGTTTCCTATTAGAGGACATCTATCTTGCAGATCCACATTTGTAGTTTATGTACTTACGTGCAAATGTGGACTGCAATACTTAGGTCGCACTTCACATAAAAAACGCGTTAGGTAGAGTGAACACCTAAGAAACATTAAAAAGAGGTCTCATTAATAAGAGTTCTCTAGACACTGTGCACAGGAACACAATAGAGTTACATGTAGAGTACAAATTACTCCATTGGAGAGCATCATACCCTCACATAGGTACAATAGATTTACCAAGCTCAGACAGAGTGAGACTTTCTGGATTTATAAATTTTGATCTCTATTCCATTTTGGTTTAAATGAAGTAATAAATTCTGCAGTATTTGGTTAGCCTATGTGCAAACCCATATGTGTATAAATGCGTGTGTGTATATATAAACATATATATATATATATATATATATATATATATATATATGTTTATTATTTATGTTTTATTGGATCTGGTATTGTACACTGGAGTCCTCGATATTGCCCTCTAACTTGTTTGTTATTTTTGATCCAGGTTGAGCTTTTGGCATCTTTTGGATAACTTCTTTCACATAATGAGCGTATTGGATTTATTTATTTCAATTTTCTGGACCTATCCCATTAATTCTTTGCAATAAGTCACATAGCATTCTCTAGTATTTGTTGGTATATCTAGATCTATATCACATTTTTTTTTAAGACAACCAACATTTGAGGTGATAGAGTAACATGTTGGTAGCAATTACTATTATTATTATATGATTATGTCTTATTAGTATTTGATTGGACATTCAGGCATTTATCTAATATGATATTTATTTAAGTTGTCTTCACATACCCTTATTCCATTAAATAAAGGGAGTATTATTGCTCTTATTTGCTTTGCATTAACTGGATACTAGGGCCTAGATTTGGAGTTTGGCGTTAGCCGTGAAAACCAGCGTTAGAGGCTCCTAACGCTGGTTTTAGGCTACCGCCGGTATTTGGAGTCACTCAAAAAAGGGTCTAACGCTCACTTTTCAGCCGTGACTTTTCCATACCGCAGATCCCCCTACGCCATTTGCGTATCCTATCTTTTCAATGGGATCTTTCTAACCCCGGTATTTAGAGTCGTTTCTGAAGTGAGCGTTAGAGCTCTAACGACAAAACTCCAGCCGCCGAAAAAAAGCAGGAGTTAAGAGCTTTCTGGGCTAACGCCGGTTCATAAAGCTCTTAACTACTGTACCCTAAAATACACTAACACCCATAAACTACCTATGTACCCCTAAACCGAGGTCCCCCCACATCGCCGCAACTCGATTAAATTTTTTTAACCCCTAATCTGCCGACCGCCACCTACGTTATCCTTATGTACCCCTAATCTGCTGCCCCTAACACCGCCGACCCCTATATTATATTTATTAACCCCTAACCTGCCCCCCTCAACGTCGCCGACACCTGCCTACACTTATTAACCCCTAATCTGCCGAGCGGACCTGAGCGCTACTATAATAAAGTTATTAACCCCTAATCCGCCTCACTAACCCTATCATAAATAGTATTAACCCCTAATCTGCCCTCCCTAACATCGCCGACACCTAACTTCAAACATTAACCCCTAATCTGACGACCGGAGCTCACCGCTACTATAATAAATGGATTAACCCCTAAAGCTAAGTCTAACTCTAACACTAACACCCCCCTAACTTAAATATAATTTACATCTAACGAAATTAATTAACTCTTATTAAATAAATTATTCCTATTTAAAGCTAAATACTTACCTGTAAAATAAATCCTAATATAGCTACAATATACATTCTAATTATATTATAGCTATTTTAGGATTAATATTTATTTTACAGGCAACTTTGTATTTATTTTAACCAGGTACAATAGCTATTAAATAGTTAAGAACTATTTAATAGTTACCTAGTTAAAATAATAACAAAATTACCTGTAAAATAAGTCCTAACCTAAGTTATAATTAAACCTAACACTACCCTATCAATAAATTAATTAAATAAAATACCTACAATTACCTACAATTAACCTAACACTACACTATCAATAAATAAATTAAATACAATTTCTACAAATAACTACAATTACATAAACTAACTAAAGTACAAAAAATAAAAAAGAACTAAGTTACAAAAAATAAAAAAATATTTACAAACATAAGAAAAATATTACAACAATTTTAAACTAATTACACCTACTCTAAGCCCCCTAATAAAATAACAAAGACCCCCAAAATAAAAAAATGCCCTACCCTATTCTAAATTAATAAATTTAAAAGCTCTTTTACCTTACCAGCCCTGAACAGGGCCCTTTGCGGGGCATGCCCCAAGAAATTCAGCTCTTTTGCCTGTAAAAAAAAACATACAATACCCCCCCCCAACATTACAACCCACCACCCACATACCCCTAATCTAACCCAAACCCCCCTTAAATAAACCTAACACTAAGCCCCTGAAGATATTCCTACCTTGTCTTCACCTCACCGGTTATCACCGATCGGTCCTGGCTCCGATATCTTCATCCAACCCAAGCGGGGGCTAGACATCCACTGAAGAAGTCCAGAAGAGGGTCCAAAGTCTTCCTCCTATCCGGCAAGAAGAGGACATCCGGACCGGCAAACATCTTCATCCAAGCGGCATCTTCGATCTTCTTCCACCGGTGCGGAGCGGGTCCATGTTGAAGCATCCGACGCGGATCCATCCTCTTCTTCCGGCGTCTCCCGACGAATGACGGTTCCTTTAAGGGACGTCATCCAAGATGGCGTCCCTCGAATTCCGATTGGCTGATAGGATTCTATCAGCCAATCGGAATTAAGGTAGGAATATTCTGATTGGCTGATGGAATCAGCCAATCAGAATCAAGTTCAATCCGATTGGCTGATCCAATCAGCCAATCAGATTGAGCTCGCATTCTATTGGCTGTTCCGATCAGCCAATAGAATGCGAGCTCAATCTGATTGGCTGATTGGATACTTTTTTATTTTTTGTACTTTAGTTAGTTTATGTAATTGTAGTTATTTGTAGAAATTGTATTTAATTTATTTATTGATAGTGTAGTGTTAGGTTTTATTGTAGGTAATTGTAGGTATTTTATTTAATTAATTTATTGATAGGGTAGTGTTAGGTTTAATTATAACTTAGGTTAGGACTTATTTTACAGGTAATTTTGTTATTATTTTAACTAGGTAACTATTAAATAGTTCTTAACTATTTAATAGCTATTGTACCTGGTTAAAATAATTACAAAGTTGCCTGTAAAATAAATATTAATCCTAAAATAGCTACAATGTAATTATAATTTATATTCTAGCTATAATAGGATTTATTTTTTTCAGGTAAGTATTTAGCTTTAAATAGGAATAATTTATTTAATAAGAGTTAATCAATTTCGTTAGATGTAAATTATATTTAACTTAGGGGGGTGTTAGTGTTAGGGTTAGACTTAGCTTTAGGGGTTAATCCATTTATTATAGTAGCGATGAGCTCCGGTCGTCAGATTAGGGGTTAATAATTGAAGTTAGGTATCGGCGATGTTAGGGAGGGCAGATTAGGGGTTAATACTATTTATGATAGGGTTATTGAGGCGGGTGTGAGGCGGATTAGGGGTTAATAACTTAATTATAGTAGCGCTCAGGTCTGCTCGGCAGATTAGGGGTTAATAAGTGTAGGCAGGTGTCGGCGACGTTGAGGGGGGCAGGTTAGGGGTTAATAAATATAATATAGGGGTCGGCGGTGTTACGGGCAGCAGATTAGGGGTACATAGGGATAACGTAGGTTGCGGCAGTGTACGGAGCGGCAGATTAGGGGTTAATAATAATATGCAGGGGTCAGCGATAGCGGGGGCGGCAGATTAGGGGTTAATAAGTGTAAGGGTAGGGGTGTTTAGACTCGGGGTACATGTTATAGTGTTAGGTGCAGACGTAGGAAGTGTTTCCCCATAGGAAACAATGGGGCTGCGTTAGGAGCTGAACGCTTCTTTTTTGCAGGTGTTAGGTTTTTTTTCAGCTCAAACAGCCCCATTGTTTCCTATGGGGGATCGTGCACGAGCACGTTTTTGAGGCTGGCCGCGTCCGTAAGCAACTCTGGTATCGAGAGTTGCTTTTGCGGAAAAAATGCTCTACGCTCCTTTTTTGGAGCCTAACGCAGCATTTTTTTGAACTCTCGATACCAGAGTTAATTTTATGGTGCGGCCAGAAAAAAGCCCGCGTAGCGTTTACAGCCCATCTACCGCCAAACTCCAAATCTAGGCCTTGGTAATTAATTTGCAGGAAGGGAGTTGTATACACTTAGTTTTTTAGAGTGATGGATATTGCTGGGTCAACATCACCACCCTCAAAATTCACACTAAACATTATCATAGAACATTTTTGTGTTCACCACACTTCACATATATCCATATTTTTATCTACATATATGGTCTCCATATTAGTATAGTTTTAAGGGCTATCCTTTTTGGATTACTTTCACATAGTTTTTGTTAGATGTCAGATATATTGTGACACAGATATATAATGTTTATTTGTCTTAGGATAGTTAGTGTTATTCTTTTGGCTGTTAAATTTCCAATAGGATTTTAGGAAATTGCAAAAAAAAGACAAATGGTATCAATATTTTTGTATGACGACATCGAGGCTGACACAAGGCGTCCACACACTTGTTACATATTGTAATTATTGATATTAATTATTAATAGCATTATAAAACTATTTTCAGCGATAAACAATTAATATAGCAGAACTTTGTCAATACACTTCAGTAAGATATTAGATCTCTGTAGTGTACTCCAAAATATCACTACTGAGATATCTATAAATTTGACAATAATATTATTATTAAAAATTAATATTTATTCCTTTGTTCTGATCAGTTATCTTTATAGACACATTGAATTATATTTATGTAAAAAGCTAGATTATCAATCAATTATATACACTTATTCTGTTACAATTTTCTATACAAAACAGACCATAAAATATAATAGACCATAAAATTCAGTTAACTTTACTCACAACAAATCACTTATTAAAATATCACAAATGAGACTATACCAGAATGATTTATAATTAGCCAACAACACTTAGGGTTTGATGATGTAAACATCACCTGCTCAAAGCTACTTTTTCTCACCGACTCTCGCAGGGCTGTCCTGGTGGAATGATTATAAAAAAGGGGCAGGCCCTGCGAGTGGCGAGATGGCTCCTATTGAAAGTAATGGAGCTCGCTGGATAGGGACACTTCGCTCCTTAGAGCGAAGTTATCAGGGAGCAGGGGGAGTACATTAAAATTAAAATCCTGCAGCCAATATAATTCACATTATGCTTTCTGCATAGAGCATCTTACATCTGACTATATTTTTGTATATATGTGTTTTTCTATTAGGATTATAAGTATATTGAGTGTTTTGAGAAAAGCTCGCCACCTTTTAGATGGCGAGAAAAAACTGAGATCTGCAGAGCGAAAATATTTATAGAATTACGCTGGGATTAGAGAGACATTTTCATATACGCCCATGTTCAGCCCATATTTAGTCCATTTTACGAAAAGAAAAAAAAAACAATTACGCTTTGCATTTTGTGTTTATAAGTACAAATTTCTGTGTGATTTTTGCACATCCAGTGCACTAAAATTACGATTTATGCTGTGCACATTTAATTAGATTTATCCCTGTGTAAATTACACACAAATTTTACGTTTTTTGTTAAAATACGATTTTTGGTGAAGAATTTTGTTACGATTTTTTGATGCACCATAACAATACCATAATTTTCCCTGCTTTTTTTGTGTGATTGGGTCAAATATTTGTTTTGTATGATGTTTAAAATACGAATTTTATTGTGCATTTTTCATATGGAAATGCTGTATACACCCCTTAGTGGTTTTAGATCATTCCACCAGGGAAATAGAAGGACTGCCGAGCATTCTTTAATAATCTCACCATCCCAGAGAGCTTTTAATCATCGAGCCATTAGTCAAATGCCGAAATATGGACTGCGAACTTAACAGTGCTTAGTTAACAATATAACAAGATACAAATCTTACTAAATCTCAATAAATCTAAGAGAACTTTCAGAAAAGTATAATTAAACTATTTAGCCCACAAATGGTTCTATATAACTTCAATTAAAACACCAGAAATTGTATATTATTAATGCAACAGCCAATGTATATGCCAATTAATCTGGCCTAAAACAACCTCTTATTTAGCCACAATAAATCAAATGCTAAAATAAATCGCAATAGCTGCAACTAACTTATGACATTAAAATACAAAAATTATTTCTAAATATTAATATTTAACACCAGTATACTTATTACCCTTGGTCTAATTAATATTAAATATTAGAATAAATTACCTTGTAACTTACAGCTGTAGTTTAATAATGCTATAAAGAATTTATTTGCTAAAATCTATTAAATATAAAATAACCATTAATACATTACAATAAACCAATTTGAAGTTTCAGCTTTTTCAGATAAATTATTTTCACCGTCATACAAAGAATGTGCAATTCTGGAAGTAAAATACCAGGCCCTCTTTTGCTTTATAGACTGTAATCCAAGGTAGCAGGTAAATTTAACAGTCAGTTTAAGCAGCATCAGCCAGCCTTTTTTACTCCTGTGCATGAGACTTTATCAAGTGATAAAGCCCACCTCTTTTTCTAATCATTGGTGAAAATTTGGATACTAACTAATTGGAGCTGAACATCTAATTGGCCCGGGGAAATGTATGTCTTTAAACAGCCAACCTCTCCTGGCTGCAACACCATTTCTGAACCATCGGTGGCAGCAGACATTGTTAAACAGTTTCATTACCAAATATAACTACAGAAAGGATATATTTTTATCAAATGCCTATTTTTATACACTTATAATTTCCTAGTTTTAATAAACTCTATGTTCCATACATGCCCATTTAGTCTGACCGAGCACGTAATTATAAGTCCAAACATGTGTATTCCACCTTTAATATTTTAGAAGATGCATTTAGAAATCACATTTTTATGAAGGGATTTGAAAGGATTCTTTTATTCTTTCAACATGGATTCAATTCATATTTTATTTCAGCTTACAATTGTCACCTTTATGGTGTTAGTGTTAGGTTTTTTTGTTTTTTTTGAGGAGTGGGGTTATTTTTTAGTTTGGGGCTTTTTTATTTTTTAATGGGCAGCAAAATAGCTGATTGCCCTTTTAAGAGCAATGCCCATACAAATTTCCCTTTAGGGGCAATGGGTAGCTTAGGTTTATTTTAGTTAGGTATTCTTTATTTTGGGGGTATGGGTGGGTGGGGGGTTGTATTGTTAGGGGGGATTTTGTAATTGTTTTTAAAAAAAGAGCTGATTTATTTAAGGCAATGCCGTTCAAAAGGCCCTTTTAAGGGTTTTTCATAGTTTATTGTTAGATTAGGGGGGGTTGGGGTGGCTTTTTGTTTTTATAGGTTTAATTTTTTTTATTTTGGATAATTTCGTTTATCATTTTTTGTAATCTAAGATTTTTTGTATTTTTTGTAATTTTAGACTTTTTTTGTAATGTTATTTTTTTCATAGTGTTAGGATTTTTTAATTTTGTAATTTAGGTTTTTTATTTTTGGTATATTTTATTTTGTTAAAATAGTAATGTTAGGGGGCTTTTCTACATTTAATGGAATGCAAGATAGAACAACACTATACTTCTCTTAGGGCGGAGTTGAGAGCAGGGAAAAGCTGTTCTGTGAGGAGCGCCATGACTCTCATCCCAGAGTGAGACCAAGCCACCCTGTTACAACAATCCCCAGTGGTCTGCAACAGCAATCACCTATATACCTCAGGCGAATCTGTTCACTCAGACAATACGACTAGAGACATTGATGAGACTTCGCCTAACTCCAAACTGCTACAGACCATGTCTTCTTCGTGTCCCAGCTCTAACGCTCTGATGCATAATGCTGTGCTGACACCGGACCCCCTGGAGATGCGACCGGTCGAGAGGGAGTACCAGATACATCTGGAGGTTTTTAAACTGGAGGTCGCTGGAGATAAACTCCTGAGGGGATCGCAACTGTCCTCATGTACCCTTCCATTAAGCGCTGGGTTTTCCTGCTGGAACTGCCCACGCATTGTAAGTCAGCCAATATGGTTTCAAACTGCAGCTCCCTCCTGTCACAGAGCGGTTGGCATCGGATGAAATAGCACTGTTCCCGGAGATGATATGACTCTAGGCTCTCAGATGATCGGGGACTAACTGTCACCGAATATCTTATGGTAGACATCAGAATACTCTACTATCATACTGCAGACAATATTGACAATCTTTTGATATGATACACTGCAATATAATGCACATTATACAAAATATTACTCAGCACACCAAAATAATGAAAAAAACAACTTTATTAGTATACAAAATAGTGAAAAAAGTCACTGCCTAAAAACCTTCCCATTCCAAACATTCATCCATCATGCATACAAACAAAAAAGCGATTACACCCCAGGCATCCCTAGGGGTGTAATCCCCCTAGGGGAAGAGGACGAGAAGAGGGGGGCGGAAACATAGGAAATAGGGGCAAACAAATTATCAAATGACAACCAGACAGAACAGGAGGTAGGTCAGGATGCTTGGTGGTGAATATTTCCAATAGGACATTTGATGATGCAACTCTTGATATTCTACAGAACGGTCTATATATTTTTTTTTTTTCAAAAGTATTTTATTTTTTTATTAAAGAATAAACATGTTAATAACAGCATTAGTTTAATCAGTTTCTGGCACAATCATAAGACCAACAAAAGGGAAAACATCTCAACAGTGGATTAGTTATGAATGGGTCTTAAGTGCATGGGTTAGTGCAATACATTAGTCATAGATAATACTCAGACTTCTCTGTGGCTTCGAGAAGTCAGCCGAATAGTAATTTTAGAAACATTACTTGCAGGAACCTTAGCGCACATTTCCAGGCGGGGGGAGCAGCTTCAGAAGAAATAGATTAAAGAGGGGGTAGGAGAAAGGGCTGGGGTAGTAGGTCGCATATCACGGGGGGAAGATAGGAGGGAGATGGTGGGGGTAGAGAAGAAGGGGAGGTATAAGTCAAAGTGTAGGAAGAAGAGGGGACATTTAAGGGTCTTTGGCTTGGTGCTAGTGTAACATCCGATTGTAGGATTAAATTGAATTAGTCGGTTTGTCTAAGGGTTGCAGCAGGACCACAGATGTGTCTATCGTCTCCCTGATAGCTAAACCAGGGTTCCCATATCTGCCAATAAAGGTCTTCCTTGTCCATACTAAAGTAAAAGCCTTGTTCCATCTTGGCATATGTTTGCATTATGGAGGTGACATCAGTTATATCTGGGGGTTGGGGCCGTTTCCATGCTCTTGCTATCGCCAGCTTCATGGCCGCGAGAATAAAGATTATCAACTTAGCCAGAGGAGTCGAGACGTTTCGTGGGAACATGTGTAGCAAAGCAATTTCAGAAGTGAGCGAGATATTCAGCCCCAAAGGGGAGCAAAGGTTAGTTATTTGTGTCCATATGAGCTTTAGTTTTGGGCATTCCCACCATATGTGTACATCAGAGCCTCTCAGCCCACATTCTCTCCAACAGAGAGGGGATGATGTAGGAAACATCTGTGAGAGTCTGGAAGGGGTATAATACCACCTCAGGAACAGTTTCATGTATGACTCTAGAGTGTTTGCACAGTGTACAGTCTTTTTAGTTAGCGTCATAGCTGTATGTAAGTCTTTGTCAGAGATTGGTCTGGATAAGTCTCCCTCCCAGGCTCTAATTTGCCAAGATCTGTGCTTGTTCATGGGCATCTGTAGCAAATTATAGTGAAATGAGATAAGTCTAGGGGTCTTAACCTGGAGCAGCCACAGTTTTTCCCAGTTTGTCAGGGGTCTATTAGATTCTTTAGGGAATCCCCAAGATAGTAGGAAGGTATACAGCCTAGAGCAGTGTTTTTCAACCAGTGTGCCGTGGCACACTAGTGTGCCGTGAGAGATCCTCAGGTGTGCCACGGCAGACTGACAACAGTGTGACATATTTTTTAAACTTTGCTTGTTTTTTACTCCCAGTGCAGGGGTAGTTTGTAGGAGGCATGGCATAACAGCACAATACATACAGTATGCGTGTGTTTGTGTGTATGTGTATATATTTATGCTGTATTAGGCTACAATGTGTGATTTTTTTAAAATTTTGGGATGGTGGTGTGCCACAGGATTTTTTAATGTAAAAAAGTGTGCCACAGCAAAAAAAAGGTTAAAAATCACTGGCCTAGAGTACTCAAAAGTGACCCACTGGGGGGTCTTGGAGGATAGTGCCTATATTATTCGGGGTGAGCAAAGTGCCCGAGGGGTATAAATGGGAAACCAGTCTCAAGTCCCATTCGTTCCATTGTAGGGCATGTGTATCAGGTAGGGTGGCAAGTAAAGCTGGGAGGGAGTGTATAGGAGAGGGATGTGGGGCGACCTCAGGTCTATTCCTAAGATTGTGCCAAACCTTTAGATTTTCTCTAACAATGACATTTTTGATTCCCAGAGAATCTAGTCGGTAATCGGGGATCCAAGGCAAGTCAGCCAAGCTCAAACCCACAGGGAGGTCAAAAGCTTCTATGGTTTTCCATCCTTGCGGTTCTCCTTTGTTTGCCCAACCCGAGATATGGGAGAGTCTGGCAGCTTCATAGTAGCTGCGTATGCTAGGCATAGCTACCCCTCCCTGTTCATATCTTTTCTGGAGTATTTTCGCTGCAATGCGAGGTTTGGACTTGCCCCAGATGTATTTTTGACCAAGAGATTGGAGTTTATCTATTAGGGCACTAGGCACATTAAGAGGAATACAGAGAAAATAGTAAAGGATTTTGGGTAGGATCGTCATTTTGAAAGATGCTATACGGCCTAGCCAAGAGATTTCTTTAAGATTCCAGGATGTAGTGAGCTCAGTGACCTCTCTGATAATATCTTAATAATTTATGGAAATCACTAACTTAGGGTCCGGGCCAAGCTGTACTCCTAGGTGTCAGATAGTATTTTCTGACCACTGAAAAGAGTATGACGTTTGCAAAACATCTAGCTCAAACATAGGAATACCAACAGACAAAGCTTCCGTCTTGGAGACATTGATCTTGTAGTAGCTATGAGCACCAAATTCGGAGATAAGGTCAAAGAGGGCAGGCAGAGAGCCTAATGGGTTTGTTAAGAATAATGTCACGTCATCAGCGAACAACGCTATTTTCGCAACTTCTCTGCCAAACTGAACACCATGTATCATACAGTATTTTCTAATGGCTTGGGCCAAGGGTTCCATGGCTAGAGCAAAAATCAGGGGCGACAGAGGGCACCCCTGTCTAGTGCCATTAGAAATATGTATTTCCGGAGAAGCAAATCCCAGCCCTTTAACCACTGCAGAGGGACAGGAGTACAGGGCTCGAATTGCTGTAATCACCTCGTCTGGTATGCCAAACTTGGCAAGCGTACACCATAGGTAGTCCCATCTGACCCTGTCAAATGCTTTTTCTGCGTCTAGTGACAGGGCCAGCATGGGTAACTTTAGACGGGATGCTTCTGTAAGAATGTCAAGTACTTTTCTGGAATTATCTGGGCCCTCTCTACCAAAAGTAAACCCGACCTGGTCAGAGTGTACCACTTTCGGGAGTAGGTTATTGAGGCGGTTGGCCCAAAGTTTTGCATACAGCTTTACATCTCCATTAATTAATGAGATTGGTCTATAGCTGGTACACTGTGATGGGTCCTTGTTAGGCTTAAGGATAGGTAGAATTATTGCCTGTAAAAATTCCTTATGAAACAAACCTGACTCTCGGGCCTCCGAGAAAGTCTTGAGGAGGATCTTAGCTAACTCTGTCCTGAATAGTTTGTAAAAGGCTGCCGGATATCCGTCCGGACCCGGAGCCTTATTGTTCTGGATGTGTTTGATAGCTAGGTTAAGTTCAGCTAAAGAAAATGGGGCCCTAAGCGCCTCCCTGTCTGCCTCTGGTAGAGTTGGCAGGTCTAGATTTTGTAAGAAGTCAGTTATATTTTGTACAGAAGATTCTCCGCTGGCCATTGAGGGTTGGAGGTGGTATAATCCGGAATAGTACGCCGCAAAGGTCTCTCCAATGTCTTTAGGCGAAGAGACCGATACAGCCCCTCGTTTGAGTGCCAATATTCTGGCTGCCGCGGTTCTACCTCTCAATTTATGAGCTAGAAGGGTAGAGGCCTTATTGCCCTGACAGTATAATAACTTCTTGAATCGAGAATAGGATTCCTTCACTCTCTCTAGTTCACTGTCTGCAAGTTGTGCTCTAAGTTTTTGAATTTTATCAGCTAAGGATTTGGATGGAGAGTTTTTGTTTTCTTGCTCTACAGATCTAAGTTCAGCCAGGAGGAGGCCTAAAGGAGCTCTTGCTTGACGTCTAAGTCTTGCCTGTCTCCTGAGACATATCCCTCTCACATATGCTTTCAAGGTAGCCCATACTGTTTGGGAAGGCATATCTGGGGTTTCGTTTAGTCTCAAAAATTCAACTATAGAGCTCTGGAGGGAGGTTCTAAATGTTTTGTCTTGGAGTGCCTGTTTCGGGAATTTCCAACTGGGTTTACTTATTGTAGTGAGATCAGTGGAAAGGGTGAATGTGAGGATATCATGGTCTGACCAAGAGCAAACCCTAATATGTGACGTAAGTACTCTGTCAAGGGACCATGAGTCGGTGAAGAAATGATCGAGTCTTGAGTAGGAGTTATGGGGTCTAGAAAAGTAGGTATAGTCTCTGTCATTGTGGTGGAATGCCCTCCAGATGTCATATAGATTGTGTTGAATTATGGATTGGCGAAATGTATTGGCGGTATTTATAGTGTATGCGTCGATTTTTTTCCCTTTTGGGACTCTTTTGTCAACTAAGGGGTCCCATACCATATTAAAATCTCCACCCAGGACTACAATTCCAATTTTATATTTCTCCGTTTTGGATAGTACTTCCTTCAGGAAGCTGGGTTGTGATTGGTTTGGGGCATATATGTTCACCAGTGTAAACAGGATTCCATTTAGTTTACAATTGAGCAGTAAAAATCTCCCCTGAGTGTCTTTCTCTGCATGTATGTGCTCAAAATGTATGGATCTGTGTATGGCAATGGCTACAGCTTTAGACTTTTCCGAATTGGAGGCTAGAAGAACAGTGGGGTATTCTGGGGTCCTATATGGATTCTGTGATGAAGCTAACCAATGGGTTTCTTGCAAATATATAACTTGTGTTTTTAGGGCCTTCATAGTGTTAGTTAGCATAGTTCTTTTTTCTTGTGAATTAAGTCCCTTAGCGTTAAGTGTTGCGAAAGAGATGTTACTGGAGGCTGTTGTCATTGTCAGTATAGGGAGAGGGGTAATGTGAAGAGGGAAAATAAAGAAGGGTTTAGGTATTAAACTCACCCCGCCTGGATCTGCGCACCTGAGTGTGACTCTCAGCGGTCCAAAATCTGTATGACTAGGTCACTGGCCAGAGGATCCCAGAGAAACAAATTACAAAGGATCTATAACTGTTACCTAAAACAAGAGGGAGTAGGATGAACACCAAAATAAACTGTGCAATATGTCAATTACAGTATATATCATTGAATGGGACCCAAACCTTCTCCAAAAGGAGAAGTTTATCTAAGAAATAGACTGACTTCTCCAGTCCCCTTAGGAGGGGATAACACAAATACAATTTGCGTAAACAAGGGGGGGGGGTTCGAGTAAGGTCACTCGTATAAGTGGATTGACTATCATTGGGGGAATGTGAACTATATAACGACAATGGTATCTCTCAAATAAACTTAACAAATTAACAGAGCTCTGCAAGTCTAATTTATGCTATGATGGCAATCTCGCAGACTAGCAATTACTCTAAACATTTCTGAACAAGCAATATTGAATGTCTGGTAAGGATTGTTTAGCCTCAAGTACTGAGAGGGGTTGGGGATATTCGGAAGTCTCAGCATTAAATTGTAGAGGCAAAATGCCTCTAGGTATATCTACATCCTCTTGTGAGAACTCCCGAGCCCCCCATCCCAATCAGTAAGCAGTCATCTAGTCACAGGTTAATTACAATTAACAAACAACATGGATATGCATAAATTATGTGAAAATGTATCATATCATATTTAGTCCAGCAAAGAAGCAGGAATCATTTGCTTTCATGTGATAGGCCGTTGTGGCCTAGGGGTGAAATCTGGGGCCCCAGCTCGAATTTTAGTAGCTGGAGGAACTGCCACTGTATTAGACCGCTGCAGCTGCAGGGCCGAACGTGAACCTTCAGAGCGGTCCTTAGGACAGGTAGAGGCAGTTGCAGTTCGGGTTTCCGGTGGAACCAGACCCCACTCCTTTAACAGATCAAACCCTTCCTGGGGGGCTATGATGGCGGAATATTTTCCGCTCTCAAAATTTGAGTAATGTTTCTGAAGGTTCTTCTTCTTTGCAAGGTGTAACTGGAAATATCCGGGAAGACAGAAATATGTAGGAATTTATCCGGTAGTTGAGGCTTATTAGCCAACTCTCTCATTATCTTCTCTTTATGGGTGAAGAAATGAATCCTAGCTAGGACATCTCTTGGTTTGTCTTGCTAGACAGATCTCGGGTGTGCAACTCTATGGACTCTGTCGAGCAGAAGGCCCGGCGGGTCTGTTGAAGGTAGCAAAATATTACAAAATTCCAAAATATAGGATTCAAGGTCTTGGGAACCAATTTCTTCTGATATCCCCCGAAACCTCAAATTGTTTCGCCTGGACCTATCTTCCATGTCAGCTAGTTTTAGTTCCAGGTCAGAGATTTGGATCGCCAGGCTTTGAGAATAAGACAGTAAGTGGGCTTGGTCCACAGCTAGATCCTCATGCTTGTGTTCCAGTGTTTCAGTACGTTCTCCTAGCGCTGCAATTTCTCTACAGAGTTCCGCTGTGGAACCTTTAATTTCTTTAGTTAGCGTGTCTTGGAGAGAACGGTCTATATTTTATTCCCTCTACCCAACCAAATTTTTTTGAGATTGAGTGTGATCTCCAAAGATTTTTTTCGACAATTACGCCTTAAAAGTTTTTTTTTTACAAACAATCCTAAATAAATGGATAGAATGGAAATAGAGGTATCTCTCTTTCAATTCCATCTAAGAGGAATAAGACCTAAAAGTAAATTCAATCCCGCCCTAAAACTAATTCAACTGTGGAGGCTTATATCACTTTAGTGAAAAAGGATTTTGAGAAATTACGTAGAAATTATAAATATAAACATCATCATAATCTCATGACATCACAAATAAATCTTATTGGGAATATTCAGCAAGACAAAACAATCATTCTTAAACCTGTGGATAAGGGCGGGGCCCTTGTAATCATGGATATTATAGGAATGAGATACTAGCACAATTATCAAAACAAGAAAACTATAAGAATATTCATTTAGACCCCACAAATAAAATACAAAACACGATCATGAAAAAACTGGCCAAAGAAATAAATATTATTACATCCCAACAGGCAAAATTCATGATTAATTTACATCCTATTATCCCAGTGTTTTACATCTTACCCAAAATACATAAGGATATACAGAAACCTCCGGGCCTCCCTATAGTGGCAGGAACAGATTCAGTTTTCCAGCCTATTGCTGTTTTGGTGGATAATCTGATAAGGCCATTATTGGGTAGCATAAGATCATATATTTAGGATGCTACAGACTTCATAAATAAGATCTCACAGATTGTAGAACCCCCAAATTCTCTCCTTGTAACTATGGACATTTCTAATTTATATACTTTGATTCCTCATGAGCTGGGCATAGAGGGTGTCTTCTATTACAATAATAAAGAAGGATTATTTACTCCCTCTGAAAGGAGATTTATCAAAGATCTATTGAAAATAATCTTATATGACAGTTATTTTATGTTTGAGGACACCTTCTATGTCCAAGTAAAGGGCTCAAATGTTGCCCCTACTTATGCAAACTTATTTGTAGGTCAATTTGAGAAACAGTATGTTTATGAAGATGAGATGTTTAAGAACAATGTAGCATGTTTGTACAGGTATATAGATGATGTATTCTTAGTATGGACATGTGATCAAAAAGTACTAGAAAAATTAGAGCAAACTCTAAAGCCAAAACCAGTTATTTGACATTTACTATGGAGAGTAGTAAAACCAATATTAGTTTCCTAGACACCATGGTGTACATTAACATTGATAAATTGCAATGTAATATTTTTTCAAAAACGACTGTCCGTAATAATCTACTCAATTTTTATAGCTTTCATCCCCCAGCAACAATAAAAAGCTTACCATATAGCCAACTATTTTGAACTAAAAGGATTGTATCCGATCCCCATAAACTTCAACTTAGACTTGATTAAATGGCCAACAGATTTAGGGAGAGGGGTTATCCGGATAATGTCATACAAGACAACTTGAATAGGGTAAGTGAAATGGATAGACAAAATCTTTTAACATCTAGAAATAAAGAAAAGAAACAGTTCTCTGTTCCTCTGGTGACACATTATGGATTCCATAGCAGGAAACTTAAAGCTGTGATCTACAAACACACTGGCACTTCTTGAAAGAGGAACCATAATTGGCAGGTATATTTAAAGATCCTCCACTTCTATCTTACAAAAGAAACAGGAACCTTAAGGATGAACTTGTTAGGGCGGATTTAGGGACTACAAATCCAGCCCATCCTTTACAGAAGAAAGGTTGCTTCCCATGCTATAATTGCGCACAATGCAATTCCCTAATTAAGGGTGATAATGTGACACATCCTCACACTGGATGTAAAATTGGAATTAGAAACACGTATACATGTAATTCCAGTTATGTCATATATGTCATTAAATGCCCTTGTGGGCTGGCATATGTTGGGGAGACCACACAGAGCGTACGGGACAGGATCTAGATTCGGATGCACCTGTAGCATATCATTTTACAGTTGCAGCAAATAATAAAAGCCAACTTAGATTTCAAATTTTGGATGATGTCCCACCCCTGAGAAAAGGGGGTGATAGACAAAGTCTACTATTTAAAAAGAAGGCCCAATGAATTAGGAAGTTGGATACCTTATCCCCTAGGGGTTTGAATAGAGATATCCCATGGAGTCACTTCATATAATGTAATTTGCACATTAGTAATGATAGATTAATTTTCAGATCAGTGGTTTTTACTAGAGAGATCTGATTATATTATTGAAGCTAATATGATGTACAGTATAGATTCATAATATCCTGCCAAAGTGGAAATATGTACTTTCTCCTCTCTTTCCCCATAGATAGTTTTAAACTCACATATTGACATTTGTGGGGTATATTAAACTAGGGGTAGAAATTCTCTGAGTAATTATTTAGATATAGGTTTAGATAGGATATAGCTGTAATATTGATATTTTTATGACTCTTTTAGCGTTTTTTATCGTTTACTATTTTTTGTAAGATTATCATTCCACCTTTAGGAAATAGGGGGAGTATGAATGTGGATCACATGTATGGAAGTTGTACTTCATTCTACCAATAAGAGCTCTGCTAAGGCCTATTTGAGGAGGTGGTAACTGCTATGACGTATATTACTCCTTGAAAAAGGGCGGAGTTCCGAAACGCACGTCGGAGTTGTTTGTTTATGCCATCTATCCATGACAAGTTTTCATCTGCTATGCCTGCACTGAGACATATTGAACCTGAGTGAACATTTTCTGGACTTTGTGAATAAGCCTGTGGTGTGAAATACACGGAGCTACAGAGCTATCCTGCCATTGAGCTGACTGAGCTGGGCGTGACGTATGCAAATGATTGAAAGTGCCTTACAACGGAACCGCAAGTATCGGGCTTAATACTAACATCTATGTTGTTATAATTAATTGTTGCATTCTATCAATACGCTAACACGCTGACAAGAAGCGTTGACAGCTACACACAGTGGGAACATTTCATTGCTTACTGTTATTACTAATTGTTGCACTGAGCTAACACGCTAATACGCTGACAAGAAGCTTTGACAGTTATATGCAGTGTATATAGACTGATACAACTTATCTGGGATTAACCTGCATATATTTAATGAAGGGTTCAGAAGAGATCCTACAGAGTGCCTTATCTGTTTTAACATACTAATATAGCAGATGATACTTGCAGACATTGACTTTGCTGACTAACTTTGCTTATTAACCCTTTCTGAGACGGGTTACATTATTCAACAACCTAATATTTTGGGATTACAAGTATCTAATCAAGCATTCGGATCTTAAGTGAGCTTTTTTGTGGATAACAGCATTTTTTGATTCCCCTAGGAATCACTTTTTTTTTGTATGCATGATGGATAAATGTTTGGAATGGGAAGGGTTTTAGGCAGTGACTGTTTTTCACTATTTTGTATACTAATAAAGTTGTTTTTTCATTATTTAGGTGTGTTGCGTAATATTTTGTATATGTATGACAGTATTTGTGGCGATACTGTACTCATGCAACCTCTCAATAAGAAGAGCATTAAAATGTATTGATATAGTTAAAGTATTTATTCATTATATTAAATTCTGATGTGGTGCTGTTACTATATATTTTTTATATATTATAATGCACGTTATGTTTACTGTAATTCAATGCCTAATATCACCTCCACATTTCCATTTCTAATATTGTAAATTAGCATGTTGTTGCCCTATCCAGAAGAGTCTCTGAGTTATTGTTTACTTAATGGTGTGTTAGAGGCCATAGTTATGTGAAATATAAAGCATAGGTCTTTGTATATCGCTTAGAATATTGTTTAAACATCATCTATATCTGTCACTTGATGGTCAAGTGCCTCATGTTCGGTCAGTGTGCAATGTGATTTAGGATACTAGAGCAAATGTGCATTAGAATGTTTTGAGTATATAAACCCCTAACTGAGACCACGGTTACATAACAAGTTAATAGCTAAATTTGATATCTTGTTATATATTCTCCAATGACGCTATAGCATATGCCCTCACTTCCCTTCCTAGGACATGTGTGGTAACCCCTACATATCTTTTTTCTTTTTTTACTATTAAGATGACACGTCTAATAGCACCTAGTCAGTAGTTTCCTTTATAACTGGAACTTGGAGTTCTTTACTCCTTATATACTGTAAGTATCTTTAAAGTGTCAGTTCCCCAAGTTACACACCCCACTTCATTTTTCTAACCCATATTTAGTCTTGTTGCCACTATATAAGGGCTCTATTAACCCTGCTATGCTCCCCTTGAACATACTCATAGCTCAGAGATGTTGTTTCACTAAATATGGTTCTATCATCTAAATATAGATTATATGGTATCAGTTTTAACACATCCATCTTTATTTATCGTACATATAAGACAATTTCCTGCATTGCTGCTTGTATTATTAATAAGCTTATATATGAGTGGTTAAGATAGCTGTTAACTTAGGATTGAAGATTTCTTCTTCGCTCATCAAATAAGGGTGAATTGTTGCCCTTATAATAGATATTGGTTTGAACGAAAAGAACATGATACACTTTTTGTTTTCCCAGAGTGGAGTTAGCCTCTATCTTGTTGTTCAGTTATGGTGAAACAATTCATTCCCTCCTTCCCTGTTCATGTAGCTCAACATGCACTAGAGGTCTTATCAGATACTCCATGCCCCATAGACTCCATCCTCGCCTCTCAATGGCTTTCTACCCCTTATATTTTTATTCTCATCTGCCCCCAGATTGATAACCTAACCTAGATATGCATATATCCCTGTAAATTCATTGTACCAACCCCCCACCCCCTTTTCCATCTCATAAAAAGACCGGACTTTACTTTTAACTTATCCTCTTCCCCCTCATAGCAGCTCAGGTCCACTGCCTCTCTTAACTGAAAGTGGTAACAATTCCCACTCATATGCTCTAGTAGGTTTGCTCGTTTCCCATTATTTACATCAATTGTTCACTTAAAACCTATGATTACTATATATGAACCACATATAAAATGAGGTCACATACTACAATCACAAGATCTATACTCCAGGCCCAGGTATTATTCATAATGCCCTTGTTTTTTTCTATTGTCTGGTAACCAGCCACACTTCAGATATTCTTAAATTTGGGTTGGAGAAGCCAGAGGTGTGTCAACATTTGGGCGTCTAATCGTGTTTGTAATATTTTATGTTTGTTTATGTTCTTATTTTCCTCAATAAAAACGTGTATTAAAAAAAATAATAATGTTATGTTTATTTATAGTTTAAGCTTAGTTTTTTTTTTATTTTACAGGTAAGTTTTTATTTATTTGAAGGTAGTTATATTGTAACTTTAATTTAAAGTTAGGGGTGTTAGGTTTAGGGGTTAATAGTCTAATTTAGGTAGTCGTGATGTGAGTGTTTGGTGGTTTAGGGGTTAATAGGTTTAGGTGAGTATTTGTGATGTGGGTGTTTGGAGGTTTAAGGGTTAATAGTTTTATTTAGGTGTTAGCGGTGTGGGGGTTGGCGGTTTAGGGGTCCATAGTTTTATTTAGGTGTTAGCGATGTGGGGGTCAACAGTTTAGGGGTTAATAGGATTATTTAGTGTTTTCGATGTGGGTGGTGGATTAGGGGTTAATAGGCATATTTTAGTATTTGTGATGTGGGGGTCGCGGTTTAGGGGTTAATATGTAGTTTATTGGTGTTAGTGTACTTTGTAACATTTTTGTTATGAGTTTTGTGAAACATTTTTGTTTCACAAAATCGATAACTACTGGTCTTTGATAGCAGAATGGATTGTGGCGGTATAAGCTATAACGCTAGCAGAATAGCCAGACCTCACAACCTGTAATACAGGTGACCTGAAAATTCCACACTCAAAAGCCATTTTTTGAGTGGAATGGAGAGTTGCATTATAGGCTAAAACTCTAGCGGTATAGCTGTACCGCTGGGACTTGTAATACGGGTGAGAAGAATATTCCGCTCGCAAAGGCCAATTTTTCAGCAGTATAGCCGTACTGCACAACTTGTATTCAAGGTCATATTCTCGTGTGTGCTCCCCTTATTGACAGTGTGGGGATCTAACCCACACTAGCTTTTATAGATTACAGTAAAAATCTGGTGTGCATTTAAAATTGGGGTTCGGTAACTTTTACAGATCTTTGACTTTGTTTTTCATTGTTAGACAATAAACCATGACACTTTATTTTCATTGCTAGGGTTTATTGCCGAGTTCTCAGAATAAGTTTTCCTGTTTTAAAACTGTCAAAATAACTGTCAGACAACAGGTATAACCAACTGAACTTCCCTAACATGGGATCACTCAAAATAAGTTTAAAGGGACATTAAACACTTTGGCCTAGATTTGGAGTTTGGCGGTAGCCGTGAAAACCAGCGTTAGAGGCTCCTAACGCTGGTTTTAGGCTACCGCCGGTATTTGGAGTCATTCAAAAAAGGGTCTAACGCTCACTTTTCAGCCGCGACTTTTCCATACCGCAGATCTCCTTACGTCAATTGCGTATCCTATCTTTTCAATGGGATCTTTCTAACTCCGGTATTTAGAGTCGTGGCTGAAGTGAGCGTTAGAATTCTAACGACAAAACTCCAGCCGCATAAAAAAGTCAGTAGTTAAGAGCTTTCTGGGCTAACGCCGGTTCATAAAGCTCTTAACTACTGTGCTCTAAAGTACACTAACACCCATAAACTACCTATGTACCCCGAAACCGAGGCCCCCCCACATTGCCGACACTCGATTAAATTTTTTTAACCCCTAATCTGCCGACCGCCACCTACGTTATACTTATGTACCCCTAATCTGCTGCCCCTAACACCGCCGACCCCTATATTATATTTATTAACCCCTAACCTGCCCCCCACAACGTCTCAGCCAGCTACCTAAATAATTAACCCCTAATCTGCCGACCGCAAAGAGCCGCCACCTACATTATAGCTATGTACCCCTAATCTGCTGCCCCTAACACTGCCGACCCCTATATTATATTTATTAACCCCTAATCTGCCCCCCCTCAACGTCGCCTCCACCTGCCTACACTTATTAACCCCTAATCTGCCGAGCGGACCGCACCGCTACTATTAAAAAGTTATTAACCCCTAATCCGCCTCACTAACCCTATAATAAATAGTATTAACCCCTAATCTGCCCTCCCTAACATCGCCGACACCTAACTTCAATTATTAACCCCTAATCTGCCGACTGGAGCTCACCGCTATTCTAATAAATGTATTAACCCCTAAAGCTAAGTCTAACCCTAACACTAACACCCCCCTAAATTAAATATAATTTTAATCTAGCGAAATTAATTAACTTTTATTAAATAAATTATTCCTATTTAAAGCTAAATACTTACCTGTAAAATAAATCCTAATATAGCTACAATATAAATTATATTTATATTATAGCTATTTTAGGATTAATATTTATTTTACAGGTAACTTTGTATTTATTTTAACCAGGTACAATAGCTATTAAATAGTTAAGAACTATTTAATAGCTAAAATAGTTAAAATAATTACAAATTCACCTGTAAAATAAATCCTAACTTAAGTTACAATTAAACCTAACACTACACTATCAATAAATTAATTAAATAAAATACCTATAATTATCTACAATTAAACCTAACACTACACTATCAATAAATAAATTAAATACAATTCCTACAAATAAATACAATTAAATAAACTAGCTAAAGTACCAAAAATAAAAAAGAACTAAGTTACAAAAAATAGAAAAATATTTACAAACATTAGAAATATATTACAACAATTTTAAACTAATTACACCTACTCTAAGCCCCGTAATAAAATAACAAATCCCCCCAAAATAAAAAAATGCCCTACCCTATTCTAAATTACTAAAGTTCAAAGCTCTTTTACCTTACCAGCCCTGAACAGGGCCCTTTGCGGGGCATGCCCCAAGAAGTTCAGCTCTTTTGCCTGTAAAAAAAACATACAATACCCCCCCCCAACATTACAACCCACCACCCACATACCCCTAATCTAACCCAAACCCCCCTTAAATAAACCTAACACTAAGCCCCTGAAGATCTCCCTACCTTGAGTCGTCTTCACCCAGCCGAGCCAAATTCTTCATCCAAGCGGAGCAAGAAGAGGACCTCCATCCGGTAGAAGTCTTCATCCAAGCGGGGCAGAAGAGGTCTTCCATCCGATTGAAGTCTTCATCCAAGAGGCATCTTCTATCGTCATCCATCCGGAGATGAGCGGCAGCATCCTGAAGACCTCCGACGCGGAACATCCATCCTGGCCGACGACTGAACGACGAATGACGGTTCCTTTAAATGACGTCATCCAAGATGGCGTCCCTCGAATTCCGATTGGCTGATAGGATTCTATCAGCCAATCGGAATTAAGGTAGGAATATTCTGATTGGCTGATGGAATCAGCCAATCAGAATCAAGTTCAATCCGATTGGCTGATCCAATCAGCCAATCAGATTGAGCTTGCATTCTATTGGCTGTTCCGATCAGCCAATAGAATGCGAGCTCAATCTGATTGGCTGATTGTATCAGCCAATCGGATTGAACTTGATTCTGATTGGCTGATTCCATCAGCCAATCAGAATATTCCTACCTTAATTCCGATTGGCTGATAGAATCCTATCAGCCAATTGGAATTCGAGGGACGCCATCTTGGATGACGTCATTTAAAGGAACCGTCATTCATCTTCAGTCGTCGGCCAGGATGGATGTTCCGCGTCGGAGGTCTTCAGGATGCTGCCGCTCCGCTCCGGATGGATGACGATAGAAGATGCCTCTTGGATGAAGACTTCAATTGGATGGAAGACCTCTTCTGCCCCGCTTGGATGAAGACTTCTACCAGATGGAGGACCTCTTCTTGCTCCGCTTGGATGAAGAATTTGGCTCGGCTGGGTGAAGACGACTCAAGGTAGGGAGATCTTCAGGGGCTTAGTGTTAGGTTTATTTAAGGGGGGTTTGGGTAAGATTAGGGGTATGTGGGTGGTGGGTTGTAATGTTGGGGGGTATTGTATGTTTTTTTTTACAGGCAAAAGAGCTGAACTTCTTGGGGCATGCCCCGCAAAGGGCCCTGTTCAGGGCTGGTAAGGTAAAAGAGCTTTGAACTTTAGTAATTTAGAATAGGGTAGGGCATTTTTTTATTTTGGGGGGCTTTGTTATTTTATTAGGGGGCTTAGAGTAGGTGTAATTAGTTTAAAATTGTTGTAATATATTTCTAATGTTTGTAAATATTTTTTTATTTTTTGTTATTTAGTTCTTTTTTCTTTTTTGTACTTTAGCTAGTTTATTTAATTGTATTTATTTGTAGGAATTGTATTTAATTTATTTATTGATAGTGTAGTGTTAGGTTTAATTGTAGATAATTATAGGTATTTTATTTAATTAATTTATTGATAGTGTAGTGTTAGGTTTAATCGTAACTTAGGTTAGGATTTATTTTACAGGTAAATTTGTAATTATTTTAACTATTTTAGCTATTAAATAGTTCTTAACTATTTAATAGCTATTGTACCTGGTTAAAATAAAAACAAAGTTACCTGTAAAATAAATATTAATCCTAAAATAGCTATAATATAAATATAATTTATATTGTAGCTATATTAGGATTTATTTTACAGGTAAGTATTTAGCTTTAAATAGGAATAATTTATTTAATAAGAGTTAATTAATTTCGTTAGATTAAAATTATTTTTAATTTAGGGGGGTGTTAGTGTTAGGGTTAGACTTAGCTTTAGGGGTTAATACATTTATTAGAATAGCGGTGAGCTCCAGTCGGCAGATTAGGGGTTAATAATTGAAGTTAGGTGTCGGCGATGTTAGGGAGGGCAGATTAGGGGTTAATACTATTTATTATAGGGTCAGTGAGGCGGATTAGGGGTTAATAACTTTATAATAATAGCGGTGCGGTCCGCTCGGCAGATTAGGGGTTAATAAGTGTAGGCAGGTGGAGGCGACGTTGTGGGGGGCAGATTAGGGGTTAATAAATATAATATAGGGGTCGGCGGTGTTAGGGGCAGCAGATTAGGGGTACATAGGGATAATGTAAGTAGCGACGGTTTACGAGCGGCAGATTAGGGGTTAATAATAATATGCAGGGGTCAGCGATAGCGGGGGCGGCAGAATAGGGGTTAATAAGTGTAAGGTTAGGGGTGTTTAGACTCGGGGTACATGTTAGAGTGTTAGGTGCAGACGTAGGAAGTGTTTCCCCATAGGAAACAATGGGGCTGCGTTAGGAGCTGAACGCGGCTTTTTTGCAGGTTTTTTTTCAGCTCAAACAGCCCCATTGTTTCCTATGGGGGAATCGTGCACGAGCACGTTTTTGAGGCTGGCCGCGTCAGTAAGCAACTCCGGTATCGAGAGTTGAAGTTGCGTTAAATATGCTCTACGCTCCTTTTTTGGAGCCTAACGCAGCCATTCTGTGGACTCTCAATAACAGAGTTATTTTAAAGGTGCGGCCAGAAAAAAGCCAGCGTTAGCTAAGCAGGTCCTTACCGACAAAACTCTAAATCTAGCCGTTTGAGATTGTAATAGAAAGTGATAAATTGTATACATAAAATAAACTCTTCAATATGCATTTATTATTTATTTTGTCCCATTTTCCTGTAATTTCATCTTGAAATTGTGAGCTTTTCAGTTCCTGTTAGAAATTAAATTACAGAACACTGTTATATTCAACTTAGCTATTGGCTGCAAACACTAGTGATTTATTTATTAACTGTCTCTAATTGGCCAAAGCAAAGAAGGTAACCTAAGTTACAACATGGCAGCTCCCATTGTTTTATAAACACTAAAATGTTGCACTTATTTGGTCAATATTTAAACAGCTAATGAAACTTTATAAAATACACTTACACTTTATTCTCAGACTACTGTGTTCTTTGTATTTTATGCTCTATCTAGCATGTATTGTGTGTTTAATGTCCCTTTAATTATTTTATGGTCCTGGGTGACCAAATATGTCTGACAGTCACATATGATATCATTTGTTTTCACAAAATGAATGGACATAAATATATATCTACTATTTGTAACAGTTAGACTTATCTGCTAACCCTGTTAATGCAGTCACGCTGTACTAGTTGCAGGCAGTGAGTGTGTGTTGTGGACACGCTTTGGTGAGATGTTGAGCATGCTATGGACTAGGCACTCTGTGGAGGGTCAGGCAGGCTATGACATTTGCAGCGCTGTTGGTGTTACTTTACCTAGTGGGGGTGTGCTATTGAGTGTGGCTATAAGCTCAGGCCCAGTTTATGTGCATTTTACTACTTACAGTTTGCTATTCCAGGTGCAATGTTTTTATATTTGGTGCCGCTGTCCTAATGCATACTATTATTTTTACTCTGTTTATTTGTTATATTAGTGCAGGCACTATTATTGTTCTTCAGCGCTCCAGACTTCATTTGTGTTTAGCACCTTTTTTTCTCTGTTTAAGGTTCTTTCTGCTTTCTTTACTTTGCCCATATATAGGTTTTTGCTTAATGCTACCTGGTTGCATTTTCAGAAGAATTGGATTACTTGTTGCTGACCTTTGACTTGTCTCTCTACCTGCTCTCAGATTTCCCTCTATTACCTCTGCTTTCAGATATTGCTGCTGACCCAGCCTTTACTCTGAGTTTGATCTATTTAAACCCTTGGTACTGTGATATTCAAATTTCCTGTTGATGACCTTGACTTTGAACTTGACCACCATTTTGACTTATCCTCATGATCTCCTGACGGCCTGTAATAGCCTTTGGCCTTGAATAGAATGTTATTTAGTTTTCATTCTCCTAATCTGGGTACTTGCGTATTTCTCGACTGCTGGATTCTGATGACAGGATAAGGGGACTACTGGACAGGCAAGTTAAGTGATAGGTGGGATCTCTCTTTAGTCCTAGTCCTGATAGTACCTGCATAAAATTATAATGTTTCAAAATTGTAGCTAAATCTTAAGAACTGATTAACAACTGATCATAAAAAAGTGGCAAACTCTTTTGTGACCACTCAGAAATGGAATTGGGTTAAAACTTGACCTCCGCTAAAATTAATTTATTGTTGACTTTGACAAAAAAATAAAAACATATAGAGACAACAACCATTTTCTTAATCCAACCTCCCTTGAGAGAGAAATGTATGCTGGTAAAGTAAAAGGTTCTAAGATTGTCTTTTTCTTGCAATGTGTAAGTCAGCACAACTCAGATGTGCAACTAGCACTGCTGATTGGATCAGCAGCAGTTTACAATCTGGAGCAGTAGGGCTCTGTAGATCCTGGGCTTTACTTCTACTGTGTGTTTAACTCCTTTGTGGGGGTTAAATACACAGTAGTGTAGGGTCAATAGGCTTAAATTGCATGCTCTAACAAATTAGAGTATATCTTTCTTTGACTATTATGTATTGTAATATATAATGTGAGTAGCATCTAAAATCTCCAACATAGTTGAGCATGGGTTGGAAATGGCTCAGCAGTTGAGGGGATAAAGAACATGTAGTTAAAGGGGCACTAAACCCAAATTTTTTCTTTCATGATTCAGATAGAGCATACAATTTTAAGAAACTTTCTAATTTACTCCTATGATGAAGTTTACTTTGTTCTCTTGCTATCTTTATTTAAAAAATAGGAATGTGATGCATAGGAGCCAGCCCATTTTTGGTTTAGAAGCTGGGTTATGCTTGCTTATTGGTGGGTTAATGTCAGCCTCCAATAACAAGCACTATCCATGGTGCTGAACCTAAAATGGGCTGGCTGCTAAGATTTGCATTCCTGCTTTAAATAAAGATAGCAAGAGAACGAAGAAAAATTGATAATAGCAGTAAATTAGAACGTTGATTAAAATTTCATGCTCTGAGGCCTATTTATCATATATCTGTCGGACCTGATCCGACAGTGCGGATCAGGTCCGACAGACATTCCTAAATGCGGAGAGCCTGCAGGCTCGCTAGAAACACGGGCCCTCAAGCTCCATCCGGAACTTGATAGATAGGCCCCTCTACCTGAATCATGAAAGAAAAAAATTGGGTTCAGTGTCCCTTTAAAGTGGTGCAGTCATCTTCTAGGTGGGCTTAGAAATATCCATGAATTATTTCACATTTAGACAATTTCACTTCGTTGTTTGTTTCCTTGTATACAAAAAGTGGACCAGTACCACTTGACCTTCCATATCGTTAGAAAATTCATGCAACATATTACAAGACAGATAAAGTTAAGTTTACATTCACATCTGAATCATTAAAACATATACGCCTAGATTACGAGTCTTGCATTAGCCTTAAAAAGCAGCTTTGAGACATCCCAACACTGTTTTTTAATGCCCGCTGGTATTACGAGTCTGGCAGGTACAGGTGTACCGCTCACTTTTATTCCGTGACTCGAGCATACCGCAAATCCCCTGACGTCAATTGCATATCCTATCTTTTCTATGGGATTTGCCTAACGCTGGTATTACGAGTCTTGGAGAAAGTGAGCGGTACAGCCTCTCCTGTCAAGACTCCTACCGCATTTAAAAGTCAGTAGTTAAAAGTTTTATGGGCTAACGCCGTAACATAAAACTCTTAACTAAAGTGCTAAAAAGTACACTAACACCCATAAACTACCTATTAACCCCTAAACCGAGCCCCCCCCCACATCGCAAACACTTAAATAAAAATTTTAACCCCTAATCTGCCGACCGGACATCGCTGCCACTTTAATAAATGTATTAACCCCTAAACCGCCGCACTCCCGCCTCGCAAACACTAGTTAAATATTATTAACCCCTAATCTGCCGCCCCTATCATCACGACACCTACCTACATTTATTAACCCCTAATCTGCCACCCACAACGTAGCCGCAACTATATTAAAGGTATTAACCCCTAAACCTAACACCCCTAAAAGTCTAACCCTAACACCCCCCTAACTTAAATATAATTTAAATAAATCTAAATAAAATTAATACAAATAATTAAATTATTCCTATTTAAAATGAAATACTTACCTATAAAATAAACCCTAAGCTAGCTGCAATATAACTAATAGTTACATTGTAGCTAGCTTAGGATTTATTTTTATTTTACAGAAAAGTTTGTATTTATTTTAACTGGGTAGAATAGTTATTAAATAGTTATTAACTATTTAATAACTACCTAAAATAAATACAAAAGTACCTGTAAAATAAATCCTAACCTAAGTTACAATTACACCTAACACTACACTATCATTAAATTAATTACCTAAACGACCTACAATTAATTACAATTAAATTAAATAAACTAAAGTAGAAAAAACAACAAACACTAAATTACAGAAAATAAAAAAATAATTTCAATTTTTTTAAACTAATTACACCTAATCTAATCCCCCTAATAAATAAAAAAAAGCCCCCCAAAATAATAAAATTCCCTACCCTATAGGGGTATTGCCCCAAAGTAATCAGCTCTTTTACCGGTAAAAAAAAATACAATACCCCCCCAACATTAAAACCCACCACCCACACACCCAACCCTAATCTAAAACCCACCCAATCCCTCCTTAATAAAATCTAACACTAACCCCTTGAAGATCACCCTACCTTGAGACGTCTTCCCCCAGCTGGGCACAAGTGGACCTTCAGAGGGGCAGAAGTCTTCATCCGATCAAGGCAGAAGAAGTCCTCCAGACGACCAGAAGTCTTCATCAAGGCGACATCTTCTAACTTGAGAAAGCCCTGTAAGAGGGAGAAACGCGTTGATGAAACTTACAGCTGCCTTACACTTCATATATTGTCTATAAGGACTTTAATACTTTGTTGGAGTGACAAGTATTTTCAGCTACCCACGGAGAACACGAGGACTGCACTGTGAAGGGCCATGCGCTTAAATTAAAGCTGGTTTCAAGTCACACATCAAAGTCCGTTTACTACAAGGTCTACAAGAGAAATCTGGATATACTGTGACCCTGCGTGCGATCCTGCACTAAGAGCGGGGTTCAACATCTACAATATAGCGGCCGCTATAGTTCATCTGTCAAGTTATCCTGACCAATAGGATTTCCCTACAGCGACGACGCCTCCCGATCAGTGACGTCACGGGATACGCATACGCCTCACGGAGGTGATTCTTAATACACGGACGGTACACCTAAAGGTAAAAACGGGTTTGCATTTACCCGGCTCTGACTCTCATTTGATCTCATCTGAGGACTTTTAGTTTTTATGCCGACTTTCTCCACTTAATATTGAGAAAAGGTTTATATTGGCAACAGTAGTCATTTATTTTAATTTTGTGTTTTTACATATCGGAGACGTCCGATTTTTAAATATCTCTATGTTTTTTCATTTTATTTTTGCATGATATGTACTTCTACGATTGTTTGATTAAATTATATTTGCAAAGCAAGTAAATTTATCATTTCGTTTGCATAGCATATTTTTTTATTCTGTTTTCATTTTAGCACCTTTAGCTTTTACTAGCGCTTCTCCTGTTTTTTCATTCTTGCACATATCTTTTTTTCCCTAATTTGAGGGACTTTAGGGTTGGAGCAGCTTGGTGCCTCTTGCGCACACTTTAACACACATACACACACCGACATCTTCTATCTTCATCCGGAGCGGGTCCATCTTCAATCCAGCCGACGCGGAGCATCCTCTTCAAATGATGTCCAACTGAAGAATGAAGGTTCCTTTAAAAAACGTCATCCAAGATGGCGTCCCTTCAATTCCGATAGGCTGATCGGAATTAAGGTAGGAAAAATCCTATTGGTTGATCCAATCAGCCAATAGGATTAAGTTCGCATTCTATTGGCTGTTCCAATCAGCCAATAGAATGCGAGCTCAATCCTATGGGCTGATTAGATCAGCCAATAGGATTGAACTTCAATCCTATTGGCTGATTGCATCAGCCAATATAATTTTTCCTACCTTAATTCCGATTGGCTGATAGAATCCTAAAAGCCAATCGGAATTGAAGGGACGCCATTTTGGATGACATCATTTAAAGGAACCTTCATTCTTCAGTTGGACTTCGTTTAAAGAGGATGCTCCGCACCAGCTGGATGGACCCGCTCCAGATGGATGAAGATAGAAGATGCCGCCTGGATGAAGACTTCTGGCCGTCTGGAGGACCTCTTCTGCCCAGATCGGTGAAGACGTCTCAAGGTAGGGTGATCTTCAAGGGGTTAGTGTTAGATTTTATTAAGGAGGGATTGGGTGGGTTTTAGATTAGGGTTGGGTGTGTGGGTGGTGGGTTTTAATGTTGGGGGAGTATTGGTTATATTGTAGCTAGCTTAGAGTTTATTTTATAGGTAAGTATTTAGTTTTAAATAGGAATAATTTATTTAATTGTAGTAATTTTATTAAGAATATTTAAAATTATATTTAAATTAGGGGGGGTGTTAGGGTTAGAGTTAGACTTAGGTTTAGGGGTTAATAACCTTATTATAGTGGCGGCGACATTGGCAACGGCAGATTAGGGGTTAATAAATTTAATATAGTTGTGGCGACATTGGGGCGGCAGAGTAGGGGTTAATAAATATAATGCATGGTTCGGCGATGTTGGGGGCAGTAGATTAGGGGTTCATAAGTATAATGTAGGTGGCGGTGGTGTCCGGAGCAGCAGATTAGGCGGTGGTGTCCGGAGCGGCAGATTAGGGGTTAATAATTATAATTTAGGTGTCGGCGATGTCAGGGGCAGCAGATTAGGGGTTAATAAGTGTAAGATTAAGAGTGTTTAGATTTGGGGTTCATGTTAGGGTGTTAGGTGTAGACATAAAATGTATTTCCCCATATCAAAAAATGGGGCTGCCTTAGGAGCTGAACGAGGTGTTAGGTTTTTTTCAGCCGGCTCAGCCCCATTGTTTCCTACAGGGAGTGCAGAATTATTAGGCAAGTTGTATTTTTGAGGATTAATTTTATTATTGAACAACAACCATGTTCTCAATGAACCCAAAAAACTCATTAATATCAAAGCTGAATAGTTTTGGAAGTAGTTTTTAGTTTGTTTTTAGTTATAGCTATTTTAGGGGGATATCTGTGTGTGCAGGTGACTATTACTGTGCATAATTATTAGGCAACTTAACAAAAAACAAATATATACCCATTTCAATTATTTATTTTTACCAGTGAAACCAATGTAACATCTCAACATTCACAAATATACATTTCTGACATTCAAAAACAAAACAAAAACAAATCAGTGACCAATATAGCCACCTTTCTTTGCAAGGACACTCAAAAGCCTGCCATCCATGGATTCTGTCAGTGTTTTGATCTGTTCACCATCAACATTGCGTGCAGCAGCAACCACAGCCTCCCAGACACTGTTCAGAGAGGTGTACTGTTTTCCCTCCTTGTAAATCTCACATTTGATGATGGACCACAGGTTCTCAATGGGGTTCAGATCAGGTGAACAAGGAGGCCATGTCATTAGATTTTCTTCTTTTATACCCTTTCTTGCCAGCCCCGCTGTGGAGTACTTGGACGCGTGTGATGGAGCATTGTCCTGCATGAAAATCATGTTTTTCTTGAAGGATGCAGACTTCTTCCTGTACCACTGCTTGAAGAAGGTGTCTTCCAGAAACTGGCAGTAGGACTGGGAGTTGAGCTTGACTCCATCCTCAACCCGAAAAGGCCCCACAAGCTCATCTTTGATGATACCAGCCCAAACCAGTACTCCACCTCCACCTTGCTGGCGTCTGAGTCGGACTGGAGCTCTCTGCCCTTTACCAATCCAGCCACAGGCCCATCCATCTGGCCCATCAAGACTCACTCTCATTTCATCAGTCCATAAAACCTTAGAAAAATCAGTCTTGAGATATTTCTTGGCCCAGTCTTGACGTTTCAGCTTGTGTGTCTTGTTTAGTGGTGGTCGTCTTTCAGCCTTTCTTACCTTGGCCATGTCTCTGAGTATTGCACACCTTGTGCTTTTGGGCACTCCAGTGATGTTGCAGCTCTGAAATATGGCCAAAATGGTGGCAAGTGGCATCTTGGCAGCTGCACGCTTGACTTTTCTCAGTTCATGGGCAGTTATTTTGCGCCTTGGTTTTTCCACACGCTTCTTGCGACCCTGTTGACTATCTTGAATGAAACGCTTGATTGTTCGATGATCACGCTTCAAAAGCTTTGCAATTTTAAGAGTGCTGCATCCCTCTGCAAGATATCTCACTATTTTTGACTTTTCTGAGCCTGTCAAGTCCTTCTTTTGACCCATTTTGCCAAAGGAAAGGAAGTTGCCTAATAATTATGCACACCTGATATAGGGTGTTGATGTCATTAGACCACACCCCTTCTCATTACAGAGATGCACATCACCTAATATGCTTAATTGGTAGTAGGCTTTTGAGCCTATACAGCTTGGAGTAAGACAACATGCATAAAGAGGATGATGTGGTCAAAATACTCATTTGCCTAATAATTCTGCACTCCCTGTATGGGGAATTCGTGCACGAGCAAGTTTAGCCAGCTCACCGCTACCGTAAGCAGCGTTGGTATTACAGTGAGATGTGGAGCAAAATTTTGCTCTACGCTCACTTTTTAGAGGCTAACGCCGGGTTGAAAAAAACCTGTAATACCAGCGCTGTCTTAAGTGAGCGGTGAGAAAAAAAGGCTTGTTAGCAATGCAAGCCTTACCGACAAAAACTCGTAATCTAGCCGACTAATCTTTTAATTAAATTTCCATTTCCATTTTTTTTTCTTTTTCCTTTATGCATTTACTTATTTATTTGTTTTTGAGGAAGGGGTAGTGCTAAGGCAAAGAGGTTACATTTTGACATTTTTTATATTAAAAAGAGTAAAATTAAAAATGTGTTTATTGTAAAATTTTTAATTATGCATAATTTAACAAAAAAACTTTGCAATTCAGTTTAATTACTTCATTGCTTTAACAGTTAAAATGTTTACATTTTCACCTCCTCTAGAGAATCTCCAGTGCATTTCGTGTATTGCAGGACTCTTTACATTCCTACATATTGCACAGTGATTGGTTGAGGGGAGCAGATGCTAATTTATAGCTATCCCTTATGGGTCACAACAAAGGAATTAAGTTAAACATCATGCAAGAGACTTTTCATGGGTTGTGTTCTGGGCCTGCAAAATAATGCATCTAACAAAATGATAGCATTAAATGCCTTTAAAGCTTTTATTATGCATACAGATCTTTTGTAGTGTAATGAAACATTTCTAAGGCATAAAAACAATGCATTGATGTCCTTTAAAGGGATATGAAACAATTTTTTTTTTTTCATTTTTGTAAATGTAGTCACTAATCAGCATGCACTCCCCAGTGTGCTGAGCCAAAACTGGGCTGGCTCCTAAGCTTACATTCATGCTTTTTCAAAGAAAGATACCAAGAGAATGAAGAAAAAATGATAATAGGAGTAAATAAGAAAGTTGCTTAAAATTGCATGTTCTACCTGAATCATGAAAGAAAAACATCTGGATTTCATATCCCTTTATGTAATGTAAGTTAATGGGATAGAAAGGTCAAAAATGAAATGTACTTAGGTGCATTTAAATTTTTAAAGGAAGTGGTTTTGCAATATACTTACCAGTTTTCAGCTGCATATGCTGTAAGGCAGGCCTGGCGCTAGACTAACAACACTAGAGGGGCATTAGATTTTTGTGGGTGGGCCCAGATTTAAAATGGTCTGATCCTGGTTTTTAAAGTACTGAAAGCATTCGTCCAATCCTTTTATAAATACGTATCACAACATCCTTTTTCATTCTGTAGCAGCCTGTCGCACTTACTGAAATCGCAAAATGAGACGCTATGTATACATCACACATGACAATAAAGCCCAAGCAAGCAATTACCACAAGCCACCAAGAAAATAATGTTTGGACAGGTCTATTCATAGGCTTTAGCAATTGAGTTTTGGAAAATATTCAGCCTTAATATGTCACCCCATGCTTTTTGTATTTGAAAACAAAAATATTTGTTCTTGCTGGTTAGGCTAGAAGTGGTCAAAATAAGAGGATGACTTACTGTTCTCAGTAAAGCTGAAGCCACCGACACTTGTCCTTTGAATCAAATCTTCTCATGAGCTTCTCTTTCCACTCATCTTTAAATTTCGGTGTCAAATCTTTCTCAAATGCGAGCTGAATAAGGTCGGCCTTTCGTTGGTGTAGCATGCTGGGCCGATGATCAGAGAAAATGTGCTTTAGAGTTAAAAATGAGTGATGGCATGAGTCAGCGCTGTCAATGCGCAGGGCATTGCTTTATGTGGACTATGGAAAGTTGTGAGCAGATTGTTTAATGTCCATTTCCCGTCTTTTGAGGGGATTTCATTTTCATTCATTTTGGTGGTAAGGTACTGGGGGGGCCACAGTAAATTCAGATTCAATTATTTTTATGCCTGACAGGTCTAAAAGAGGTTTTACTTCAGATGTATTTAGAGAAACATCTCTCCCGGCGTATGGATGTAGTTTAGCCAGAGCGCCAATCAGTTGGCCAGTACGCTCTGCAAAACGCAAATTAATTTCACCAAGTACAGCGTCTATGAAATTGTAAAACAGCCTGGTCAGTTCTGTCTTTTCATTTGTTTAATTCTTTCTGACGGTTTCTTCCAACCAATATTCCTAAAGATTCTTGTTGATTGTGCTTCTTCTCTTCGTTGGCCCAGTGCACATAGAGGCATCATTGGTGGTGGCGGAGGTTGAAATACACAGGTTCCATAATGCATTAAACTCCGCCTCTGTGCGAAATCTTTCAATACACTCTGACGCATTGTTCACGAGTGTTACCGCAGTGAAAATGTCCATGTCTTAAGCTTGAAGCATTTTGTTTAGAGGCTCCAGAAGCAATAAAAGCTTCTGAACAAGAAGGGCAATAAACTTAAAGTTGATTTGGGATATTGCACAATGCAACCCCGTAGCCTCAACTTGCAACTCAGCACCACAGGCCCATGTTGTTTATAACTGTTTTAATAATGTGGCTATTTCATCAAAGTTTTTGAGGATGACATTAACTGTAGCTAAATATCCAGTCCATCGTTGCTCCAATAGGCGCTTCAGACATTCGCCCTTGTAGTGTATTTCCTGACATCAGGGATGCCCTGTCATAAACTTGGCTAAATATTTTGTCTGTACTGAGACCTGCTTTTGTTATTTCGTCAATGATTGTAGATGTTAGTGTACAAGCATCCCCTTTTTCTGCAGTGTGTGTGGCCATGACCAGAAGGCACTCTTTTGCCTCCTAGTTATCCTCTACATAGCAAACAACTATAGAAATATTTTCCTGGCCTATAGGATTTCGTGTGCCATCCACTGATTTCTATAACGATCTCTTCGGTTACGATCATGCTCATTGTTTCCATGAGCTCATTTTGAATGTCATGGCTACTGTATCTAGCATTCAAAGGAATGGTTGGCACAATCTTAGCTAGCTCATTGTCTTTCTGCAGAGTGTATTCAAACAATGATAGAAATAGCCCTATACCACCATTTTCATTTGTAATGCTAGCAAAGCTGTCATAGTATCCTCTCAAGGGCATTTGATTCACGACTAAAAACTCGAGTATGTCAATTATAGTGGCCATATAGTATCAATTACATTCCAGTTGCCCACATTTACAAGAGTGACATTTTCTGTGCATATTGCTTTGGGTCTTTCAGACTCCTTCCACATAGCCTCACATGTTATATGTTCCTTGGAGGCAGCATGTTTTTTCAGCCCTTTATTCACCTCAGTGGCGGGTTTCCAATTAGAAAATCCTGTCATGGTAAATGTTGAATCTGCTAATGCAGAGCTAAATTTTCTACATGAGAAACAAAATGCAGCATAAATTTTCTTCGAATATTCCAACCAGTCCCTGTTCTTGAACCAGCTACAAAAGAATGACCGTTTTGTCCCTCCATACAGTTTTGTAGGATATTTGTTTAAAATCACCTGCTTGGGTTTTTCAGTAACAAGGTCGTCGACAAGTCCAACTAGCACAAGTGGTTGAGGTGGTCTTATCTGCCTTTCTTGAATATTTGCAGAGGTCATGCTAGCAGCACAGCAGCTAGTCCCAACGCAGCATGCGATCAGCACAGCAGCTAATGTTAACATCCGCATTGGCAATGCCATCATCAGTGGTGTAAGCTTTGGATGTATATTGAGATGCTGATGCTTCAGGGGCCGAGCAGGTAGCACCTACAGAAATCGCTGAAGATTTTAAACTTTTTCGCTAAACTAAGCTAAACTTGCCTCTCGCTCTCTCTGTTCCCAAGCACATTCACTAAAAGGGGCACAAAAAGATTACCAGGCAGGCATATGGGTAGCGCAACAGGGGACCAGCTGATCAGAGGGTCCCAGGCTATTGGCCAGATATCATGTTTTTTTCATAACTGAAATGTGTTGATTGGCAGAAGCAGGCTTGTTTGTATTTAAAACTGTGAATAGTGTAAGTGATTGGTGTGTTTTGTGGCAGTGGTTAAGTGTACTGCTTCAAAAGGAAAGCACTACATCGCCGAGTAAAAACAATAAATATTTTTTATTCATATGGATTTTTTTGTCTTCTTTCATTTATATTCACCTATATTTTAAAATGAAATAAATCTGTTAAATAATTTAAAATGTTAACTTTACCCAAAGTATTTGGGGGTGCATATCAATCTCGATGGGGGGGGCCCTGCCCCTCAATGTCCCCCCATGATACCGGGTCTGCTGTAAGGGCCCATGCAGTAATATTTAAACTCAAAGAGCTGGTGGTGGTGTATATTGTGGCTGTGGGCTTGGTATTCAAAACCTCAACGCTCAGGTGAGATAATCTATGAAATCTCGTCAGCGCGGCAAGGCACTTTTTTTTTTAGAAAAAATATCCCAAAGATTTTGCATAATTTCTAGGTTAGGGGTGTTAGTGTACTTTGTAACAGTTTACTTAATAATTTTATGTCAGTGTAGGAGATGTCAGGGGTGGCAGATTATGGGTGTTTAGACGTGGGGTTTATGTCAGGGTGTTAGGTTTAAACGTAACTTTTTTTTTCTCCGATAGACATCAATGGGGTTGCGTTACGGAGCTTTTCATTTTGCGATCGCAGGTGTTTTTTCTGACACTCTCTCCCCATTGATGTCTATGGGGAAAGCATGCACAAGCATGTCAAAGCAGCACTTGGATTTTGTGCGGTATGGAGCTCATCGCCACCATATCGCATGCGGCTTTTCAAAACCTCATAATGGCAGCGCTATGGAGGGTGAAATAATGCAACTTGTAATCTAGGTGATTGTTAGCAGACTTTGATCATTTACAGAGTGAATTTAATAAAAACTGTATTGTATTTTATTGTTATAGTGCTTTTTGTCATGTTTTTATAAAAATATTTTGTCTACTATTTTTTCTACACTTTGATTACACTTTACACTTGCCTGCTTATGCTTACACTGTTTTTATTTTTTATTTTAAAACTGTATAGCCTAAAATAGCATCCAAACATAATATCTTATTTTCCCTCCTACCTTATCTGCCAGTTAGCATTTGAGCTTATTGTATACAAAATGTGGAGTCCTATACAACAATTTTGTACTCTCCAATATGGGAATTATTTAACTTGTTTTATTATTCCAACAAATGAACTGTACACTTAAAGGGACACTGTAACCAAAATTTTTCTTTCATGATTCAGATTGAGCATGAAATTTTAAGCAACTTTCTAATTTACTCCTATTTTCAATTTTTCTTCGTTCTCTTGCTATCATTATTTGAAAAAGAAGGCATCTAAGCTTTTTTTTGGTTTCAGTACTCTGGACAGCATTTTTTTATTGGTGGATGAATTTATCCACCAATCAGCAAGGACAACCCAGGTTGTTCACCAAAAATGGGCCAGCATCTAAACTTACATTCTTGCACTTCAAATAAAGATACCAAGAGAATGAAGAAAATTTGATAATAGGAGTAAATTAGAAAGTTGCTTAAAATGGCATGCTCAATCTGAATCACGAAAGAAGAATTTTGGTTACAGTGTCCCTTTAACTCTGATTGGATTATCTAATCGGGTTCTGATTGGACATCCCTCTTGACTATACTTAGCTCTAATTAGCTATTCTCACAAAGGAAATATCATTGCTGTCTGTGTAAAACACGTTATTGCTTACATTTTGAAAATTGTCACAATCACATGGTTAATGTAGATATGGTTATGCACCAGACAAACATTTAAGAATGTTAAGTCACTCCAGACAAAAATAACCATGTCTCCAAAATGTTTTAACTTTCTATTGATTTATAAAATGAAACTCCTACAACCTGCCTGCTAAACTGATAAGAACTTCAATCCCAAAATACACAGTTATGATTTATTTTGTTTCTTACCTTTTTGGCTCAGTTAAGCAGCACATATGGCTATATTTCAAGTTACAAAACAATCATTGGTTTTGCTTATAGCCATTAAACTGAAGAGAAGAAGAAATAAATTCTACGTCTATCATATAGAGTAGTATGACATTTTCATGGCTGTTTCCTGGGAAGCAAGTAACACAGTCAGGCATAATATGCTTCAATTCCTTTTATTTTTCTTTCTTTCTCTCTTTCTTTCCTTCTTTCTTTCTTTCTTTCTTTCTTTCTTTCTTTTTTCCCTCTTCCATCCATCCTTCCTTCCCTCTCTATCTCTCATTCCTTTCTTTCCTTTTTCCTTCAATCCTCTCTCTCTCTTAAACAGTAATACATTTTGATTGTTCAGTTGCATCTATGTTTTAAAACGGTTGCTATACAACATTTAAATGGACTTGAAAGTTAAACCTATACTTTTATGATTTATATAGAGCACTGTTTTTTAAACCTGTCATCAAGCCTCCCCAACAGGCCAGGTTTTCAGGATCACTTTGGATGAGAGCAGGTAAAATAACCATGGTTACTAGTCAGCTGATTATTTCACCTGTGGTCTAGTTCAGATATCCTCAAAATGTGGCCTGTTAGGAAGGTCTGAGGACAAGTTTGAAAACCAGTGAGATAGAATGCACAATTCTAACTTTATTTCTTTTATCAAATGTGCTTTGTTCTTTTGTTATCATTTGCTGAAAACCATACCTAGGTACACTCATAAGCAAAAATGCACTACTGGGAGCTAACTGATAATTGGTGGCTTTGCATATACAGTATATCCCTTGTCATTGGCTCACCAAATGTGTTCATCCTGGTTCAAGTAGTGAATTGTTTTTCTTGATATAACAAGTCCATGGGAAGTCACTTTTACCAGAAAAGGGTTAGTGTTGCCGACTTTGCTCAAGCACAACCTATACTTTCAATGGATATAGAAAATGTGCTAACTTGCATTGGTATTACAAGTGAAAGTTATATTTTTTTGCTCACACAGAAGCAGTAAATGCCCTAGAATATTTAGTGCGACTTGAGACCTGGGGGTCAATTTATCAAGCTCTGTATGGAGCTTGATGCCCCTTGTTTCTAAAGACCGCTGCTCCATAACCTGTCTGCCTGCTCTGAGGCCACGGACAGAAATAAACCAGATCAAATACGATTGAGTTGATTGACACCCCCTGCTAGCGGCCAATTGGCCGTGAATCTGCAGGGGGCAGCATTGCACCAGCAGTTCACAAGAACTGCTTGTGCAATAATAAATGCTGACAGTGTATGCTGTCGACATTTATCGTTGTAGGGCAGACATGATACGCTACATCATATCATGTCCGCTCGCACATTAATAATTATACCCCCTGGGGTTATATTTTTATTTTTTTCACTAAACACATCAAATTTATTTAAATTTATATTTTATATTTATTTATATATATATATATATATGTTTGTATGTTTGTGTGTATTTATATAATATATATCTGTATATATTTATATATATATATATATATATATATATATATATATATATTACAAAAATATAATCATATATATTAAAAAAAAAATGTGAAGAACATAGGAATGTAAAGTATTCCTAACACCTTATGGTCTAGCACAGTGTCGGGTTAGCCCACAAGCAATAAGCAATAAGAAGTCTGTGAATGTGTTAGCATGGTCGTAATATCTGAAGCCCTGAAGTTAGCTTGCCTCAGTCTTTCACTTGCTCTCTAGCTTTTTACTTGCAACTTGTTATACACGCGTTAATGCAGACGTGATAATTTTTTACTTTGATTGCTTTTAGATTGTTAGCAAAAAAAATTAGTGCCCCACTTGTACTCTGGCCCATAGTTATACAGGGAGTGCAGAATTATTAGGCAAATGAGTATTTTGACCACATCATCCTCTTTATGCATGTTGTCTTACTCCAAGCTGTATAGGCTCGAAAGCCTACTACCAATTAAGCATATTAGGTGATGTGCATCTCTGTAATGAGAAGGGGTGTGGTCTAATGACATCAACACCCTATATCAGGTGTGCATAATTATTAGGCAACTTCCTTTCCTTTGGCAAAATGGGTCAAAAGAAGGACTTGACAGGCTCAGAAAAGTCAAAAATAGTGAGATATCTTGCAGAGGGATGCAGCACTCTTAAAATTGCAAAGCTTCTGAAGCGTGATCATCGAACAATCAAGCGTTTCATTCAAAATAGTCAACAGGGTCGCAAGAAGCGTGTGGAAAAACCAAGGCGCAAAATAACTGCCCATGAACTGAGAAAAGTCAAGCGTGCAGCTGCCAAGATGCCACTTGCCACCAATTTGGCCATATTTCAGAGCTGCAACATCACTGGAGTGCCCAAAAGCACAAGGTGTGCAATACTCAGAGACATGGCCAAGGTAAGAAAGGCTGAAAGACGACCACCACTGAACAAGACACACAAGCTGAAACGTCAAGACTGGGCCAAGAAATATCTCAAGACTGATTTTTCTAAGGTTTTATGGACTGATGAAATGAGAGTGAGTCTTGATGGGCCAGATGGATGGGCCCGTGGCTGGATTGGTAAAGGGCAGAGAGCTCCAGTCCGACTCAGACACCAGCAAGGTGGAGGTGGAGTACTGGTTTGGGCTGGTATAATCAAAGATGAGCTTGTGGGGCCTTTTCGGGTTGAGGATGGAGTCAAGCTCAACTCCCAGTCCTACTGCCAGTTTCTGGAAGACACCTTCTTCAAGCAGTGGTACAGGAAGAATTCTGCATCCTTCAAGAAAAACATGATTTTCATGCAGGACAATGCTCCATCACACGCGTCCAAGTACTCCACAGCGTGGCTGGCAAGAAAGGGTATAAAAGAAGAAAATCTAATGACATGGCCTCCTTGTTCACCTGATCTGAACCCCATTGAGAACCTGTGGTCCATCATCAAATGTGAGATTTACAAGGAGGGAAAACAGTACACCTCTCTGAACAGTGTCTGGGAGGCTGTGGTTGCTGCTGCACGCAATGTTGATGGTGAACAGATCAAAACACTGACAGAATCCATGGATGGCAGGCTTTTGAGTGTCCTTGCAAAGAAAGGTGGCTATATTGGTCACTGATTTGTTTTTGTTTTGTTTTTGAATGTCAGAAATGTATATTTGTGAATGTTGAGATGTTATTTTGGTTTCACTGGTAAAAATAAATAATTGAAATGGGTATATATTTGTTTTTTGTTAAGTTGCCTAATAATTATGCACAGTAATAGTCACCTGCACACACAGATATCCCCCTAAAATAGCTATAACTAAAAACAAACTAAAAACTACTTCCAAAACTATTCAGCTTTGATATTAATGAGTTTTTTGGGTTCATTGAGAACATGGTTGTTGTTCAATAATAAAATTAATCCTCAAAAATACAACTTGCCTAATAATTCTGCACTGCCTGTATGCATCCAAAGTGCAATAATAAAATGCTATAAAACATTACAGAATTTTCTTCTTACACTCTTAAGTCACTTTCTCTGTGAATAAATCCCATAAAAAGCTAAACTGGATTTGGACACACAGCAATTGCTTTTCATTTTCACCATTACTATGACATATTTAAGAACTCTATATAAATTAACAGATACAAATAACACAAATACATTGTTATGCACTATATACATACTATTTAAAAAAAAAATAATCAAAAGCTAACATGATTTCTATAGTACATCATGTTCTCAGGACAGGAAATTCCATGTGCCCTACAAGAATGGCAAATTATTTATCTAAACTAGCATATCCTCCACTCCTTTCCTATGCATTCCACAGAATCTCAGCAACAGCAGCTTAGAACAGATATCCATTAACTTATCGTACAATGATTAAAAACAATGTTAAATTACCATTTCAAGCATTCCAAATATTTTTGTTCATCTTCTGTTTATGTTGATAATTGAACTAAGAATTTCAAATGATTAATCAAAAAGGTTCCTTCAACAACAGAGTCATTTTTAGGTAAAAACTATTAGAAAAATACAATATTGTTACTGTATGTGTTTGTGTGTATTTATATATACTATATATGCAAAACACAGAAGGGGACTGCACGTTTCAGACTGGACTGGGTACACATCCTATGACCCAGCAACATGCTCAGCCCTGGGAGCTCAACAGCACTCACAGGAAGCTGTGCTGTCCCCAGATTAACAGGTAGTTAACCCCAGACAGGTCTGGGTGCAAGGCACATAGGGAAAATTACAAAATAAATGAATGCAACACACAGAGAAAGTCCAGCACTCACTTACAAGGTCTCAGCTAAGATTAAAGGAAAGGATGGAAGGGTTAGTTACTGCCAAATTGGGACAAGCCCAGGCACCACGTCAAGGCCCCTTCCAAAACCTGGGTCCCTAAACCAGCCAAACAATGCAAGCTCTCAATCAAACAAACTGTGAACAAGTGAATGGTGCACAGGTTTATGTAATCACCCTAGACATATACAAAACACGGAAGGGGACTGCACGCTCAGACTGGACTGGGTACACATCCCATGACCCTGCAACATGCTCAGCCCTGGGTTCTCTGTGTGTTGTATTAATTTGTTTTGTAATTTTCCCTATGGGCCTTGCACCCAAACCTATCTGGGGTTAAATGCCTCTGACTCTGGGTACAGCACAGCTTCCTGTGAGTGCCATTGAGCACCCAGGGCGGAGCATGCAAGAGAGCTTGCAAGTGAGTGCTGGACTTTCTCTGTGTGTTTTATATATATATATATATATATATATATATATATAGAGAGAGAGAGAGAGAGAGAGAGAGAGAGAGAGGTGGCCCTCGGTTTACGCCGGTTCAATTTGCGCCGTTTCAGAATAACAACCTTTTTTTTCAGTCATGTAACTGTCATTGAAAAGCTTTGGAAAGCAGTGCACTAATTAAAAAAACCAGTAGGTTGAGCTGTCCGCTTGTTTTGCAGCAAAGTTATGTAACTTAACAGGTCTGAAATTGATCTGTGTACACAGAACAGACATTAGCTATCGAGCAGCCACTTCCCTATTATCTTCCTGTCCAGCAGCTTGAGGTGAGGGTGCCTAACTGCCTTTTAATCACTGCAGATTGAAATGCATAGAATAGGTGCAGACCCAATATTTTCTAACATGCTAACAATGCAGAGAACTGATTGCAGAAAAATGCAAATAAAAAAACGTTCTTGTTCATTAAACTTAGTTTGATGATGATGTAGTCTGTTGTGTAATTATTTTATTAGGTGATGTTTAGCAAATGTTTTTGTTCATTAAACTTAGTTTGATGATGATACAATCTATATTATTAGGTTTATAATGCTGTTTAGCATTTAAAGTCTTCATTTCAAAGCTTTAAAAAATAATGTATTAAGTGGTACTTATGTCAATTTTGTAAGGGGCCTGGAACCTAACTCCCTCACTTCCCAATTGACTTACATTATAAACTGGGTTTCCATTTACAACATTTTCAATTTACAACCATTCCTCCTGGAACCTAGCCCTGGCGTAAACTGAGGGCTACCTGTATATATTTATAAATGCACATATATAATAGCTGCACAGTAGGGCTTTGAAATAAAAGATGTAATTGTGTGGAAATATAGAAGTTTTTTTAGCTTTTACTAGTCATGTGTGATGCCATAACTGATGTAATTGAGGATGTCATGCAAAGCTCCCAACAGGGGAGTCAGGGCAGTTTAGTTTACAATTTTGTTTTGTCAATTTTATATATATATATACAGGTGAAACTCGAAAAATTTGAATATTGTGCAAAAGTTCATTTATTTCACTAATGCAACTTAAATGGTGAAACTAATATATGAGATAGACTCATTACATGCAAAGCAAGATAGTTCAAGTCGTGATTTGTCATAATTGTGATGATTATGGTTTACAGCTCATGAAAACCCCAAATTCACAATCTCAGAAAATTAGAATATTGTGAAAAGGTGCAATATTCTAGGCTCAAAGTGTCCCACTCTAATCAGCTAATTAAGCCATAACACCTGCAAAGGGTTCCTGAGCCTTTAAATGGTCTCTCAGTCTGATTCAGTAGGAATCACAATCATGGGAAAGACTGCTGACCTGACAGTTGTGCAGAAAACCATCATTGACACCCTCCATAAGGAGAAAGCCTCAAAAGGTAATTGCAATTGAAGTTGGATGTTCCCAAAGTGCTGTATCAAAGCACATTAATAGAAAGTTATTATTAAGATTATGAAAATGTTATATTATGACCTTGTTAAATCTGGAAAGATTGATTGTTTAGAACTGTATTTGATGTACAAAATTAATAAACCTTTTGAAAAAAAAAAAAAAAAAAAAAGAAAGTTATGTGGAAGGGAAAATTGTGGAAGAAAAAGGTGCACAAGCAGCAGGGATGACCGCAGCCTGGAGAGGTTTGTCAGGAAAAGGCCATTCAAAAGTGTTGGGGACTTTCACAAGAGCCACCACATACAGACGGATCCTGGACATGGGCTTCAAACATCATATTCCTCTTGTCAAGCCACTCCTGAACAACTAACAACATCAGAAGTGTCTTACCGGGGCTAAAGAAAAACAGACCTGGTCTGTTGCTCAGTGGTCCAAAGTCCTCTTTCTGATAAGAGCACATTTTGCATCTCATTTGGAAACCAAGGACCCAGAGTATGGAGGAAGAATGGAGAGGCACACACTGCAGATATGCTTGAAGTCCAGTGTGAAGTTTCTACAGTCTGTGTTGATTTTGGGAGCCATGTCATCTGCTGGTGTTGGTCCACTGTGCTAAGTGTTAAGTCCAGGGTCAACGCAGCCATCTACCAGGAGATTTTGGAGCACATCATGCTTCCTTCCACAGACAAGCTCTATGGGGATACTGACTTCATTTTCCAGCAGGACTTGGCACCTGCCCACACTGCCAAAAGCACCAAAACCTGGTTCAATGACTGTAGGATTACTGTGCTTGATTGACCAGCAAACTCGCCTGACCTGAACCCCATAGAGAATCTATGGGGCATTGCCAAGAGAAAGATGAGAGACATGAGACCAAACAATGCAGAAGAGCTGAAGGCTGCTATTGAAGCATCCTGGGGCCCAAACCAAGTACTGAGTACATACAGTATGCATACTTATACTTTTCAGAGGTCCGATACTGTTCTACAGGTATGTACAATGCTTTTTTTATTGATTGCATGTAATATTCTAATTTTCTGAGATTGTGGATTTGGGGTTTTCATGAGCTGTAAGCCATAATCATCACAATTATGACAACTCACAGCTTGAACTATCCTGCTTTGCATGTAATGAGTCTATCTCATATATTAGTTTCACCTTTTAAGTTGCATTAGTGAAATAAATGAACTTTTGCACAATATTCTAATTTTTCGAGTTTCATCTGTATATATATATATATATTTAAGGCTGTTTTTCAAGTGTTGAATCTGGCTGCTCTCTTTTACCTCGGTTCAGATTTAGCAAACTACGGACAGTGGTAACGTTTGCCAATATCTGGAACCTTTTAATACATGTTCACAGGAGTCTTTTTGAACAAGTATTCTTATGTACTGAAATCGTATGGTGGATTTGTGTTTCCCACATTGATATCCTGCACTGTTCTAACTACTGTTTTATTACGGGCAAGATTGATACCTCATAACAATTGAGGTTCTGTTTAGCGATCTTGGAGAAACTACCTCTATCTCTATTGGGGGAGCATGACTGAGGGAGTGGAACAAGCAGAATACATGGCACGGCCCGGTCCGGACTAAAACCTGAGATCCACAAGACACGGCACAAGTACTTCAAAGAGCCGCAATCCTTACCTCATGAGATTGAGGTCAGCGAATGTAAGTAGGCTGTGAGCCTCCATAAGGATTGTATAGAAGTGTGTTAACCTACACTACCTATCAGTTGTTTTGAGATCTGCATGTAGCATACTCGACTGACCTTAACAGCAGTGAAGAAATTTTAGAGCTTCCTGAACGCTATTGTGTCTGTTAACCACTCTCACTGAGAGACGTTTGTGTTTAGAGCGTAACTCATTTATAGCCCAGTATTAACTGCATATATCCATTGTATCTGAAAAGTACTATCTACTATAATTTTTTATATTTACTTTCGTAACTAGTATATACTCTGTGTCATTTTCCATCAGAGAAGGTATATCTCTAGCATTCCGTATTCTTTCAGAGTAGTTTGCTCCTATGAAATTAGATTGGTACAATATACCCCAATTGCCCTAAAGTTTGGGATCGTTTGTGAACCATATTTATTTTGCATATACGCATATTCAGCTTTTGTTGTACATAACATTATACATTTTCACCTCATCAATTATGCACCTGTGATTAGCGCTGTGTAGTGAACCAACTCTTCTCTTTCACTCCCACATATATATATAAATATATATTTTTATATATATATATATATATATATATATATATATATATATAATACAACCATACATAAATACACATACACACAGTCAGATTAAATCATTATTTTTAAATGCTCACAACTCATAAGAAATATTACTAAATTCTACAAACCACAAGCATTTAAATAAGTTGTTTTAGCACATTTTGATTTCCTAAGAAAAACATAATATATGACAATATGAGCATTTTTAGACAAAGCCACAAATAGTGTGCATATCTGTATTGCATATGATTGAGGGTAACAAATATGAAAATGAATTTGAATGTTTCTAAATCCTGACAGTACATACAGTCAAAGATCGTACAGCTAAGCTCTGTTTAATCTAGATGGGCAAGATCCTTATCATTTCTTCAATATATCATATGGTTGATGTCATGTGACAATTTTATAAACCAATATATATCAATTTTAGAGAAATAAAAGGAAAATATGCCATCTGCCATCGTACAATAAATAAATTCAAACTACATATCATATCATTATAAGTTTTAGGATCACATCTATCCAATGTGACGTTTTCCTTCAGCAATACCAATTCTAATGGAAGTGTCTATTATTTCACAATTATGCAATATAGTTAATTATATTTTCTATTTTTATATAAGCATGGTAACATAATATTTTGGTAGAACTCTATTTTTATTCATTTTTTATTTTATTTTTGCCCAACCCTATATGAAATTGTTGCCTCAGAGAATCATTTACTTGTAATTGACCATAGTTGACCAACTGTTTTGTAATAATTATGGTTTTCTTGAATGAAGAAATTATTTTTCTATATTATAAGCTTTGCTAATTTTCAGAAGTTTGGATTTCTAATCTTTAGGATCCCTTAAAATGAGAAACTCAGTTCTGTATTTGAAAGGGACATTTTGCTTTGGTTAAATAGAATTTTTAGACAAAACTAAAACTGTTGAACCAATAATCCTTTTATTTTCTAGAGAGATTGAATTGATAGGTTTTTCTAGTTTGTTAAAAATTCACTCAGTAGATCCAGATATATACAGATCTAGACATATAAAAGTTCTAAATATGAGCTATATTAATCTAATTTCCTTAATGGGAAATGTAGTTCCAAAACCTCTGGAGGTCCAAGTTTGAGGATGTCTAGATTAGAAAGTTTAAACAGTAGGAAAATTCAATTTAGGTCTTATGGAGATTTATATATATATATATATACAGTATATAAACTGCTCCAAAAAATAAAGGGAACACTAAAATAACACATCCTAGATCTGAATGAATTGAATATTCTAATGAAATACTTTGTTCTTTACATAGTTGAATGTGCCGACAACAAAATCACACAAAAATAAAAAAAATGGAAACCAAATGTTTCAACCCATGGAGTTCTGGATTTGTAGTCACACTCAAAATTAAAGTGGAAAAACTACACTACAGGCTGCGCCAACTTTGATGTAATGTCCTTAAAACAAGTCAAAATGATGCTCAGTAGTGTGTGTGGCCTCCACGTGCCTGTATGACCTCCCTACAATACCTGTGCATGTTCCTGATGAGGTGGCGGATGGTCTCCTGAGGGATCTCCTCCCAGACCTGGACTAAAGTATCTGCCAACTTCTGAACAGTCTGTGGTGCAACGTGACGTTGGTGGATGGAGTGAGACATGATGTCCCAGATGTGCTCAATTGGATTCAGGTCTGGGGAATGGGCGGGCCAGTCCATAGCATCAATGCCTTCATCTTGCAGGAATTGCTAACACACGCCAGCCACATGAGGTCAAGCATTGTCTTGCATTAGGAGGAACCCAGGGCCAACCGCACCAGCATATGGTCTCACAAGGGATCTGAGGATCTCATCTCGGAACCTAATGGCAGTCAGGCTACCTCTGGCGAGCACATGGAGGGCTGTGCGGCCCCCAAATAAATGCCACCCCACAACATTACTGACCCACTGCCAAACCAGTCATGCTGGAGCATGTTGCAGGCAGCAGAACGTTCTCCACGGCGTCTCCAGACTCTGTCACGTCTGTCACATGTGCTCTATGGGAACCTGCTTTCATCTGTGAAGAACACAGGGTGCCAGTGTCGAATTTGCCAATCTTGGTGATCTCTGGCAAATGCCAAATATCCTGTACCATGTTGGGCTGTAAGCACAGCCCCCACCTGTGGACGTCGGGCCCTCATACCACCCTCATGGAGTCTGTTTCTGACTGTTTGAGCAGACACCTGCACATTTGTGGCCTGCTGGAGGTCATTTTGCAGGGCTCTGGCAGTGCTCCTCCTGTTCCTCCTTGCACAAAGGCGGAAGTAGCGGTCCTGCTGCTGGGTTGTTACCCTCCTACGGCCTCCTCCACATCTCCTGATGTACTGGACTGTCTCCTGGTAGGGCCTCCATGCTCTGGACACTACGCTGACAGACACAGCAATCCTTCTTGCCACAGCTCACATTGATGTGCCATCCTGGATGAGCTGCACTACCTGAGCCACTTGTGTGGGTTGTAGACTCCGTCTCATGCTACCACTAGAGTGAAAGCACCGCCAGCATTCAAAAGTGACCAAAACATCAGCCAGAAAGCATAGGAACTGAGAAGTGATCTGTGGTCACCACCTGCAGAACCACTCCTTTATTGGGGGTGTCTTGCTAATTGACTATAATTTCCACCTGTTGTCTATCCCATTTGCACAACAGCATGTGAAATTGATTGTCACTAAGTGTTGCTTCCTAAGTGGACAGTTTGATTTCACAGAAGTGTGATTGACCTGGAGTTACATTGTGTTGTTTAAGTGTTCCCTTTATTTTTTTGAGCAGTATATATATATAAATATATATATATATATATATATATAAAGTTTGGCTTAACTTCTGTGATGTTTTAGGAAGATTTAGTGATCCAGGATAGCAAATAAAGGGGTTGATTACAATCCCGTTCTTGTTTTTATAGAGATAACAATCTGAAAATACTTCTGCCATTAATATCGCTCAAAATGAAGCTGACCCCCACAAATGTATTAATTTGCTGTTTTGCGGCAATATTCTACTCAAAACCTGCCCATTTCCAAACCCACCATGTGGATCATTTGCATAGCTAACCACGGTGGGCAACCTGGGTTTTCTGATTTTCAGCTGTTGCGGGCATTACAAGTGGCCCAACGCATGTGCTATTGATTTATATTGTGCCGCACATGCACAGTGGTTTTCAGGAAGAATCGCCAACATTATCAACATAACACTCACTTGATAGGAGTGGAATTGCAGCAAAAATATAAACAGCAACAAAGAAGATGGAGCAACCATATCTGTAAGAAGTAAGTTTTTCACCCCTAGATAAATGAGCTGAAATAGTTTATAATTCTAACACTGCACAAAAATAAATTATGGCCTAAAATTTATAAAAAAAAAACCAAAAAAAAAAAAACCAAGCGGTAATGTGCAAGAGATTTACTTTGTTTTAAATGAATATAAAATATATACTTTTATGAAGATTGAAGCATTGTTTACATTATAACATAAGTGTATTATGCAGATGATTATATAAACTTTTAAAATAAATATTTTTCATATTGTTATTTTATTAAAGTTCTATAATCCTTTAAGATTTTTTTAAATTATATTATTTGCTTAAATATTGAAAAAAAATGTAACTTTGTCTTTAATTACAATGAAAAAAACTTCAAATCTCAATAAAGAAATTTGGATTTTTAAAGCAACTTTTAATAATACTACACAATATGATTTGAAGCTTATACTGTAGAAATAATTCTGTGATATCCCACAGGTTTAGATTAGCATTAAACGTAATGACTTTGAGAAAGCCTGTAAATATTCTGATAAGGTATTTTGAAACCAAACCAAACAGCAAAAAAGAACAAAGGAAGAAAAAAAATCCATCAACTTTCACAGATATCTTTTTATACTTCACATTATTATTTTTGCCAAGTGAATCAACAGTAAACAACTACCATGCTTACTTTTAAATAATAACCATGGATGTCGTTTTTATCCAAATATCTATAAGCCTATTGTAAACCACTAAGAATGAAGTCACTTCCTCCAGTCTAGTTCCACCGCTGATACTGTGAAATAAAAAGTTTACTTGCTGAAGGTGAAATCTCTTAAAGTGAATGTGTTATCTTGCAGTATGGTGCATCATAGATTTAGTTAAAGGGACATTAAACCCACATTTTTTCTTTCATGATTTAGAAAGAGAATGCAATTTTAAACATCTTTTTAAATTAACGTCTATTATCTAATTTGTTTTATTCTCTTGATATTCTTTGCTGAAAAGCATATCTAGATATGCTCAGTAGCTGCTGATTGGTTGCTGCACATAGAAGCCTCATGTGATTGGCTCACCCATGTGCATTGCTTTTACTTCAACTAAGTATATCTAAAAAATGAAGTAGAATAAATAATAGAAGTAAATTGTAATGTTGTTTACATTTGTATTCTCTAGCTGAATCATGAAAAAAAGATTTTGGGTTTAGTGGCCCTTTAACCCCTTAGTGACCAGACCACTTTTCAATTTGTTTACCATCTGGGACCAAGGCTATTTTTGCATTTCTGCGATGTTTGTGTTTAACTGTAATTTTCCTCTTACTCATTTACTGTACCCACACATATTATATACTGTTTTTCTCGCCATTAAATGGACTTTCTAAAGATATGATTATTTTCATCATATCTTATAATTTACTATAAAAAAAAATATAAAATATGAGGAAAAAATGAAAAAAATGCACTTTTTCTAACTTTGAGCCCCAAAATCTCTTACACATCTACAACCACCATAAAATACCAATGCTAAACAGTTTCTAAATTTTGTCCTGAGTTTATAAATACCCAATGTTTACATGTTCTTTGCTTTTTTTGCAAGTTATAGGGCAATAAGTACAAGTAGCACTTTGCTATTTCAAAACCATGTTTTTTCAAAATTGGCGATAGTTACATTGTAACACCAATATCTGTCATGAATCCCTGAATAACCCTTCAAATGTATATATTTTTTAAAAGAAGACAACCTAAGGTATTAAACTTGGGGTATTTTGACTTTTTTCATGCAACCATTTTACCACCAATCTATGCCAAAGTTTGGGGGGGGGGAAAATAATTTGATTTTTTGACAAAATAGCAATTTAAGAATACATTTACTGATAATATTAAGGGTTACTGCCAAATAACACCCTCATATGTCTTCAGCAGCATCTCCTGGGTACAGTGATACCACCCATGTATAGGTGTGTCGGGTTCTCGGGGGGCTAAAAGCTCTTATTTTTAGGGAGCGCATTCCAGTTTTTCAACTTGGAATTTTCACATCGGTCATCATGCACCCATGTCCTATTTGGGACATTTCTGAAGCTGGTCAATGGAATTTACCCCCATCAAACCATATAGTTTTGAAAAGTAGACACCCTAGGGTATTTCAAATGCTTGTATTTTAACACTTTCCATGCACTAATTCAACCACCAGTCTTTGTCAAACTTTTGGGTAGTCATTATTTTGTGTTATTTTTCACACACATTGTACTTTAGGCATGGATTCTCAGTTCCTGTTATGTGTTACTGCCAAAAAACACCTCAATATGTGTTCAACAACATCTCCTGAGTACAGTGATACCACCCATGTATAGGTGTGTCGGGTTCTCTGGGGGCTAAAAGGCCTTAATTTTAGGAAGCGCATTCCAGTTTTTCAACTTGGAATTTTCACATCGGTCATCATGCACCCATGTCCTATTTGGGACATTTCTGAAGCTGGCCAATGGAATTTACCCCCATCAAACCATATATTTTTGAAAAGTAGACACCCTAGGGTATTTCAAATGCTGGTATTTTAACACTTTCCATGCACTAATTCAACCACCAGTCTTTGTCAAACTTTTGGGTAGTCATTTTTTTGTGTTATTTTTCACACACATTGTATTTTAGGCATGGATTCTCAGTTCCTGTTATGTGTTACTGCCAAAAAGCACCTCAATATGTGTTCAACAACATCTCCTGAGTACAGTGATACCACCTATGTATAGGTGTGTTGGGTTCTCTGGGGGCTAGAAGGCCTTATTTTTAGGAAGCGCATTCCAGTTTTTCAATTTGGAATTTTCACATCGGTCATCATGCACCCATGTCCTATTTGGGACATTTCTGAAGCCGGTCAATGAAATTTACCCCCATAAAACCATATATTTTTAAGAAGTAGACCCCCTAGGGTATTTGAAATGCTGGCATTTTCACACTTTCCATGAACTTATTTAACCACCAGTCTTTGTCAAACTTTTGGGTAGTCATTTTTTTGTGTTATTTTTCACACACATTGTACTTTAGGCATGGATTCTCAGTTCCTGTTATGTGTTACTGCCAAAAAACACCTCAATATGTGTTCAACAACATCTCCTGAGTACAGTGATACCACCCATGTATAGGTGTGTTGGGTTCTCTGGGGGCTAGAAGGCCTTATTTTTAGGAAGCGCATTCCAGTTTTTCAACTTGGAATTTTCACATCGGTCATCATGCACCCATGTCCTATTTGGGACATTTCTGAAGCCGGTCAATGAAATTTACCCCCATAAAACCATATATTTTTGAGAAGTAGACCCCCTAGGGTATTTGAAATGCTGGTATTTTCACACTTTCCATGAACTTATTTAACCACCAGTCTTTGTCAAACTTTTGGGTAGTCATTTTTTTGTGTTATTTTTCACACACATTGTAATTTAGGCATGGATTCTCAGTTCCTGTTATGTGTTACTGCCAAAAAACACCTCAATATGTGTTCAACAACATCTCCTGAGTACAGTGATACCACCCATGCATAGGTGTGTTGGGTTCTCTGGGGGCTAGAAGGCCTTATTTTTAGGAAGCGCATTCCAGTTTTTCAACTTGGAATTTTCACATCGGTCATCATGCACCCATGTCCTATTTGGGACATTTCTGAAGCCGGTCAATGAAATTTACCCCCATAAAACCATATATTTTTGAGAAGTAGACCCCCTAGGGTATTTGAAATGCTGGTATTTTCACACTTTCCATGAACTTATTTAACCACCAGTCTTTGTCAAACTTTTGGGTAGTCATTTTTTTGTGTTATTTTTCACACACATTGTACTTTAGGCATGGATTCTCAGTTCCTGTTATGTGTTACTGCCAAAAAACACCTCAATATGTGTTCAACAACATCTCCTGAGTACAGTGATACCACCCATGTATAGGTGTGTTGGGTTCTCTGGGGGCTAGAAGGCCTTATTTTTAGGAAGCGCATTCCATTTTTTACACTTCCCATTTTCAAATCCCATGCACCCATGTTCTATTTAAGACATTTCTGAAGCCGGCCAATGTAATTTACCCCCATAAAACCATATATTTTTGAAAAGTAGACATCCTAGGGTATTTCAAATGCAGGTGTTTTAACACTTTCCATACACTAATTCAACCACTAGTCTTTGTCAAACTATTGGGCATTCATTTCTTTGTGTTATTTTTCACATACACTGTACTTTAGACATGGATTCACAGCTCCTGTTATGTGTTACTACCAAAGAAGACACCAATATGTGGTCACCAACATCTCCTGAGTTCAGTGATACCACCTATGCATAGGTTTGGTGGCTTGTTTGGGCGGTGCAATGCCAAATGTCTGACATGTGTTTGTGATTTTTTTTCACATTTAACATATTTTCTTTGCCTATCGTCTTTTTTGGGGGTCTTTTAACATACCCCAATTTATTTGTTTTCCATAAATGTGATTATATTTAAAAAGTTGACCCCCCAAGGTATTATACATGGAGTGGTTTGATGACTTTGATGCAACCGTTTTAGCCCAAAAAATTGGAGAAAGTATATGGTGGTAATTTTTCAATTTTCATTGTTACAGACACATTGCTTTTTTACTATGATTTAGGAGAGACTGTTGTAAGTTATTGCAAAAGAATACTTCAGGTTGTTTTCTGCAAGGCACCCTGAGTACACCTATGCCCCCCATGCATAGGTTTGCCAGGATTTTGGGAAGGTTATGTTACATGATTTTAGTTATTAAAAATGAGAGTATTTCTTCTGATAGGCCTATCTTTAGTTTGGGGCCTATCACATACCCCACTTTTATTTATTGCATTCAAAGTGTATATTTTTTAAATGTTGACACCCCAAGGTATTGTATATGGTGTGCTTTGATGCCTTTGAAGCAACCATTTTAGCCCAAAAAATTGGAGAAAGTGTATGGTGGTAATTTTTCAATTTTCATTTTTACAGACACATTGCTTTTTGACTATAATTTAGGAGAGACTGTTGTAAGTTATTACAAAAACATACTTCAAGTTGTTTTCTGCAAGGCACCCTGAGAACACCTATGTCCCCCATGCATAGGTTTGACAGGGGTTTTGGTTAAAAAAAAACAGGCCCAATTTTAGAAAAAAATAGAGTAGTGAAATGTAAAAATCTGGCACAGTAAAAGTAAAAAAAAACAAAAAAACATCTAACTGTAAACATAACCAAAAAAATATATATATATATGTAACAGCAAATGTATTTTTTTTTTTTAAATTGACCATTGTATGGTACCGCTTGAAGCAGTCCCCAATGCAGAGTGTAGGCTGTCCAGGGCAATCAGGACAGTAATATATGGTGTCCCTTCTCTTCCCCCTCTTGGTACAGACTCTGCATTTTTTTTGTGGTTTCTGCTTTGTGGCAGTAGGGGGATTTTAAAAATAAAATGGGTAGCCCTAACTCTGCTCTCTCCCATCACCGCCCGGGGAGCAGGTGCATCATGGTACAAAATCCCCGTAATAATCTGGAGCTGAAACTGTAAAAAAGTCTTTTTAACTCTGGGGTTTGCTTTTTTGAACAACAAAAAAGCGTTGTGGGTTGCAATCTGCATTAGGTAAATTGCAACCTTTTTGTATCAGGCCCTTGTCTTCCACATAATTAGGTAGGGCTGCAGCAGCTGATCAGCCAGATCAACCCCACCCATATGCCGGTTATAAGACTTGATGCACACTGGCTTCCTTATGATCTCAGCTCTGCCACGTACAGAAACCGCCACCGTCCTCTCTGTGTGGATGGTGGTAAGAAGGTATACATCCTTCTTGTCTCTGTACTTCAGTGCCAACAGCTCCTCTTGGCGCAGAGCTGAGGTCTCCCCCCTTCGTAGCCGGGTGCGTACAAGCTGTCCTGGGAAACCTGCGTGGTTCTTTTTAATTGTACCGCAAGCTACTGTATCAAAGCAATACAGTAGCTTGAACAAAAGGACACTTGTATAAAAATTGTCTAAGTACAAGTGATACCCTTTGTTCATTAGGGGTAATATCAGGTCCCAGACAATCTTGCCAGTGGTTCCCATCTGTTCTGGGCAACCTGGAGGGTCAAGGTGGCTATCCTTTCCCTCATACACCCGGAAGGCCTGAGTATACCCAGTCTCGCTGTCACAGAGCTTATACACCTTTACCCCATATCTGGAGCGTTTGGAAGGAATATACTGCTTGAATCCCAGCCTTCCCTTATACTTCATTAGGGATTCATCAACGCATATATTCCTTCCAGGTGTATAAGCCTCTGCAAACCTGGCAGAAAAGTGGGTTATCAGGGGGCGGATTTTATACAGCCTGTCAAATTGGGGATGCTCCCTAGGGGGGCACAGGCTGTTGTCGCTGAAGTGCATGAAATGCAGAATCATTTCATACCTCTTCCTCGACATAGTCTGGGAGAAAATGGGGGTAGAGCAGATGGGGCTAGTACTCCAGTAGGAGCGAATGGAGGGTTTCTTTATGATGCCCATCAGCATAGTCAATGCCCAGAATTTTTTGAATTCTGGCACATTGATGGGGGCCCATTGCTGCTTTGCCAAATATGTTCCAGGCTTTGCAGCACGGAACTGATGGGCATATAAATTAGTTTGGGCGACAATGTTCCCCAATATATCATCGCCCAGAAACACTTCCAGAAACTGCTGGGGGCTAAAACCTGCCACATCTATATTTATGCCAGCATTTTCTGTGAAGGGTGGGATATCTGGCCTCTGGAGATGAGGCGTTACCCACTCTTCAGCAGCAATGGCAGCAACACGCCTCCTTCTGGCAGGGGGGCTAGCAGGGGGGCTGGCAGGGGGGTAGCAGGGGGGCTGGCAGGGGGGCTAGCAGCCACAGATACATCACTATCAGTTGAGACTGCATCTAGTGATGTATCTGAGCACATGGCAGGGTCAAAATTGGGGTCTGAGTCAGAAATAGAGGCATCTGACTCTGACGCAAGGATGGCATACGCCTCCTCAGCACTATATCTTTTCTGTGACATTTTTGTATCTGTCACAGAAAACAATTACTAAAAAAAATTAAATTAACTAAATTAATTAACTAAATTAACTAGCAAAAAAGTACAGCTATGCTACTGCCAGTGATTTATAGCGATCACTGGCAAGCTAGGGGTTAATGGCTCTGAAAATTAAATTAAATTAACTAAATGTTTCTGAAAAGAGCCTTTGGGTTTTTAAAAAATTACAACAACAAAATTAACCCCTAAAAAAATGCACAGACAGCAAAAAAGTACAGCTATGCAACTGCCAGTGATTTATAGCGATCACTGGCAAGCTAGGGGTTAATGGCTCTGAAAATTAAATTAAATTAACTAAATTAATTAACTAAATTAACTAGCAAAAAAGTACAGCTATGCTACTGCCAGTGATTTATAGCGATCACTGGCAAGCTAGGGGTTAATGGCTCTGAAAATTAAATTAAATTAACTAAATGTTTCTGAAAAGAGCCTTTGGGTTTTTAAAAAATTACAACAACAAAATTAACCCCTAAAAAAATGCACAGACAGCAAAAAAGTACAGCTATGCAACTGCGAGTGATTTATAGCGATCACTGGCAAGCTAGGGGTTAATGGCTCTGAAAATTAAATTAAAAGAACTAAATTAATTAACTAAATTAACTAGCAAAAAAGTACAGCTATGCTACTGCCAGTGATTTATAGCGATCACTGGCAAGCTAGGGGTTAATGGCTCTGAAAATTAAATTAAATTAACTAAATGTTTCTGAAAAGAGCCTTTGGGTTTTTAAAAAATTACAACAACAAAATTAACCCCTAAAAAAATGCACAGACAGCAAAAAAGTACAGCTATGCAACTGCCAGTGATTTATAGCGATCACTGGCAAGCTAGGGGTTAATGGCTCTGAAAATTAAATTAAATTAACTAAATGTTTCTGAAAAAAGCCTTTGGGTTTTTAAAAAATTACAACAACAAAATTAACCCCTAAAAAAATGCACAGACAGCAAAATGCAGCAAAAAAAAAAGTGCACCTATGCTACTGCCAGTGATGTATAGTGATCACTGGCAAGCTAGGGGTTAATGGCTCTGAAAATTAAATTAAATTAACTAAATGTTTCTGAAAAGAGCCTTTGGGTTTTTAAAAAATTACAACAACAAAATTAACCCCTAAAAAAATGCACAGACAGCAAAAAAGTACAGCTATGCAACTGCCAGTGATTTATAGCGATCACTGGCAAGCTAGGGGTTAATGGCTCTGAAAATTAAATTAAATTAACTAAATTAATTAACTAAATTAACTAGCAAAAAAGTACAGCTATGCTACTGCCAGTGATTTATAGCGATCACTGGCAAGCTAGGGGTTAATGGCTCTGAAAATTAAATTAAATTAACTAAATGTTTCTGAAAAGAGCCTTTGGGTTTTTAAAAAATTACAACAACAAAATTAACCCCTAAAAAAATGCACAGACAGCAAAAAAGTACAGCTATGCAACTGCGAGTGATTTATAGCGATCACTGGCAAGCTAGGGGTTAATGGCTCTGAAAATTAAATTAAAAGAACTAAATTAATTAACTAAATTAACTAGCAAAAAAGTACAGCTATGCTACTGCCAGTGATTTATAGCGATCACTGGCAAGCTAGGGGTTAATGGCTCTGAAAATTAAATTAAATTAACTAAATGTTTCTGAAAAGAGCCTTTGGGTTTTTAAAAAATTACAACAACAAAATTAACCCCTAAAAAAATGCACAGACAGCAAAAAAGTACAGCTATGCAACTGCCAGTGATTTATAGCGATCACTGGCAAGCTAGGGGTTAATGGCTCTGAAAATTAAATTAAATTAACTAAATGCACAGACAGCAAAATGCAGCAAAAAAAAAGTGCACCTATGTTACTGCCAGTGATATATAGTGATCACTGGCAAGCTAGGGGTTAATGGCTCTGAAAAGAGCCTTTGGTTCTATATTTTTTAACAAATAAAAGAAATAAATCTCTCTCTCTGCTAAATACAGGTCTCTCTCTCTCTCCAACAAAATGGCAAGTGAGGAGAGGGAGGGAGATCCACACTGATCATAGTCAATATTTACAAATATTGACATGATCAGACAAATGGGGTATTTTATTATTTATTTTTTTTTTAGGGTGGGAGGCTCAGATTGGGTGACCCTAGCTTGCCCCTATGATGATGCAGGCTAGGGACACCCCCAGAGGCCCCATGATGCACTGTGCATCGCCATCTTGGATGCCTAGTGAAGGGGGGGGGGGGCTATTTAGGGCTTTTTTTTATTTTAATCGTTTATTTTTTTATTTTTTTTATTTTATTTTACAACTAACTAAGTGCCTCGACCCACCGAGGCACTTAGCAAACAAGCAGAGCATCGGAAGCGTGTCCGATCGCTTCCGATGCTCTGAAACACTGCCGGGCTCCACGTGGAGCGAAACCGGAAGTGATCACTCGTGGGGGAGTGATCAATCCGGTCCCGGCACTCGGGAACAGTATTGCAGGATGCCTAGACCTCAAGGCAAGCCTGCAATACTGTTAGAGCAGCTGGAAGCGATTTCGATCGCTTCCAGTGCTCTGTTAAACCGACGACGTATGCCATACGCCCTCGGTCGTTAAGTGCTTTTTTTTTGAGGACGTATGGCATACGTCGTCGGTCGTTAAGGGGTTAAGGCAATCATATACCTTTTCTAGCGAAAACCTTCTGTTAACCTTTTCTAATTTTATGATGCCCTTTTTAAGAACCAACACAAACTACTTGAAACCCAGGTGAAGATGAGGTTGTATCAGACTGGTATAGATGTTAAAGGGATATGAAACCCAATATTGTTCTTTCATGGCAGGCAATTTTAAGCAACTTTCTAATTTACTCCTATAATCAATTTTTCTTTGTTCTCTTTGTATTTTTATTTGAAAAAAGCAGGAATGTAAGCTTAAGAACCGGACCATTTTTGGTTCAGCATCTGGTTAGCACTTGCTGATTGGTGGGTAAATGTAGCCACCAATCAGCAAGCTCTATCCAGGGTGCTGAACCAAAAATTATCTGGCTCCTGCTACGCATATCATGTGGTTGACGTGTGATTGATACCTAGTGGGTCACAGATCATCTTAACCTATTGGCACAGCTGAGCCGGAACTGAAACTATTCCCATTGGAGGCTTTGGCAGCACATTGGCTGCTGACTGCACTTGTAATATCCTCAATAGGCTCGTGACTGCACATGTAGTCAGTGAGTGGGACAGCAGTGTGTTTGCAGTGCAGGCAGTAGTCAGTCGGACTTGCAGAGCTCTGAGGGCAGCAGCTTAAACGTTGAGCTGAAGTCAAAGTGTTGGGTTTTTTTGCTGATAGCTCCCAGTAGTGCATTGCTGCTCTTGATATATGGATAGGAAGTGGAAGCTTAAAAATGCTTGCTGATGAAATGCGAGTGTCTTTATCTAATATTCCACCAAATATTAGACTTGTGCATGGCCAAAAAATTTGTTTCGGTTCGGATCAATTCAGATGTTTTCGAATTTCGGTTCGGATCGATTCGAATTCGGAAAAATTCAAATGAATTTGTTTCGGATTCATTCAGATTCAAATAAATTCAGCTGGATTCGGTTCAGTTCAATTAAAAAATTCAGAATTTCGGTATGTGTTTGGTGGGATGTGCTGTGTATTAGGTGTAACCCATAGCAGAGTGATATAACCATACTGTACAATACTAGTGTAATCCATGGCCATCCGAATGTAATGAATAAATCCAAACTAATTCTGATTTATTTGGTAGATTCAGTACTACCGTAATTCGGAAATTCGAATCGATCTGAATCTCCAAATTTAACAAATTCAGCAGCATTTCGATTCGGAACGAATCAAAACGCACATGTCTACTTTTTGCCCTCTACGGTATTTTATACTGCTTTGTTTGTGTTTAGTAATACCCTCCTACATATACAATAATGCAATCAGTTAAAGAAACATTTAAGGGGATCATATAAGCAGGTAAGACGAACTGGCACCATAAGGGCCACATGTGAATATCTGCACTACTTTTTGCGGCCCCCAGGAAAAAGCAAAGCTATAATGCGTGGTTTGGAGAATTAAGGTAGGTGGACAAGCAAGGTGAGCACAACTCATTAAAGCCCTCTGAAGAGTAAAAGTGCCTTACCTAAATCTGATCCTGTGCTAATGAATATTTTTGTTTCTTAAATAACTATAAATCTACATGTGACCCTTAAGGCTTCTAAAATATTGATCTGAGTCCCCATGAGCTAGGAAGCTGTCCATAACTAAAGTAAACAATAAAATAGTTACATGGGTAAAAGAGAGAAAATATTTCATGAGGCGACAAAACAGGAAAAATCTAAGCGGACAATCAGCTTTATCTGCAAGCAAAGTGGTCACAGACAAATTTGCTTATCTGAAAAAGAGAAATTTGCTATAGAATCATGCACAAAAAATAAGAAAGGTGCTGCAATGGTTTTACCCTGAGTGCCAAAAGGTTTTCTAACGTAAAATTCTTATCTTTATTAAGCAGTTTTCCAATGGTGTTTTGTATTATGTCCCAATGTCTAGGTTGGAGACATGGGTTTCTTAAAGCTACGACAATTGGCAAGCTTTCCTTAAAATCCATGACTGATTGTCTCAGGCTTGCTGTAACATCATTTGCTGGTAAACCTGCAATACAAAGATAAATAAATACATTTATTTTAAAATTACAGTATATCTATATTAAAGGGATGTTTAAATCAACATTTGAACTCTCTAAATGTAAGATAAAAAAATAAACATTGACATATGAATTAATTGTTTTTTTTGCTTGCTGTTGCTTTAAAATATCTCTTAAAGGGCCACTAAACCCAAAATCTTTCTTTCATGATTCAGATAGAGAATAGAAATTTAAACAACATTACAATTTACTTCCATTATTTATTTTGCTTCATTTTTTAAATATCCTTAGTTGAAGAAAAAGCAATGCACATGGTGAGCCAATCACACGATGCTTCTATGTGCAGCAACCAATCAGCAGCTAGTGAGCATATCTAGATATGCTTTTCATCAAAGAATATCAAGAGAATAAAACAAATTAGATAATATAAGTAAATTAGAAATATGTTTAAAATTGCATTCTCTTTCTAAATCATAAAAGAAAAAATGTCCCTTTAAGTTTACACTTCTCTCATTCCCTCCAGAGAGGATGGCACGTCCATTATACGTAAGTTTAGTATGATATATCTGAGCTTGCGATATTCTACACAGTGATTGGTTAACTCAACACAAGTTTATTTGCATCAGTCCCTTATTGGTCATAGCAGAGGAGACCAGGAGTTATTATGTATAATGGTTTTCCTAATTGACAGTTAGCCCATTATTTGGTATCTATTACAGATTTTGTGATATGCATTTGATAACTTAGCCAATATGCATGAATTTCTGTATACCTTTTATTCCAGTGTTTCTGAAATAATTTAGCAAACTTTGTGGTAATTAATAATAATACTATTGGCTCTTAATTAGTGCAATAGTTCAATTTTATGGCTGTAAACTTACACTGAGTATAGGAAAATGTTGTTGAAATGCATAATTATAGATGCATATTGCTCAAGTTTAAAGCTAGCTATGTATTGCCATGATAACTAAGCAACTGATCTATAGCATAGTCTAATTTAACAGCTCTTTATATACAATATTATATATTAAACAAATCTGTGCAAGACAAAAAAATTGGTTTCATTTTCATTAGTTAAATAAATAATTTCGCTTTGGCAAATTAGTTTAGTTAAGTTAAATAGTTTTTTTTCGGATCTCTTCGTCATTTCGGGTCCATTCTTTATTCATATTCTATTATTCTATTCTAAAGTTTAGAATAGAATAATGCATACGAATAAATAATGGATCCGAAAAAAGGATTTAACTTAACATAACTAATATGCCGTTGAAACAAAATTATTTAAAACTGACACCGTCAATCTCATCTCCAACACTAAATAAAGCTATTAACCCCTAAACCATCGTACCCCCACATTGTCAACACTAACTAAAGATATTAACCCCTAAACTGCCACACCCCCCACATTGCCTACAATAAATAATGCTATTAACCCCTATACCGCCACCCCCCCCACATCGCCAGCACTAACGAAACATATTAACCAATAAACCGCCGTAACCCCAAATCGCCATCACTAACTAAATCTATTTACCACTAAAGCGCTGTTCCCCGACATCGCTGACACTAAATAAAGCAATTAACCCCTAAACCGCCATACCCCCACATCGCCAACTCTATCCAAACCTAATAACCTCTAAAGCTCCGTACCCCCACATCGCCAAAACGAACTAAACCTATTAACCCCTAAACCATCGTACCCCCACATCGTCAACACTAACTAAAGCTTATAACCCCTAAACCGCCACCCCCCATATTGCCTACACTAAATAGACCTATTAACCCCCAAACCACCGCTCCTGACATTGTCAACACTAAATAATGCTATTAACCCCTATACCGCCACCCCCCCCACATCGCCAACACTACCTAAACATATTAACACATAAACCACCGCAACCCCAT